>NC_084590.1:15041647-15358790 GCF_033807715.1 Cololabis saira | reverse complement strand
TTATATTTCATCCCGTGTGTTCACAGCTGAAGGCTTGTGTAAGCACGGAGGAAGTCCGAGCATCTCTGAAGCACTAAATTTTGAATTCCCTTTACTCAAGTGCTCATCTGCTGATCTCGAACTATGTGAATGCTTTTCAACAATATATTTTTATGTTATGCTGTTTAGGACAATGACTCCATAAAATCCAGAGATAAACCTCATAAAACCAGCGTAACAGCAGTGGTGTTATTTAGCATTCAGTTTATGAGGGAGTGGAGGTATTCTACTGTATGCAACCATTAAGGCACTGAAAAACTGCATCACCAGCATCATAAATTTCAAGCAAAATATTAAATATGGAGCTGAATAGTTTTGTCTTGGCATGGTGCCGGGTATTATTCCAAGGGTGGCTAACCCTGGTCCCTGAGAACTGCAGTTCTGCATGTTTTAGATGTTTCCCTGCATTATCACACCTGATTCTAATTAACGGTCCTCATTAGCTTGTCATCAAGGTCTGTACAACTCTGTTGGCGACACAGCTATTTGCATCGCGGTGTACTGAAGCAGGGAGACATCTAAGACATGCAGGACTGCGGGTCTCGAGGGCCAGGGTTGGCCACCCCTGTATTATACAATAGTTAGCTGGCATCCCAAGCAGAATATTTAAAAATTGTCAACATCACGCATGGCTTTGCAACTCCCCTGAACTGTGTTGCTGTGGGGAAAAAGCATAATTCCATCAACAGGGGACGGAGTCAGCAAGACTGTCTCTGGTGGCCGTAATGTTGTCGTCTAGACAAAGGAAGTGTTCTGGAAGAATGAATGAAGCGCAAAAGACTATGACTGTAGAAAAACAAACCAACAAAAGACTTCTGGTTCAAAGTTAACCCAGGCTCAGTAAATATACAGCACATAAATGCAATGTACACAAACATGAGTTTTGCACCAACAAAGAACAGCACGATACACCTTAAACAGTAGTAAACATGTTGGTGCAGTCCAAATGTAATTTATATTTATTCAAATTAAGTGTAATTAGTTGTAACCAGATCCGTCAAGGGCATACCTCTGCCTCTCCCCTGCGCTAGAATAGGCTCCAGCAGACCCTGCAAAGGATTAAAAGGGTATAGAAAATGGATGGATGGATAAATAGTTGTAACTAATTTGAATCCAATCCACCTGTGCACCCATCCATTTCCTATGCAACGCTATTCCTATTCAGGGTCATGAGGGTCTGCTGGTGTCTTTCCCAGCTGTCCTTGGGTAAAAGGAACACCATCGACGAGCCATTCATAGTCTTGTTCATTCTATTTTAACCCAATTCAACTTAATACGATGCATGTTCATAAAAGACGGCTTAGTTAAGGAACCCACTGGAGTACGCAGAAGGCAACAGTGGAAAGAAACTGCTTCCTTTCAACAGAAAGAAATATCCAAGAGAGCGAGGTTCATGAAGGGTGGACATGTGCCTAAACCAGAACAAAAGTCGTGGTTTCAGTTTATCCAAAAACACAGAAGGTTCTGACTAAGTCTTTGTTTTTTTGTTTTTCTTTTTTCTTTTAAACCTGAGTGTCAGCAGAGGTGTGTTTCTTCCAATCACTGTCAAGAATGTGCAGGAAATAGTGTTGAACTGTGTATAAGAGACGGTGGAAGGGATTGAAAAGAGAGAGGGAAGGTAGCATTTGCATTTTTCCAACATGCATAATTCATTTGGAGAATTCACAGGCACGCACAGTATGATCCACAAACACACACACACGAATGTGTGACAGGTAAATTCCTCTTTTTCTTCCACACAACTTAGAGGTCACGCAGCCCTTAGTTAGCCTGCGTTATCGCGGCTCAAACGCTGATGTTTCTTGCGACAGTCGGATGTGTTTGCATTTTCACAGCAGAGACGATGCTGCTGGGTTTGGAGCTGTGTGTCTCAGCAGTAGTAATTCCAGGAGTAAAACATAATTTCCTTGGAGAGAATACTAATTACTGCACCATTGTAATTTTTTCTGCTACTCTTCCACTATTTTCTAGGGTTGGGAATGAGCTAATACTTCCACGTGGGAGTTGTGTTTGGGCACGTGTGTGCTCACTGGCGTATCCTTCACGATGGCACTTTAATGTCACTCGTTTCATTCCAGAGTGTTTCTTCTGACATACGTTCAGTGAAGAGACATTGAAAATGGTTTTCCAACAACTGCCACGACTCCAAATGATATGCTGCTTGTGGAAAGGGGTGAATCACGCTGTACCGTCTTCTGTTAACTACGGTAACAGATAGCTGTGGCAGCAACGGCCATCTTTCTTGCGACATGTTTTATTTTCACAAAGCAGACCAGAGTACAATACTGTGAAATTATTTGTTTGAGAAAAGGTGAAGTTTTTTTGTCATTTTGATAAGTTGGAAAAATGACAGACCTACTCACACACACGTTTGCACACGCTTATCAGCATAAGCAGCACTTATACAGTCATCCAAGTCATTACATTCAGTCACAACGAAACACCTTTAACAAACAAATAAAAAAATCATTGCGCTCCCAGCATCTACAAGAGACATCCAGAAAAGTCACAACAAACAACTCACTGTACTACAAATTCAGACCTTTCATCTAATAATGCTACTCTTAAACTTCAAACTTTTCACCTGGTGTGCAAGCTGTTTTTGTTTGATCATTACATCCAGAGTTGCTATTAGGGTTGCACGGTATACCGGTACCAGTATAGTACCGCGGTACTGGAGTTTTGAAAACGGTACTATACCAGCATTTAAAAACAAACGGTACTTTTATATATTTTTTCTATGCAAACAAATTGGTAAATTGGAGCCTGTCTCTTTAAGCACGGCGAGGTCCGCGAGTGTGACGTAGTTGCAGAAGCAGAGCCGCCTCCCCCTCCCACTCGCATGCGGAGGAGGAGGAGGAGAGAGAAACGAGAAGTCGCGTGTTATTAGACAGACAGAGCGGGTTGAAATAAAGTTGAAATAAATAGAGATGGCAGCTGCAGAAAAGCCCGTACTTTTGGACAAAATGGGGGCCCGAAGTACGGTGTGGGAATATTTTGGGTTCAAACCGAGCGATAAGGGCGAACCACTGAACCAGATGCACCGCAGTGCAAGCGCTGCTACAACGTGTGTCTCGCAAAAGGAGGCAACACTTCAAACTTGTCCAAACGTTTAAAGGACAACCACATGGACCTGTTCCGCGACTTCAGTCAAGAACGACAGCTGATAACTTTGTTCACCAGTTCACTGCACTGTCATGTCAATGAAAGAAGTACAAAGCCTCTCCCAGCCCGTAGTAAACCTACAGCAGCCTATACAGAGAGTTAAAACATGTCCATGGTTAATAAAAAAAAAAAAAATTACATTCTTAAAATATTTAAATAAATTCCACAGACTAGAATATAACTTGAATATATTTGTATGTATTTTTATATTATTTAATGTTTCATATATATTATAAACCATTAAGGCAATGAATTATATGAATGAGCCTCAATTTATTTTTCTAGTTATGCCCATTGAATGTTTCATGTGGCCTATAGTTTCAAAACACAAACCTTTTGAACAATGAAAACAAGTAAAATAAAGCAATGGCATTCAAATTAAAATGACCATGTTAATTAAAATACTATACCCACTCCCTCCCCCAATTACAGAAGTCTAGTGCTCCTGGCAATATCTGTGTATTCCAGCATCAAGCTGTGCATCTGAACGTGTCTTCAGCACATCTGGGAATATCTGCAGTCCAAGGCGTTCTAGACTGACCGAGGAAAATGTGGACATTATTGTTTTCTTGGTTAGGAACCTGAAAAATGAAAAACAGTGATAGCCCGCCAGCCACCCTAGGAGGAGTTTTTGCTGCTACAGTATTTTATTTAACATGGTGACTTTAATTTGAATGGCATTGCTTTATTTTACTTGGTTTCACTGTTCTAAAAGGTTTGAAAATTTTAATATCCCATGCCAATTATTTATTTTATTCATTGTTGTTATTGTTCCCAAAGTCTGCTTTAAAATAAAGGAAAATATTGATATTTGAGAGTGTTCCACCTTTTTACAAAAAGTATCGAAAAGTATCGAAAAGTATCGAAATTCATATTGGTATCGGTATCGAAACAGAAATTTGGTATCGTGACAACCCTAGTTGCTATGGTATCGGGAAGTTTTCAATCAGTACGAGAAAATAACAGGGTACCAGTTTAAAGTCTGTGTCAGAGTCAATACGGTTTACAAGGGCCCAAATTAATTTGATATTTCAAGCAAAGGAGATGCCACTGTGAGTTGCTGAGTGCCTGTTAGATGGCCATACAGCTGACTCGCCAGTCAATCTCTGGGAATGACTGGCTGATATTCCAAGCAGGAAGAATGCAGACTCTTCCCTGATGGACAGATTAAGTGACAGATGCCTAACTGACACGGAGCAGATTGGCAGGTGCCACGTCAGAAGGGGGGGGGGGGGGGGGGGTGGTCTGAGCAGGTGGTGGGGATGGAGATGCTGACATGTGGTTAATACAGATGCACATGCTGTTGAGGACAGCAGGTGAGAAAAAGAAGAGCAGGAGGAGGATGATGTCTGAAAACAAGAGCGAATGATGTTTTGCTATTATAGAAAAAAAACACAAAAAAAAACACTTTTGAAGCTGAGTTTGGTTGGAGTTCTGGCAGCCTGCGAGGCATAGAGATATAATAACTACTGCTTGTCAGTGTGATACTGGAGAGAAATGGCAGCAGGTAAAAGCGGGTTGTGTGTGTGCTCAGTTACATCTCACCAACAAGTGTCAAACCGTCCACATGTTCAAAACTTAGTAATGTCCCAATTCATGTTGAAAAAAAAAATATCGCTAGGCATTAGGTTTGTACAAGGCAGCATCGATGTCACATGAAATGTGTCATTTCCAGCCATAACTATTTCATGCAACGCTGACCTTGTGCACTAAATCTAACCCTAATTATGTCACTTTATGATCACATACAAAACATTTGTAGAGGATAGCAAATTATCAACGTTAAATATTGCGGGAAAAATGAAGCTCCTGTGGAAAAGATGCAGGATCAGTTTCAAACATGCAAGCTCATATATGACTGTCAGCTGAATATAAGCATCTACTGTCTCTCCTCCTCCTCGCAGGTAAGTACAAATCTAGTTTAATAAGTTCCAAGAAGAGACGGGAAAACAAAAACATCAGCATGTGGGCCTATGTGGAAGTTTAATGTATACATGCAAATATTTGGCATAGATGTATTAAAATGTGTTTGAGTTTCAATGAACATAGCTTTTGGCCCTTTGGCAAGATAGAACTCTGAGAATTTGAATCTGAAAAGCCTCAACGTCACAGTTTAGGATAATACACGCCTCAGTGTGTGCCAGCAAACTGGGATCAGCTAGTCTTGACTGACTTTTTGGCTGCGAGACTTTCAAAAATAAGTAGAGTTGCATGTGTGAAAATAGCTTCTGAGGTATCAGTAGCAGTTTGTGAAAAAATCTCTGCAAGCCCTTTGCTGTACAGAGAAATGGAAAAAAAAGGTGCAGGTCAACAACTCAATCCTGTTTGGCATGTGTGTGTGTGTGTGTGTGTGTGTGTGTGGGGGGGGGGGGGGGGGGGGGGGTAAATTCAGACTGGCATGGTGCCTAGCAAAATATCCATACCAATGATGAGTGTAAGTATGAAATGCTAGTAAAGCAATAGTATCCATATCCACCAAGCAAGATTGTTTTTCTTTTATCTCAGAGCAATTTTTGGTCCCATAAACTCATTTTGGGCATCCAAACTATTAAACCCACAATCTTCTACATGATCTAACATCATATTCAAGCACAAGATTACTGTCTTACATCACATAAATTTCATTATTTCATGGAAAATTCCTGTGCCAGAGAAAAGCAACTGTTTTAGGAGTTAAAGACAATCGCATAATATAGTGCATTTTTCACATATGTGATTATTTGACTATTATCAAGAAAAATCATGCATAAATGTAAATTGAAATGGCAATACGATCTTTTACAGCATAGCTTTTACATAACATTATAAATATGTGGTATTAGAAGTGAGACTGTGACATTTCAGCTGTTATTTTACTTTGGTCAATTCCAGGCTCTGGAAGCCTGTCCCACTGTTGGAGCAAATAAACAGAAAAAAAAACAAACCAGAAAAAAAAAAGAACCATTACATTTTTTGTAACAGAGCAGGGAATGCAGCACAGACACATAGTTTATATTTCTTACACATACATTTACAGGGGTGATAGTAAAAAAAAATCCTGAGCCTGAACTTTTTTTCCCTGGGAGGTAAGCGAGTACTGGGCGGTATGACCAAAAATTTATATCACGGTATTTTTCAAAATTATATCGGTTTCACGGTATATCAAGTTTTTTTTTTTTTCATGCACAACTGGGTGTTAACCACATTTTCTAATGATTTGGAAAGGAATTGCTGCAGTAAATTGGCTTAGAATGGCCTATTTTACTGTCATGAGGAGGAAATATTGTAGAAAAACATTAATGTCCACACTAGTATAAATACAGGTTTGCATGGCCTCACAAAATGATGCCGTTTACAATGAGGTGGCAGCACTTATGATTCTAATGTAGGGCTGAACGATTTTTGAAAATAATGTAATTGCGATTTTTTTCCTCAATATTACGATTGCGATTTAATATGTGATTATTTTTTTTCAAGGTCCTGTTCTCATGTATTTTTCAACTACACAAGCAATAAATCAGTCTGTTTCAAGTAGATTTTCACTTGAAATAAGTAGAAAAATCTGCCAGTGGAACAAGATTTTTTTGCTTGTAATAACAAGATAAATCTTGTCCCACTGGCAGATTTTCCTACTTATTTCAAGTGAAAATTTACTTGAAACAGGGGAAAATTGTCGTTTTTATTTCAGGGGGGGGGGGGTGATTTTGACCGTTTTTATTTCAGGGGGGAGGGTGCCATCACATCACCCTTCATCCCCCCTCAACTCGAGTAGGCTACTGCTCACACGGAACTCAGAACTTCTTCATAAATAACTCAAAAATCCCGGAGAGAAAAAAAAACACCAGCAAGCTAACAAACAAACCAATAAAGCTCTGAGTTAACAAAACGTACCAGGAATGAACAACTGGCAGCCCCGCTGTTTTAACCTCTCCTCCTCATCAGCTGATGGGCTGCAGGTGTGGTTTAAGGCTGATTTATGGCCCGCGTTACACCAACGCAGGCCATACGCCGTGGGTTACGCGAACTACGGCGTACCCTACGGCGAAAGCTCCGCGTCGATTTAACGCGGAACCATAAATCAGGCTTCACAGCGCCCGGCTCGTACTTTTCGCCGCACACAGCTCTCGCCGACTCCGCGCTCATATATTTAATACATTTATAAAGCCCATATATTTATAAAGCCTCACTTGGCCGAGCCCTAACGCTGGGGCCATGGTAGATTTAGGTTACACGCGGACACGCGGCACTGTTGACTTTTCCCTGCCGGCTCTGCTCACTCAGTCCCCTCACAAACAGGGTCCAGCGGCGCTACGTTCCGCCGCGCGGCGTTCCCAACGTTGTGTGCGCTACTCACCGGTATTACGGTATATGAAAAATTCATATCATAAGAAAAATAAACGGCAAACCTGATTTTATTTTTTTTTTTCTCGCAAACACCTCGGTATGCCGGAAATCCGGCGTGACGCCGGAGCGCTATCACCCCGGCATTTAATTTCAAATTGTGAAACTGGCTGCACATTTGTTGCCCCTCTATTTCATTGTAAAACCTTAATGAAAACCATCCATCTCCTTAGCAGCACAGGCTTGATCAGGGTAAAAGCTCATGGGTGTTTATAAATTCATTGTCATTGAGGCAATCAAGAGTTTTTTTCTCACACCCCTTAGACTGCCTCCATATGGCACTGGATTGACTTTCACAATTCATGCTTCACACATCTTACTTTTTCTTTTTGTAATGGTTTTCTGGGAGCAAGGCTGTGCTAATGATGAACTTCCCAGATGGTGTTTGCCTTAAAACTGTAGATGTAGCATTCTGCCTTCATTTAAATATCATAAAAAACTGAATCTTAAATTTAATCTTGCTCTAATGTCCTTATATCCACCATTCGAATGTCTCAAAGCCTTACTTGACTTTGTTTAGACTACTGACTGATAAGGGCCAAGAAATAAGACGTGTTCCACGTTAGTGCTCCCCTCAACATGTCATCAGCGAATGAGCCTCTCAGAATGAACATGTCATGTCTCTGGGGTAAATACACAGATTAAGAAAATTATTCATGGGGGCCTGTGTTCTAAAATGATCCCATCACATTAAAAACTAATAGGAAAACATGCTCATGGCATATATACTCATCATAGAATTTGGTATCCGGCCAAGGACACCAGTAAAGAACCTATTAATAAAAAATACTCTCATGTAGCGGACATGTCCAGATTTAATTGACAGCAAATTGCTAGAAGGAAAGAAAATTCATGAGCCACCTCATTGCGTTATTATGTTTGCTCTGCCGGTGTCGCTCTAGCGTGGAGAGGAATTGTGCAGGATTTGTGAAGCCTGAATGGAAATCTTTTCATAAAAAATATCAGGGGGTCAGAAGCAACTTACTTTGAGGCGCTATATTATTCTTGTACAACAACTTGACCGTTTCCATGGAAATAGAGCATGGCAAGGCCACTCACGTTGCTTGGAATGTTAAATATGACTCTTTTTGAAGTTCCTTCAGACAATAGCTTTGAAGACCACTATTTAACCATGACATAAAGCAAAAGAGATTACATTCAGCTTTGAGTCACCACAATAGCAAAATAGAAAGTTTCTCTAAGGCGAGGTGCAAGAGGTTTTAAAAAATTCATAAGTCACCACTGTCTTGCCTGTGCCGCTTCATGGAGGAATAGGTGAAGTGTAAGCATGACAACTTAACCCTTTATGACCCAAACAAATGTGTGTGCTTTTACTTTTCAAGCCTGGAGCAATAGGCACATCGCAATGTTTTCAACACAAATAAACTGTTGTATTTGAATTAATAAAATAATCTTGACTAGTGGCTCAATGCAATGTATGCATGTGCACATGGCAAGACGCCCTACTGAATTTCAAACTGCACATCGGATCGTATGAAAGGTGACTGAAATGACTGATCATGGCACTCTGGTACCAGATGATGCTCTAAATATTTCAGAAGCTGCCAATCTTGTGGGACTTTCACGCACGAGCATCTCTAGGGTTGACAGAGTATGGTCTGAAGAAAACCAAGTATCTTGTGAGTGGCAGTGCTCCGGGTGAAAATGCTTTGTTGGTGCCGGCAGTCAGAGGATTATCTGAACGCACAACTTGTAAAACCCCAAAGCAGATGCTCTGCAGCAGCAGAGGGCCACGCCTGTACAACACCTGTGGGCTGAGAATAAGAAATTTAGATAACAGCTCACCAGGGATGGAGCGATAAAAGATTGAAAAAAAATTAAAGTCTCTGTTACTGCTGGAAGATTAGAATTTGATGAAAACAGAATGAAAGTATGACTCCATCCTCCTGATATCAAGAGTCCAGGCTGATAGCAGCGGTGCAAGGGGTTGCTTTTCTTGGAAAACTTTGGTCCCTTGAGCAGCAACTAAATGTTGTTTAAATGTCAGATATGAAATGTTGCTGACTGTTTCCATCCTTTTATGACTATCAAATAGTTCCAGCATCCCCTAAAGCTCAGGAAATGCTTGAATATGACAAAGAAATCCCTGCGTTTGTATGGTTTCCACTGTTACCAGAGCTCAAGCTTCCTCGGGAGATTTGCAGCCAACTCATTTGCCACATTGATATGATATGGGACCACTCTTTGTGAACACTGTGTGATGCGATCATGTCAAGGTGGACCGGAGTGGATCTTTGAAGAATGTTTCCAGGTCCTCGTTGAATTACAGCAGTTCTAACTGCAAGTGGATTCAACTACGTATTTCAAGGTTCTGCCTAGGGCTGGGCGATATGGACCAAAAGTCATATCTCGATATTTTCTAGCTAAATGGCGATACTCGATATATATCTTGATATTTTTTCTGTGCCTTAATTGGGGTTTCCCCCAAAGCATTATAGCATAGCATCTCTGTTAGCTTCATTTTTTTCTGAGGCAAACCCTTAAAAAAACAGTCAGTTTTAATACAAAGCCTCATGCCAAATGTCACACAGGTACCTTTATTAACAGAGGTCTGCACAATATCAAAATGTATAAAACAAATGAAATAAAAATAAACTGCCTGCATATATAGAATAAAAATGCTTCTTGAATAAAATAAAACAAATATCCTTTTCCTGCATAACAATTAAATTAAAATACACTGTGCAATTAATACAATGTAGACGGTAACAGGCAGACTTTTCCACTGAGGTTGACAGTTGTGCAAATAACAAAACATTTGTGCAAATCTCAAATAAAACATTCAAGTCAATTTGTCACAAAATAAGCTATATCAAAATCATTCAATTTTTTTTTTTTTTTTTTTTTTTAAAATCGATATAAACGATATTGTCTCGTACCATATCGTGTTTGAAAATATATCGATATATATTAAAATCTCGATATATCGCCCAGCCCTACTGCCAAAAGGTTTTTATGTTATTTCCCAATAACACAAGAACAATGCCTTTCATCAATGAGTTCTGAAAACGTTTAATAGCCTAGTAACTCTTAACATTTCAACACCTCTGTGTCTTTATCAGTCAAAGCTGACAAAGCGCAATTGCTGACAAAGCGCAAAGTTATTGTGGTCATCCACAAATATGTGTTACTAAGCCGCCTGGAGCAACAGTTCGGGCTCATTTCAAATGTGTTAGCTGACCAGTATAACTGAGGGTGGAACTTATCGCAATAAGTGTCCAAATACCATAGCGCAATCACACGGAGGGAAAAGTCAATCTCAGAACTTCAAAGACGGACACTAAAAGGGTCACCAACATGAAATTGAGACATTTCACAAGGAAATGATAATCAAGATTTAATCAATCATTGTCAGAAGGTGAACTGTGAGTTAGCAACAAAGGAGCTGCAATAAATCAGACCTTACTCGGCTCTAAAGGAGCTTGAGAGTTTTTTTCTGTTTCTAAGAATTTCAATCCTTCTGGTGTGCTGTGCTTAGCAATCGCATCATCCATGTCCTCATTAGGTAGTTTTATGATTTGGACATGACAGTCCAACTTGATCAACCAACATAATATGAACAATAGGTAAGCTGCTCAGTATGTGAATGTGTGATATACTTGGTATCTGATGAATTAGAACTATGTGTGCGCAGTGGTCACAATGAAAGAAGCCTGTAAATTAGTTAAGAGAGGTAGGAAAATGTTTGCAATGTATTCAGCTGCAGAGAAATGAAAGGCTTTGCTTGACAGTTGTACGTTTACCAGAGACTCCCGGGATGTGGATGGCTTTTTTAAACAAAGCCTTAGGTCTGAATAAGTTAAGCGGACTGCAAAGCAATATACTTATTTTTCCCCTCACTATCTTCTCCCTAACTTGTCTTTCTTGCCTCTTTTTCCACAGAAAATCAGCCACTAAGCTTCCCAGGGACAACCTCATTAGAAGGGATGAGCAGACAAGCTGACTTCCATCTGTCTCCCTGTCTACTAGTTTAATGAGCTTTTTCTTCTGTTCTTCAGCAGTAGCGATGGACGACTATTCATTCCATGCTACATCATCCCCAGGTGGTCCACCGACTTACAGTACACTTTACTAAAGAAGAAACTGATGAGCAGACCATGTTATTGTCACACCTGGCCTGTCAGTGTGCACGACACAGACATAAGAATGGCGTAATTCATTGAGGACGGGCCTTTTTCTTCAGTCCTTTGCAGCTGCCCTGTGTGGAAATTGGAGTTGTTAACGAAAGCCGACCGGATCACAATACTCCTGTTCTGACTGCTGTTCAACACATCTGTCCTTTAAGGTAAAAAAGGAGGGTTTTAAAGCTTCATTACTGGTTTCACCTGAGTCCTTGGACCAATACATCCAATGCTCGCAACATTTTGGCCACGTACTTCAACATGAGGCGATTAAAGAATGCCAGCACTCTCACAAAATACTACTTCAGCTATTTGCTGATACTGAAGAATGCCAAAAGATTGAAACTCATCATTGCTTTGCAGCTGATTACAAAATGAATAGTAATAGCATGCCTGCATACCAGGCTTTAAAGCATGCTGACTTTCAGCCTGTGGACAAATTCTGGCCTAATCTTTAATTGTAGAGTGCAAATTAAATGCACATTCATTTACAAAGTAGATGATGCTGAAAAGGGCAAAGCAGAGGTAGATCTGTTTTTATCCAATTCTAATTTATTTATTAAGCAATAGCACACTATGATGTGTTTAGAAATTAAGAATATAGCAAACAAATTATTGAAATCACTCCGGAGAAAACCTGTCAAAGTCCAGAGCATTGGTATGAAAAGTTTAACTTACAGCGGAGCAGTTCACGAGGGGTGGGATTATTTTTTAAAGTCTTGAGAGTTGGTGAAAAGATCACAGAGTCCATTTTTGCCCAATGACAGCAATGTGGAATAAAATAAGTTTGTGAACAAATAGAAAGTCTAAAAGCGGACAATTTCAGGGATTTCAGAATGCAGTTTCCATGTTTTTATTCCCCAGACTAACTCTCTACGTCCATTTGTGTAAGTAATTTAGTTTTTTCCTTTAGTATCTCACTTTACTTTTATTTGTCACAACTATCTCTATGTTTATTTATATTAATATTTATTCATTTGTATTACTGGTGCCAGTTTCTTTTTTTTTCTGTCAATGTGAAAAGAAAGAAATCAAAAAACAACCAAGGACAGATTAACAGATGAGAAGGCCTTCTCACACTAGAGGCATTCATCAGGTGTTCTTAATGAAATCAAAAGCCAAACTAAACAAGACTACAGGAAAAAAAGTATGCAAAATGAATAAACACACAGCTTCTTGTGGAAATTAATCAGAGCCACTGAACCGCAATACTGTTAAAAGGAAATTGGGTGATGAGGATGCCTAAAATAAGAAAACATATGAACATTTTAAAGGTCTTTATGTTCGAGCAAACACAGGAGATGGCTCAGAGATATGACACAGGTGTTTCCTTCTTTAGGTGGAAACGGCATTACATACAGGCTATTTCACAGTCTGCTGGATGGATTGTGACAAAAGCGGCACAGACATCCTTTTTGCTCACTCTCAATCAAATATTTCACTTTGAATAGGCACACAAAGAGCTGAACCCAGGTTCAGCGACAATACTCCTCACCAGATTTAGTGGAGGGATGTGGGGGGATCTGGGGGTTGGGGCTTAGAGGAGGCAAGTTTATCTGTAAATACGTTCATACACAAAGGCAGTTCAAAGTGCTTTACAAAATAATTTAGAAAAAAGAATATTACAATTACTTAAACTAAAAAAAAAAACAGCATAACAATGCAGATTAAAATGTAAAAGAAGAAACATTAGAGATCATAATTGTGTTAAATGGTTACCATTTTAAAATGCTGGAGAAATAACTTTCAAACCTCCTCAATGTATTACATATTTGCTCCATCGTTCTTCTTCTTGTTGAAACTCAGATCAGCCTCTTAACTTTATGCATTCTTTTTGTCAAGGTAGATGTCTATTTTGATGAAAGAAAGAACCTTATACATCGGGTCAAATTAGCTTTCAGGTAAAAAATGAAATATAAGACAGCGTAGCCTGGCGGAGTTCCTTCCCCTCTCTTGGCAGGTAAAGTGTGTTATATCAGAAATTTTACAACAAATTAATACCGTTGGGGCTTTGGATCCTACTCCAATTCTCACCAGGCTAGAGGAGATGTACACCAACAGATCCTGCTGGAAATATCACAGGTATTTAAATTTTCATGGTCAGCCTTTGCCAAATCAAGCTAAATTCACTTCTCCATAACTGCAGGGTGAAATATGCAAAGAGACTGGCAAAGCTGGCTCTCATACAAATTTGACACTACATTCAGAAAAAACAGTAGTGTCAAATTCATATGAGATATGTCTTTAGCATGCTCATTTGTACTCCGATTTATTTTAACCCATTTCAGTTTCTAGGCAGTTCCTGAGAATATGTCATTAAATAACAATAATAATACTTTTCCTGAAGCCACAAGTGCATCTAAGACCCTGAACCCTGGTTTCCATGGATGAATCAAGTTAGTGAAACTGTGTCCGCTTATTTATGCATGTAGCCCATGGGGTGTTTACCACTCTTCTAAGTGCACACTTACTGATAGCACATGCTGAGGTTTCCCATTGGATGAACAGAAGGGACGCATATACTTTTGTCTACAATTCTGTCCCTGTGTGATAACTCCTTCACCACCCTCTCTTTACATCCTCTTTATGTCATGTATAAAACATTGAACACTCACTCAACACTTGCAACCAGGGGGGTGCAGATATAGATTCACAGCTGGTAACTCAGAGGGAATAGCTGGATGCCCATTCCTTCATGTCGCTTCCTACAAAGTGAATATTTTCTCTCCATTAGCAAGGTGTCCTGATTCATTATGTATGCTTGCAAACTAAGGCGTGACTGTGTACTGCAAAGCAAGTGGAGGCTGACTAAGTTCATGTTTTTTTTCTCCACATATCTTTACAGGGTCAGAAAGGCTTTCAAAGGTTTTCAAATGATGAAAATCACAATGTCTTTGTAATGGAAAGCATATATTTGGCATATATCCCAAAAATTCTGATAAAAAAACAAAACCCCTTCAATGTTTTTGAAGCTGTCCATATTTTAGAATCTGTAAGCCGTTCAGATTTGCAGAGGGTTGCTATGTCACTGACCTAGCTTAAAGTAGAATTATCCACCCTCCTCATATTTATCTCCACTAAACTTCAATTTCAATCATCCTGTATTTGTTGTACAGTACCTCTGAAGTGGAACGCCTCACTGTTTAAATGTTGCATTTCCTTTTGCAGTTAACATATTCTCATCAGGAACTATATAATTTACTAACTTAAGAAGGAATCCTGTATCACTATTTAGTTTTATGTTTTTTTTTATATCCTCATTGGAAATCCAAATTCTAATTGGGATTCTTTAACATTTCCCCAGTTGGCAGTTAGATATTCCATTTTTCTAATCTAATACATGTCCAATTACCTGCAAAAGCATTTACGCTTACAAAAGATATTGAAAAATAGACCATCTAAGCATCAGTTCTTCTTAGCAAAAAAAAAACAAAACACCCAGGAATGGATCAACAGTAAAACCTAGCATTTATTGAGGTAATATGTGATGGAGGAATTACTCAGTTCTGGACTGATGTTTTAACTGATGATTGGCTGATGCATTACTTCAGCTTTCCTAGCTGCATTTGGGTGTTTTCCCAACTTAATACAGAAAGAAACTATTTACATTTGAATGAATTCTTAGCTCACCGAATGTACTATTTGGCCAAATGTAGAAATCACCAAAATCTTCAACATGCTTTCTGCTAAAAGAACATGACAAAACATTTAGCCAACATGATCTCTTTAAGGAGTATTCTTTTATCATTACATCAAGACAGAAAAACATAAAAGCATTGCAGCATTATGTCAGAAATAATTGCCCACGCTATCTTTTATGTTGTCTCATCAGTCAAGTAGCTGAAAAAAATTAATTCCATCTATCGAAAGTGGTTTACATATTTGATGTGCAGTCTTTGGGAGTTGAGCTGATGCCCAGGAGAGAGTCCGGCTTCACAAGCTTCAGCTTTACATGGTTGCATTTAATTAGGAGGGATGCTGATGAGGATGTGGGGTGGTGCTTATGTTAACTGATTTCCCTCTTTAATCAGCGCTTATATACAGCCATTTTTACAGCACAATGCAGACTCATTCATGAAGTCAAATTAATAAGTGAATTAAGTGTTGGCTGGCTCCATCTCTTCCTGTCTTTCTATTCTCAATCATTTCAACTCCACCCTTGGAGGACGGAAAAAAAATGACAGTAAGATAATGACAGAATGTACATGAAAGTAAAAGAGAGACTTTATTGCCTTCAGCATTACTGACTATGACATAGAGGTAGTATAATTAAATGTGTGCTTGATGCCTTGCCCAATAGTTGTCTCCGAGTACAGCTCATAGCGAGGTAAGGCAGGTTTATTTGTATAGCGCATATGAACAAAAAGAGAATTCAAGATGCTTTACATAATGAAGACAAAAAAAGTAAAGAAAAAAAAAGAATATACAACCAGCGTAAATATGGCAACCACATTTAGGAAGGCATGTTAGATTTTAAAATAGATTGTGTACCCTTGAAAAAGAAAGCCACATAGGGCCTGATTTACTAAAGGTTTGCGTGTGTAAAAACGTGTGCAAACTTGACAACACCCGCAAACCAAAGTGCCAGCTGATCTACTAACAGCGTGCAAAGAGGACTGCGTCTCTCAAATGCGCAAAATAGCACACGCAATTCAGTTAGTACTTTTGCCCTGATGAATAATCAATATGGGGCGTACCCGGCAGAAATCCTAAATACTGGGAGGGGAAGATGCAAATTGGTCCATTTACCACGCGCAATGAGATTTACCAAGCCTGAAAGTAATTGCGCGTATTGTGATTGCGTCTGTATTTAATACGTTCGAAAGGAAGGTGCTAATCTGCTGCTGCTGTTATTGTGGCAAGGAGGCGACATCCAAAATCAAAGAATATGCAGAGAGAGAGTCTTTATTCTGCTGCATGCTATTTTAAAAATGGTTGCACAAGTTTTATTAAAGGCCACTTTTTCTTTAGTTCTTCGCCTTATATCTTGCCACCTTCTTTTAATGTGCCCCCCTCCACTCGCCCACAAGCAGGCCAAGCCTTTGTGCCTAAACTTTGTATTTTATTGATTACTTATCTTATTGAACGTGAAATCATCCTTCGTAAATTACATTTAATTAAAACCCGTGCTTATTAATCACAAAACACAGGTTAATCATCATGACCAAATCCGCTCCGACCCGCTGTGTCAGGATCAGCGCAGAGACTGCAGCTTCGCCTGAATTATTGTTCCGCGTTAAATCGACGGCGTAGGGTCGCGGTGCGGTGTGCGTCGCCGCGTACCCTACGCCGTCGTTTCTGCGTTAGTGTAACGCGGAACCATAAATCAGCCTTTAGTGTGCGCTCTGTGCGCTGTTCTGAACACTTCTCTTTTCTTCTTTCGGCCATATGATGGTCCCGTCTGTCACACATTTACTGTCAGTGTTTGCTATATAATATACGATGGCTAATAATGAAAATATACTGGCGTTCACAACACAATCAAACACAATCCAAATCTAAACCAACCAATGATAGAGTGTAGGTAAGTGTCTGTCCGGTCGCTGTTTATCAAGTATGTTTACCGTCATCATTTCCGGTTAACTCTGATTTGCTAGTCAAGGGCTAGCACTCCACCAATCAGCTTGGTCATAGAAGCCGATGGCTAGTGGCCGATTCATGTGGCCGATACATGTCAAATCGTTCAAAATGAATGCTGACGTAGCCCCCAAAGCCGCTGACGATTGCATGGGACGCACCAACCCGACTTGGGTCACCGAAGTCGCACAACAGCGTCCAAAGGCCGATAATCGGGTTGGTGTTTCCCGGCTTTAACCACCTTCCAATAACCTGTCAGTTCCTACTCTATCTTCTATAAAAGAAGTGTAACAACATGTTGCCTCAGACTCAACTTTCCAGCCTGAGTGCTGCAAGAGTCTTCTGTTGCGCTTCAACTAAAATAAACTTTGGTAATCTCACTGATGTAATTTTTTTTAAGGATATGTAATTACCACTTTGTGGAATTTGTAAAAATTGCCACAGTAAGGAAAAAGTTAGTGAACCTTTTTGAGTAAAAGTTGAGCTGTACTTGGCAGTAATGTCTTTAAGGGAGTGCTTTCAGTATCTCTGGATCAGTCCTGCACAGAACTGGCAATTCCTCTTCAGAGAACTGCTTCAGCCCAGATACAATTGCAGGATGTATGCTATGATGTATGTATTGAGGTCACTCATCAGCTTCTCTACAGGATTAAGGTCTGGGCCCTGATTGGACCACCCCAAAGGTGGATTTTCCTTTTTCTGAAACCATGGAGGATTTATAGTGATGCTTCATCTCACTGTCCTCCTCCCATCCAACTTCTACTGGCACCCTGATATGATACTTGATTTGATTTAGGTAAGCTCTGAATTAATTTCCCTTTTGTTGATGGAAATTTGTCTAAGCCCCAAGTCAGCAAACAAGTCCAACTGATGATAATGCTCCTACCATACTTTACCTCTGGGATGATGTTTTGATGTTTGTAAGATGTGCCCTTTTTGGCACCATACACAGCACTAAGTTTTCTTCCTTAACAACATTTGTTGCAGGAAGTTTGTTTGACTCCGCATTGTGTCTTTGGAGACACACTTCTAGGAAGAGTTGCCACAGCACAAAACTGTGTCCATTTACAGACTCTCTAAATGTGGTCCTATGGATTCCTAAGCACTTTAAGTGAACTTTCTGTTCATTTTCATCCTGGTGTAGATCAACTGCTCTTGTTAATGTGTATTCAGAAATCTCTTTCATGTGAGGTATAAGTTAGTTCAGCTTATTCTGAACACTGGATTTGAAACATTTGGATGCCTTTTTGTCAATCAAACTAAATTACACCTCAAACTCATTTCATAAATATGGAGTCTGGTTAAGTTCTGTTAATATAATTGGTCCATGGGTTTACTTACGTTAACACTAACATTATGAGTGTTTAATGGGTGTATTACATAAAGACACAAGACATTATAAGTGTATGATTAACTCAAATACAGTGTTTCTGTCTATTTGCATGCCTTCAGAAAATCTGATTTTCATGGCAACCTAATGCAGAAAACCACTGCATTTCACAGGGTTTGCATACTTTTTCTTTCCCTCTGTTTATTTACAGAGAGGGGATATCTATTTGAAGTTAAAGGTGTCATGTAAAAGCAGGCTTGCTCTTGTTTCAAGAGTTAAATTAGATCAGACAGCAGGGGGAGATGAAGTAAAACTGCAGACATAAATGACTGCAATGGCTTCAATAAGACATTTTGGTGTGGACTACCAACGAACTGGCTAGGTTTGCTCCAAGTTTGTCTGATGGGATCACATAATATTCAAGTTGTATCGTCATACTCATGTGGGTTGAAAACAACAATCGCATTCTTCTGGCCGTGAGATTTAAACAAAATGAATAATGCTATTCTCGATAAATGTCAGCCATTCAACAAAGACCATGGTAGAGATTAATGCGACCCAGAGACAAAGGCTCTCAGGTAAAGCCAGATTTGGGTGTAGGAGGGAGAGAATAACTGTGGAGGGTAGTGAGTGAAAACATGTGTGTGAGAGAGAGAGAGACAGAGAGAGAGAGAGAGAGAGAGAGAGAGAGAGAGAGAGAGAGAGAGAGAGAGGGACAGAGACAGACACAAAGACAGATTTAACAGACGTAGCCATCTGCATGATTATTATGATCTGCCAGGTTAAATGAGGCAGAAGGTGGGGACCTGGTGGCGCATCCTGCATTACAATCTGTAGATATGTGGTTTGGCTAATGAGTGTTTCTTTGTGTATGTGTCCACATACTCAACATAACCCTAACCCCCTAACAGCCACTCATGTTGTGGTACAGAATAACAGCTCAGAAACATTTCCTCTGGACTAGGGACTGTTGCAGTGCACCAAAGCATGGGAGAGAGCAACGATTCTGATGACGGATTAAATGATGTCATCTGGAACAGTTCATTGCAGTCCATCCTGTAACGTACCAACCTTTTTCTGTTTTTTGTTTTGCATACTGATGTTGTGTCTGCCCTGGTATTCCTGTACTTTCAAGCAAAAATTTTAAACCTCACAGGTAAGAGATTCTGACATCCTAAAACATTTGCTCTGTACTTTTTCCAGGCAGTTTCCTCCAGCAGTCATGAGATTTCTCTAAAACTTTCATGGTTTTCATTATTGTTCTCCTATTTTCCTTTGTAATGAACAACACAGATTTTTCCATATTGCAATTAATGCAATCCAAATATCCATCCATTCATCCATTCAATACGTACACCACATCTTTCTATCCGGGGTGACAGGGTTCTGTTGGAGCCCAACCCAGCTATTTTTGGGTGAAAGGCAGAGATATACCCACGTGAGGTCGTCAGTCCATCACAAGGCAAAAATCCAAATGATCTAACAAAATCACTGAAGTTTGTCTGAACTGTGTGCAATCCAGTACCAAAACACCCTATGAGCACAAGCTCAAAGACTAGAAACTAGTATCCAGTTCAACTTCTAGAACTATGACTTTCCAATAGCAACGTCTTTGTGTAACTTTGTTTAGCTTCTTTTACTCAAGGTGACTCAGGGTTTTACATTTTGAACAGAAGATCCTTTGTAGGCTAGAGACCACCAGATGGAAAGTCAATGCAGGAAAGTGATATTGACCAGAGTATTACTATTTTTGTGTAGCCTGATAGATCAGACCCAGACCTCGAAAGATGTTAGGTCTGAAAATGGTCCATAAGACCTCCACATCCAAGGGGCATTGCCGGCACTTACTGTACTTGTGTAGAAGAATAAATCAAACTTTTGCCATAGACTGTCAGCAAAACCCCAAATACATCTACCTTGCAAAGGAATGATTTCAGCCCCGTCTTCAGTTCAGTTTTTGAAGAAAATTTGTGAATATTTAACTCTCAATGCCACAATCGATTCAAACGGCCAATAATCTTCAGATGCAGCCATCTCCACTGTTTACATTCATATTATGTCACCGCTACTTTGTCAGCTTGTTCAGCCCACCCAGAGACTCTCTACAAGGATTGACATATTTAGTTGGCTCCCCCTTGACTTTTGGGAATATTTGTTGAGGTAGGTAAACCAGACGAAGCAAATTTACATTTTCTACCAGGCGCATCTAGATTTGTAGGGTATATTTTGTGACATGTTTTCTGAATATAATTATAGAAGATCTACTCTCCTCTATGGAAGATCTCATCTCCTTTGTGTCAAGTTATGAAGGATAATATCAAAATAAAATAGAGACAAAGACATTGAATCTGATGAAAATCTTAGCAAGTTAGAACTGGCCAATAATTTAAAACTGGGGGGCTTCCAAGTGTCACGGGAGATACAACTACCAAATAAAAAGTCAAAATGAATGTTTCAAGCACTGTCATACTTTCCAGCACTGAAAGCACATTATTTTAATTAAATGACAACTGTGCCTAAAGCTGCTATTCTTTCTCCAATTCGTGTGAACTACCCAAGTTAATAAAAACAGGATTTCTATGAAAAATCAAACTGGTGATACTTGATGCTGATGGGAAGTGTCGCACTTCATGCAAAAAACTGAATGCCCATAAAATCAAATACAAAATCCACAAATACTCATCAATAATGCAGAAGTTTTAGTTAATGCTCTCAATACATTTTATTAATAACAAAAATGACAAAGCGAACAAAATAAAAGATGGTAAAATAAGCCATACCTTGAAAATAATCTTTGTTTCTGCAGGCGCTTGGGTAATACCTGACATCCAAATATTTAAAACTGTCCTTAACATCAATACACCTCTCTATCCATTATCTATGCCTGCTTTCTCCTATTAAGGTTCACAGTGGTCTGCTGGAGTCTATCCCAGCTGTCTCCCAGGCCTGCCCTTAATATCGATATGTAATTTGCTGCCAATAAGAAATGACAGGACTGATTATACTGTTGACCCAAAAAAGCAACAGACAGTCTCTGACCTCACAAGGCACGCTATTGAATGAATAAATACAGTAAGCATGTAATACAAGAACCACACAAGGCACGTGCGTGTGTGCGTGTGTGCGTTAGCCCATATATGTGTGTGTTTACTTGCGGTCATTTCTGAGTCTCCATCCTTGTAAATCCACCTGCTACTTTTTAGACACTCCAGAAAACACCATTCTTTGGATACACTGCCAAGACTGTGTCTGTGCTGATCCTCACAACACAACAGGCCTTAATCTTTCTACCTGTGACTTTTTACAAACAGGATTAGTCCTCGTTCCTCCACTAAATTCCCCCTGAAATACCAGTAAATCCAGGGCTGCTGGCTGATCTACGGGCCGTGGCACTAACCCTCTGTTTCACATCCTGAATATGCTGCTACTCTTATCTAAATGAACAGCTCTGCTCTGGGTGAGAAATAACTCCATTCCATCCTCGTGCCCACGTCAGCATGCTGCCGTGTGGACAGGAAAGCAGAGCTGAATACAAGCACGCGCAGGAGGCTCACGCCAGTCACTCCAGCACTGAGACAAGGAGGGAAACATGGTAACCTAGTCCGATATTCAAAATTTGAATATCAATTTTTAAATAAAAAATAAATCATGTTTCAGACAGGTTGTAAATCCAGTATGACTTAATTGTATACGTGGGCTTAAATAATATTGTTAATGTTAATTTCATATTATTTAAATAATATGAAAAAAGATGTGCAAAAAATGTTGTAATATTAGCTCGTATAGTTACAATAGCAGCATGGATGATTTGAATTACATTGTTTTGACTTAATTTGTCCCATGAATGATTACTATAATCTGATGTACGTGCAACTCGGATTTTAACATGCAGTTTTCAGCGAGCTATGTTAACATCATAATATATCGCAACTTTGGATATCGTATCATGACTCAAGTATCGTGATGTGTATCGTATCATGAGGTCCTTGGCAATACCCACTAGAGTTGTCCCGATCCGATCACGTGATCGGAAATCGGGGCCGATCACGTGATTGCAGACTCGATCCGGACTCGGACGTTATGAGCCGATCAGGAATCGGATATATCAGGGTTTCCGTTGTCCGGTAATTGCCGGACTTTGTCCGGTAAAATATGCCGAAGTCCGGTATTTTATAATCTCTCCGGTCAAAATGTCCGGTCAAAATACTCACTGGCGCCGACATCCACGTGTGCGTTGATTTATGGTTCCGCGTCGCACCGACGCAGAGTCTACAGCGTAGGGTTCGCGGCGACGCGCACCCTACGCCAGACCCTACGGCGTAGGCTCTGCGTTGGTGTGACGCAGAACCATAATTCCGGCTTAAAAGTAAACAACATGCGCCCAAGTACCCGTGCATGACAGGCAGACACACACGGGGAGAAGAGACAATTTCTTTAATTTTTATTTCTTTTAAAAACTTTATCCTTATGAACGCAATTGTTATATACGGTAGTCCAACTTTCCTTATTTTAATCAAAACACTTTCTTTTTTCCTCTTCGGCGTGGAGTAGTGGGCTTGGAGCGGCAGCCATCGGTTAGTTTTTTCTTTTTAGATCCGAGGCTTTGCGTAGATGGCGGCTTCCGCAACTTTCAGGCGCTTTTTCTGCGCAAGCAAGCTTTATACATGAGGCCCCAGGACTGAAGCGGAGCTGCGGCGCCGACATTATGGTCCGCGTCGCGGTGGGCTCCTCGTTGGTGTGACGCGGGACCATAAATCAACGCACACGTGGAGTACTGGGCTCGGAGCGGCAGCCATACACCGCATGCGCGCAGAGCACGCCTGTTTGTTTTGAAGCTGAAGCAGCCCTATGCTAAAAAAAAAAAAAGAAAAAGAAAAGAAATTTTTTTTATACTGACTTAAGAATGTTCAAGCTGCCTACCTCCTATGTGCTCAGTTTACAGTACACATGTTAAAATATAATAAAAGGGTCATCCTGCATAATTTTCTTTTCTCTTCTTCATTTTTTATTGTTTTATAAAAGTATCGGATCGGGACTCGGTATCGGCAAGTCCTCAAAATGAAAGGACTCGGACTCGGGGGCAAAAAAACCTGATCGGGACATCCCTAATACCCACCCCTACTGACAACTCATATATAATACATCAGCTTGACTTTTTTGAATATCAATAATATGCTAAGGGGAGGAATGGAGAAAATAAATGAACGCTGATTTACCCATCAGACTGAATAAGATGTATGTCTAATTCAGTGATGAAGCATATGTTCAGTTTATGAGCTGAATAGTCAGCACAGCCACACGTACAAATCTAATAATGAGTGACAGGGTCATGTTTTAAAAAGTACAGCAGTGTTGTGGAGTTTGCCAACATGTTTTTTCATATTGTCTTATGTTGTTAAAATTATTACTGAATGAGTCAGTATTGTTGAGGACATAACCATGTCTATGAATTGTTGCTGATAATAACATAATACCAATGACCCTTATCTTAACAACCACTCATAGGAGCTATTTTATGTTAAGTAACACAAGAAAGGAATGAATATTGTTGATGGGGGGGGGGGGGGGGGGGTTAGTATTGAGTCCATAAAAGAATTTGAGACATGTTTGAGTTATTATTTAGTTTTACCAGATAATCTTTCAGCCATACAGTACTGTTAGACAGCATGGCTTGAAATATTTTAAAATAACTATGTTGGAGTGATTTGTAAAGCATACTAAACTGCTTTTTAATTGTTCTTCTATTTAGAAATGTTCTAGTGGATCTGGCATTAAAACTCCATGATAAAGTGAGTTAAGCTCACCCTGCACCAAACACTGTATCGTTATAAATAGATATATTGTGTAACCATCACGTGCATTGAAGCCGCAAGATTTACCGATGTTCATGTCATAATTCACAACTGATAACCAAAATAATAAATATCTGTAGTTTGCTTTGTGTTTTCACACCCACATCTATTCTGTGACTGACAGGAACCCAGTTCATGAAAGCAACTGCAGCTGTTTGGTGGATTTTTTTAGGGAGACCCGTGGGAACAGCGTTACAGTAGTCCAGTCTACTGAAGAAGAAAGTTAATTTTATGTACTCTCTGAAATGTTTTAATCATTCATGTTCGGCTGACTGGTTATTAAGGCATCTTTCTATGATGTGCCAATCTCAGAATTCATATTCATTTATGCTTTACTCAGTCTTTAAAGTGTAAAATCACTTAGAGCCTCCAAAACATTTCTGGCTCTTATAGATTCCAGTTAAAGAATGATAAATGATCTGTCATGAAATGACTGTGATGGGCTGAATTGGATTGAATAAGCATCTATTAACCATACTTGATGCTTCAAAAAGACTAATATTAAGAGATGTAATTTGGTCGATTAACTTGCTTAGCAGCGTGTTAAGAGGAGTGACAGAAGCAGCCTGGGGTAGGCGGGCCAGTGGTACCTTAACTGCTGAACTGCCGTATGCAGGTTGTTTTGACATTTTCCATGAGAGTTGTGTTGTGATTGTAAGTTTTGTTATTCAGTTTTATGTTGTTGTTTTTTTAAGATCCTAGTTGGACTGACTGATTTTATACGCGAGTGAGAATTTCGTAAAAGGGTTCTAACTTCAAAGTATTAAAATTATACGTAGCATGAAGTAATAGCTGTGTGGTACACCCCAAAAGTTACACATTTTAATCTCTTTACTTTTAAGAAAAGGGAGAAGAGAGACAATATCAATCCCATTAAATGTAAACAACTAATACAACTAAACAGGAAAGCTACACTTCTTGCACAAGAGCTGATAGAGGAGGCTTCAAAATAGCAATTTTCTTTTCATGAGTTTCAATGAATATCCTCTTGATGAACATCTCTTCCAAATATGTTCTCTTCTGGCACCAAAAAAGAAAGAAAAACAAGCAAAGTAGTGACTACATCCTAATTTAAAATCGATGGCTTAAAAAGGGATTTCCACTGTAACTGATTTGGGTAACAATAGACAGTTAATTTTTTAAAACGGAAAAAAACAACTGTTTGTTTTATATCCTTTTTGTCCCCCAAAAAACAAAACAAACAGGAAAAAATGTGGATTTGTTTTTTTCCACTTTTCCTGTTTTGTCTTCGTATGTCTACACATTTATTAAAATATCCCCCCTTCTCATTCTCATCCCCCCATCATCATTGTTCACCCTGATCGCAGTTCTACCAACCTGTTTGGGTAAAAGCCACAGAACAGAGAGGCTGTTGACAACGGAATGGTCACACGCATTTCCTGCTTCCACATGGGAGAAGTACCATGACTTATAGAACCTGACAGTAAATGGAAATTACAACAGCATTGTGGTTGGAGACACTATCTAATCTCTACCCCCACCCAATTTTGTACTCTGCATGTTGGTTTGGGGAAATAAACACTTTCACCACTTTGAAGAATCCCATTGTCACATGTATAAGTGAGCTGGAGGGGCTCTGGTGGTGGATACAGCGTGCCACTTCAGGTTTGCACTGTAGCTAACCATTATGTTTATCAGAACCTGGATTTGAGAGGAGAGAAACTGAAAGTTCTGACGGATCACAGCAGCGAAAGCCTTTTTGATCACCCTCGGTCTAAAACAAAAAATCAGTTGATAAGATTGAGGATCTTTTGTGTGTTTATGCAGTGCATACAGCCAGGGCATGTGCGTGTGTGTGTGTGTGTGTGTGAATATGCAAAAGAGATGCCAGTAGGGAGTACTGATTACAGAGCCATTCAGGAGCTAAAATTTTCCCATAATTCACAGGCTGTGACAACAGTCTCTTTTTCAAAGTCTGACAGTTGTTTTCAGCCGCATATGAATATTCAATGAGACCCGGGATTATGCAAATCCAAGTTCAGAGTTGATCCTCAGCTCTATGTTCATGTTACAGATGCAAACTTTGATTCATATTATAGTTCATTGCTCTTAAGTGGCCCTGGGGGACACATTTTCATCGCACACATACCCACATGCATGTGAAAAGAAGCACTTCTCTTACCTGCAGCAGAGGTGTGTATGTTACATGGATCATTCAGGAGGATGACAGGTGCACAAGATCCCCCCCCAAGAGATGGCAGAGGAAAGAAACACAAAACAGACAAACCATTGTTAGCTAACTTCATAATAGTAACTGGGAAAATTCAATGAAAATACACAGTAAACCATACAGGGCACGGTACATGTGAGGTGTTTATGATGAAATGTAAATCTTTGGTTTTTGACCGACATGGTGCTGGGCAATCTGGTCTCATCTGTCCATTGGGCACAAGTCTTGTGTTTTGGTCGGGTGCACTTTTGTGGACCTCAGTCATGCTTCCAACTTCTTTTTATAGAAAAAAGCTCTCCAAACAAACTGAATGGATTTAATTGTCTCATTGCGTTGCCATTCATGGAACCCTTGACTCTTGCCTGTAAGGAGCTGGGAGAGGCTCTGGCAGACTCCCTGGACAGGATTAAACAGGTATAGAAAATGGATGGATGGATGTTGTTAACATTTTACATGCTCAGTGAGGCCTGTGTGGTCGGATGAATTAAAAAAAAAAAAAACAGAGCAAAATTTGGGAAACTAGGACGTCCACTCTTAGGAAGATTGACAGCTGTATCATATGCTTTCCTATTGTGAATAAGTAGAATATTGAACTCCATAATCTGCAGAAATGGTTTTTAAAAACTGCTTCCAGTCTGATAATAGCAGTCACTTCTCAAGACCCCTGCTTAGGTCTCACTCTCTCAGCTCTGTGGTAACACACCCCAGAACGATCCAGACCAAACATCTGCAAACACAGTCCCCACACCCGCACATCAGCAGCTGGGAAAACGTCTATAAACATTAAGGGGCTGATTAATAGTACCACCTGGCTGCAAGTTACCCTTTCAAAGCCTGAGAAAAACAGTAAGAGGGTACTTAGTATTGCCCACATTATCTTTTTCATTCTTTTTGATAAATTTGGCAATATGAAAGAAACTGTTGTACGTTTGAGATTCAACCTTCCTAGTCGTAAAATGTTAATTAAATATTTTAAATTATGTTTTCACACAAAAATGAAAAAAAAAAAAAAAAAAAAAAGTTAGAATTCCAGAGTGAAAGAAAATAGCATCACACAAGAAATAAATGACTGGTTAGCAGCTTATCATACGACTTAATAGAATTTAAAAGGAAGGGTTCGGACCAAAAGGAGACGCTGGTTCCGATAGACCGTCTGTCATTGTCATCATTTTGCTTATGGCACAAACAGCATCTGCATCAGCACCATCACTATCGTCACATATCCCATTATTGTCAATATGCTGACCTTAGTAACACCATTATCATAAAAGAAGAAAAAAAAATCCTCATAATTATTCTCCAAATTCCAATACAAGTGGACATGAAAACCAAAGAACCAAGAGCCAAGAGTCAGCTCATTTATGCAAGAAAAGTATTCTGTGTACTTTAAAACCGCAACCAAGGGTTTTAGGGCCTTTTTTCTCTTTTCAAGACTAAAAAAGGTAATGTGAGCATTGCATCTGTACTGTATGGACCAGTTATTTCCTTGCTTTTGACCTTTTGTCCTTGACCTCCTCATAAATCTAGCAAAATAGTATATTTTACACTTTAAGCTGTATAAATCCTTCAAGTGCAGCTGCTGTGAGATTTAAAACAGTTTCCACTGCCTGAACTATATTGGGCATGCCACATAAAGATAAACAGCACTCCAGATGGAGATGGGTCCAGATCCTCTATAGGAGCCCACATTCCTGGCTGGTCTTTTTTTCCAATTGGTGTAACCTTTCAACTTTCCCTACTGCTCATCGCAGCTCCCTCGTGGGGCCTCACAAGGGACGGACAACCGCAAGAGATGGCTGCACGTTGTCCTGTCAGCTGCTGCTCAGGGTTCCACCTTTCAGCAAGGAAAGGTCTGTGACAGATCTCTACCTATCCAGGGACATGTAGAATGGTAAAATGGTAAGACTATTGATTGGAACCACGAAGAACTTAAAAAGCAGGAGTATTCTTGGGCCAACTCACACACCCTTCGTTCAACAATTAGAGCACAGCAAAACATATCCAGACATGCTTGTGCCAACACACATAAAAAGACTTGAAGCAGATACACAGACGACCACCCTAACCCCAAGCTTTTTCCTAGAATGAAAAACTCACTCACTGCACAGTTACCACATAGATTTGTGCATGATGAGATGGTATCCGCATGGCTTGGCTGACTTCCTTATAAAACATTAAAATGCCTTTAAGTTCACAAGAAAAATGCACCCTTGGTTTGATTATAATATGCGCTTTCCCTTTGGGGGTGAGTTAAGCTGAGCTAAATTTAACTGAGCTGAACTGAACTGAAGCTGCCTACAGTCTCTTTTAAGATAATAATACATTTGGGTTACTAATGCCAATATTCAGAAAAAAACTGATGGCGTGAAATCAGTCAACCAATCCAAGAATAAAACTTTAATTAATATGAACCCATACCAAAAGATTAGCCAGGCAGATTGGGTGAAGAATATCTTTCCATTCACGCATTGACTGTCTATGGCTGCAAGTGAATGTTTCGATAGGCTGAAATGCCCTACATTCAGTCAACAAGTCAGGCCGTTTATCACACAAGAACTGTCCACATTACACAAACAACACATGTGTTGCGATGGGAATTTGCGTTACCTTATTCAGTTCAGAAAACAAGATCTCAACATAAAGAGTGAGTTGTGAAAAGGTTACTTTCTCTGATGGATTGAATGGGGAAGGTTAATGAGAAGGCCAGAAAGAAACCGTGGCACTTAATTCATTCATATTAAGAAGTCACGGAGGTCTTGTGCTTTTCTTTTAACCAAAGTCATTGGCTGTGTTTTTTGTGTTTGTTTCTACAGGGGCCGTTTTGATGGTAAATTGGTGGTAACTTCCTGTTAAATTTGAAAAATGTATATTTGACTTTGGCATGAAGTTAACTATTCTGAGCATACACAAAACACTTCTATCACAGAGAATGTTGACTTTGAAGTGGAGAAGTAATGAAAAAGGTTGCTAAAATGAAATAAAAAACTTTTTGTGTGCATTTGAGATCATATAGTTGTCTGAGGTAAATACCAAATCAATCTTGGCATAGGAGAATCCTGTCACGTACATTTGGGCATGGCTAAGACTGAGAACGTGTCATTCAGTAACAGTGAACTCTTCTCAGAACCCATCCCACAGTAGAAATATCCTGTCTTTTTCTGCCATCTTTTTCACCACAGCTAAGACCATGCAGCATTGATGATGGCAGTTTTTGAAAGAAACACAATTACGAAGTCAGGTCAAGTGGCTGCTTATCTCAGCTGTTGTGAACAGAGCTGTAGAAACGTATTAAAAAAGGCACCCATTGTTTTACATCTATGTGGTATTTTCATCAAAAAAATGACACTGACGAGTTCTACCTGTAGCCAAATATACCACCTTTTCTGTGGACAGACCAAGTCAAGGTTCGAGCAGAAAATAGACCACATCGAAACAATGTTGGAGAAAATATGCTTTGATATTAAGCTGTTTCAATTTCAGTCAAAAAATAACTGTTTAAAAAAACTGTGTTTAAAAAAAAAGAAGAAGGTTTTTTCGAGGGGGATCCCATTTTACACATGAAAATGCACAACATTGTATTAATCCCTAACCATTCAGCTGTCTTGTCAGACCACATTTTGTCAGAGACAATGGCCTGACTGGGTAGGATTGTTCTGATTGTTCTGACTGTTGTTGGTATTCTGTCAGTTTGTTTGTTTGCTTTTATCTTTGACTGGTAGTCGCACTTGCCTCAAAAAAGATGAGAAGGGCTCAAACTGCACATTTCAATCAACACAAAGTGATGATGCAGGGTGATCCCACACCAGCACAAAAGCACACAAACACTATTCGAATCAATCTGTCTGACAACCACTGCTAGACATTATTGGGGAGAAAAAGGAGGAGAAAATCAATAAGCCGGTGGTCACCCTGAAATAGCTGCTGCTGTACATCTTTTCCACTTGTACACAAAAAAAGGTGAAAAGAAACTGAACACTAGGGAAGACCAAAAGCAATTGCTAATACACAGTCATAACCGAACATCTTACTTCTGTGGGTCAATCACATTTGTATGACAATCAATTTGCATAATTTTTGGATCGCTTGCAATATGACTTAAAATAGAGATTAACCTTCCTCCACATAGAAAAGAATAAGCTTGAATGAAAGGGAATGGGAGGTGTGAAGTAAGCAATTACCACACGTGGTACCCTTGAGGCCAAACGCCCACTCGAGGATGCTTTGTGTAAAGCCACGTTCCACCAGATGACTGCAAATTCCACTCTGGTGCCAGAACAGTGGGTACAGCATATATATATATATATATATATATATATATATATATATATATATATATATATATATATATATTGTTATTTCTTTATTTGGTATGGACATCACAATTACATAGGACAAACCAAATGCACTGTTTGAGTGTTTTAGCATACATGCTAATTTGCGGCACTTGTCCACAGGATATATATATATATATATATATATATATATATATATATATATATATATATATATATATATATATATATATATATATATATATCTCCATCCATGCCTGTTTATTCATGTTTAGGAATAAACCCTAGGTCTCTTCAGGCAAAAGGAACTGGACAGGTCACCAGTCCATCACTCACACTCACTCCTAAGCAATAAGAAATATGGAATCTCCAATAACCTGATATACATGCCTGAACAAGGGGGAGATATGCAAACTCAACACAGAAAACATTCTTCTTGTGCAGCAATAGCTATAATCACTAAGCCCCAGTTATGACTGTTTGTGGAATGAAAATTTAGGAAAAAAAACCAGTCATACACATGTGAAGGACTCTAGGATGGGAGGGTAATTTAAATGTAAAAAAAAGAGTCAGGCATTAGATTTAAAAAGGTACAATCAATTTCATTGACCTTAAATTATAGTTTTTATGATACATTTACATGATGTATAAAAAAGACACTCAAAAACCAAAGACAAGATTTCTTTTTTTAAATAAGGGTGGAAAAGGGTACAAAACCATCTCCAGTCTGAAAGACTACTTTTAACTAAATTTCCCAGCTATGGTAAAAAATCCCTCCAGGAGCCTTTCTTACACTACCTTTGCTTTATTTTTTTGCAGATAGTTAAACAAGAATGTTTCATAAGTGGCACAATGTATAACATAATGCATAACAACCCTTCACTATTTGAAACAAAATAGGGGACTACGTCCATTAGGGATATTTTGACGGATATTTTGACGTACTCAAAACATACAGTTCCTTGAATGACCTTTAGGAGTTTGCTTCAAAAGTGAGTCATTGGTCTCCTTTGTGCATCCATGACTGCATGGAGACTAATCTGTATGCACATTATCAGTGAAAAATACATTAAGCAGCACATTTGTTGTTGGGATCATGCTTTTACGGGTGGTAGTGCCAAACAACAAGCTTTCATCTAGTAACCGACCTTGCACCTTCGACAAACTTAACTTCAGAGCTGTGAATAAAGATCTAGCACTGCATAATCCGCCTCATTGTATACATAATATAGCTTGTTATGCTGTCAGACTGCCGCAACCAGCTCTGGGTCGATCTTTAAGGGTCCATGGGCAAAAGTCGATGCTGCTGGCTGCTCTGGCTGCCCTGGGTGGACATAGTTAGCTCCTGTCAATATGCCATTGAACAGAAGTCCAAAGAATGAGCTTCAAAACCCTTTCATGCAGTCTATGTCTTCATCAGAGACCTTTTTTGCTGCAAATGTTGATGAATTGAATTGAACTGAACTTTCAGGACATTTACCCTTCATTTACAATTTTCAATGAAAAGTCACAGTTGGCAAACTTACCACACATACAGAGAGAAAACTTACTTTGTTTAAAATTCCCTTAAATCCACCTTCAGGTGAACTTTTAACAACAACAGCTTTCCAATATAAAATTACTCATCTCCTCTACAGTTTGCTAAAGATCACACAGTTCCAATGAGAAATTTGATTTTTCCACAAAGTAAGGACAATACAATTGTTTCTACTGTACATAAGACCATGTTCTTGTTTGTGAAACATAACAGTGATGTGATGTCATGGTTAGCACCTGTTTTGCAGCACCTGGCCAAATATAGTTTTCAATCACTGATCATTCAATTATTTTTCATTCACTGATGAAACAAATCATTTTTAATTTCATGAAATTTGTGAAGATAGACATCTCAAAGGTTGTCACTAGACCACGTCATAGTCATGGCTGTCCCCACCTACTCCTCTTCTTCCTTCTTTTTTCCCCTCCATTATGTGTCACCTTCTTTCCTATTTTCTGTAAATCCAGACAGTTTTGAAATAGAGCGCTCAGTTGATATGCAAAAGACAAGTCAGCTTTCGTTTTGGTGTAAGCTAATGGGGATCCTTTTAAATAAACAAATAAACAAAAGTGAAGAAGAGTATCAGGGTGACACAGTCTTAGAAATGAACAGCTGACGACACAGAACTTGACTGTTAAAATCTGTAAAAGCAAGTAGACTGCAAACTGTTCAAAACTCAGCTTCTAACAACTGCCTCTTTTCTACACAGCAACTCAAAACAGACTGCATTTGGGAATGTTTTCGGAAGAGGATGGTCCAGGAATCGGAAAGAAGAAAGTGAGTCAATGAAGAAGTCCATCGACTCATGCAGCATTATCCCCCCCGTCTGGGCCGAAGATGAGTGAAAGGGTTAAATATGGGCAATGACGGAGATAAAGACATGGGGATTTGCAGATGGAGCCCAAAGGGATTTGCAAGGACGGAAAAACCAACAGGGAGAAACGAAAAGCCAGAAGGAGAGCATGAAGGCATATTCAAATTTGCTTATCAGACAGCTTTCGCCAGGACAAGGAGGGCGAGAAAGGACCAGAAGCCTGAGGGAAAGTGTGAAGAAAGACAGAAGGAAACAGAGATGGAGGATGAGTCAGAAAGCAGGAAGAAGATGGTGAACCAATACTCAAAAAAGGTGCAAGGAAAATAAAACAAAAATGGATGAGTTGGGGGAAAAAACAGCACCGGCCCACATGTCAAGCAGACTGAAAGAAGTATGGCAACAGTTAGAGACTTAGTTCAAAGAGTGTGAAGGAACAGTAAAAAGGGATAAGAAAAGAGAGAATGGTGAGAACTGACAAAAACGAAGGAGAGCGCGAGGGATCATGGTAAAAAAAAGGATAAAAAACATGAAACGATGAACTGTGTGAAGTTCGACCGGTCATGAGGGACATCTGCCTTTTTGACATTCCTGTCTCTGTCCTGCCTCTGTTTAATAAAACATCACCGTGTAGCGATCAATACACACCTGCACACAGAGACACAATGCACACATATATTTATGCACATGGTCATGACCAATTCACATTCTGCACCAATGCCGGACTGCAAGCTCCAACAGAAATGTGAGGAAATGTGACATGGGTTATTGATAGATGTAGTGTGTATTTCTAGCTATTCTTCCATTTGTTTCCTCCCAGTGCCTTTCATTATGAAAAATCAATTTTTCAGTTTGAAATGACCTGTGTTGGAGAAATCACACACAAACACACTTTAATCAAGCAGAAAAGGTTCACACAAGAGGGATTTGGAGTGTTTTATTGGCCAATTTAGCAAACCTCACTACAGGGTATAAGCTTGCACCTATCCTCCTACACATGTAGGAGGGAAAAAGATTGGAATAGTTGTTGAACAAACATTTCTGTTTTCTTCCGAATTTTGTTTTGATATTAAGATTTATTGGAGATTTAATGGCGTGGTTCACTATGTAACATTCATTGATATCAAACTTGGGGTGTTTGTACGTCTAAAGAAATAAGGAAAGAAGGCACATCTTGATAATTCAATTAGCCATCCATAATTCGCTGAATCGTCACATGATCACAGCTGAGTTTATTAGTGTGGATGATAGAACAGTTGGAGGGAAGACAAGAGTAGTGTTTCTAAACTGATACACCACCCCAATCCTTGACTGACAAACAGGAGATACATAATTTATAATCATAACTATGGGCCTCAAGCGAATACTGTTTCAAATAGTGTTCACATCAGATTTCATCTGATGATGAAGTGTGGAGCTCAAATAAGTATGATAGGGGTTAAAGAAGATTTAGCAAAGAGCTATAAGTGTTTTATTGCCAATTTAATTGAAAGACCTGCAATAGATTGCAATTTTTGGTACAATATGCTTTTATGGATCCAGTTTTTTATCAGTTCCCAGAGTCAGAACCAGACATGAAGGAGCTGCCTTCAGCTTCTTTGCTCCACATGTCTCGAACAAACTTCCAGAAAGCCTCAGATCAGCTGAAACACCTTAGTTTATTTAAACCCAGGTTGAAGACTCACCTGTTCTCAGCTGCACTTTTATAAAGCTCCAAATCTGCACTTTTTACGTTTACGCTGTTATTTCAAAACTTGATATTTTAACTACTGATTTAATCTATTATTCTTTTTTCTTTCTTTCTTTTTGTTTAAAATTTAAATCATGCTTTTCATTTCTACTATAGGATGTTTTAATGTTTCTGTGAAGCACTTTAAATCAAGTTGTTGTTGAATTGTGCTACAAATAAACTTGCCTTGCATTCAGCAGCTCTACTAAAGAAAAAGACATACAATTAATAAAGGAAGGAAAATCAGTGCCTTATTTCTTTTAATTATTTTCCCTCAATTATAAAATAAACAATGATTATGGATTTGTTAAAAAAACCCAACCTGGACACACATATTACTAAAGATGATACATTTGAGCAGGTATTAGGACTGATGGCAAATTTAGGGGAATATAAGTGGAATTAGCAGATTTGATGTTTGTAAATTTCAGTCATTTCATTTATCTTTTATTTTTCCATGCACTTGATTTCAAAAGTGAGTGAAGCTTAATAAAGTCATCGCTACTTTGCACTCATAACCTAAATCTAGTCAGCAGCCATATTGTGTTTTCATACTCTTAAAGGCCATAAGCAGAACTATGTGCCAGCGACTCACATTAAAGAGAGCTAAAGATGGAGTTCCAGTAACATCTGAGGTGTTCCATGTTAGAGCTGATGACCGGAGAATAAGGTTTAAGGAACGTTGACTGTTGTTGCATGTCAAACACTGCAAAAAACACAACAAGAAATGCCTACATTGGGTAAACTGACTTTGTGTCTTCCTCCCTTTGTCCAGAATCATGGAGATTAATTTCATAAGAAAAAGAAAACAGGAACTTATATAAACTTAAATAAATAATGGTTTTTGAGAGATTAACATTCTGGGGAATGTTTCGTGTCAGGAGACAGGCTAATTAATGGATTAAAGAATATAACACAAAAAAAGGGAATAAGACAAACAACCATGTGTAATTAAAAACAATAACAAAAGACAAAGCATGATCAACAAAAATACAGTCCACTGGGAGCTCAAAGTTTCTGGACCATATACATTCACGCAAAAGGCATTCCAGCAAAAGTTTGACCGTTTATTGTCGATCCACTCGTCAGCTGTGCAGACATTACACACACACACACACACACACGCACTTACCCATTGGCCCCACAAGTCCAGCTCACTGCTGTGATAGCAATTTTATTCGTGTGTCCTGATAATTCGATATATTTAATGGATGTTGGGCGGATCAAATATCAGGAGGTGTAAGAAAAAAAGCACTCTTCTCCTCAAAACAGCGGTGTCCCCTTGGTTATGAACATGGTTCAGCTCTAACCACGACAAAGATCACAAGATTTCCAGGTCTATTATGTGCATTAGGGAGAGTGAGAAGCGCTTGCAGAAGAATGACACAAATGAGGTTTATTTCTCAGTCGGGGTTTAAACAAAACACAGGCTTGACAATATTTGCTGTAATCAGAGCTGAAGAAGTTATTTAGAGCCCATATACAACAACTTCAAAAACAAAACTTTGTCCTTTTCAAAGGTGATCTGACCCTCAGAGCTTCTGAGCCCAGCACAATACAGGTACCAACACACTGGTTCTGGAGCGGACACAGCAATATTATGTAAGTGCCAAATTCTGTCAGATTAAGTCCAGTAGAGAAATGGAGTAGACAGATACCAGCTTCTTATTGTTGTCTAAGTTTTATAGTAAGTCACCATCCCCATTCCTCAGTTCATACTAGGATGTCCACCACTTGCCCGTTAAAGTAGAATAATACCACCCTTCTCTGCAAACTCTTATATGGTGCAGTCCATATAAGAGTTAGATTACTTGAAAGTAAAATTTGGTCAGCATGCAAGTTGCTATGAAAACTTACATAAATGAGCCACTACAAACGCTGGCCTGTGAAGTCCAGACCGACATACAACACAAAAGCAGATGTCTTTTGCCTCTTCCTAGATCACAGCAACCACATGCAGAAATCTTTACTTTGGTCTTCCCCTTTTTCTCTTACATGGCAGCTCCATCGCCAGCATCCTTCTGCCAATATATTCACAATCCTTATCCTTCATGTGTCCAACGAATCTCAGCCTAGCCTCTTTTACTTTCTGTCCAGGACGTCTAACCCTGGTTGTTCCTCTGATGTGCTCATCCATAATGCTTCCACCAAAGGAAAATTTCAATATCTTCAGCTCTGCCGTCTGCAGCTCTCTAGACTCTAGTCTCTTGGGGCCCGATTTACTAAGATCCTAAATAAAGAGTACTAAATTGCGTGTGCACTGAAAAAGTTTGCACGTGCTGTTGTTGTGTGTTTTGCGGGTGATCAACTAAGATTGCGTGCGCAATTGATAACAGGTGCAAACCGCAGTATTTAAATGAGGTGTTGCGCGTCTTAGGGTTTGCGCCATGGAGAGTCTGGATGGAAAGCAGGATATAGTTGCAAGCGCAAAATAAAATTTGATGAGTCGGAGTTAGAGATATTAGTGGAAGAGGCAAATTGTTGTGCCGTATTCAGCACCCCTGCCGTGAAAAGCACCCCCTCGTATATTCAATGATAAGTAGACCAAGAAAAAAAACAACACACTGACACTTCAATATATTTATATATACACACTCACACAAACACATACTTAGGAGTTTATATTATATATATTTACAAATATTATGGAAGACGACACAGTAAGCAGGCTATTAATTAATGACATCAATAACCATTTACCCGATTTTTGTTATCTGTGACTGTGATTGTGGGAAAGTATGACTATTGTGGAATCCATGAGCGCATTTAAACATGAATCATTAACACAGAACTGGACGCTAAACAGAACGTGACACGGAATGGGAATATCATTTTTGTCAGACGAGGGGGTGCTTTCCACGGCAGGGGTGCTGAATACGGCATAACACTGGGGTATGACAACTGCAGAACAAGTATAGGCGCACAATAAGTAACACTTTTTTCTCCATGAAAACACGTGATTTATTTATTATCACAAATACAAAAATGAATGTGCCTCCTGTGGCAACCTTTTGCTGAATAATACTCGATTTAACATTCAAATAAAATATTTCTCCTTTTGCATGTGGAGAATCCTCACCACAAGTTGAGCCATCCCCACCCCAGTCCTCAAATCAGGCACCAACAGGCATCACTGCGTAATGCTGGGCAGATTAGCACCTTCCTTTCGAACGTATTAAATACAGACGCAATCACAATCCCCGTAAAAACTTTCAGGCTTGGTAAATCTCATTGCGTGTGGTAAATGGACTTATTTGCATTTTCCCCTCCCAGTATTTAGCGCTTTCTGGCGGGTACGCCCCATATTGATTATTCATCAGGGCAAAAGTACTAAATGAACAGCGTGTGCTATTTTGCTCATTTGAGAGGCGCAGTCCTCTTTGCACGCTGTTAGTAGATCAGCTTGCACATTGGTTTGCGGGTGATGTCAAGTTTGCACACGTTTTTACGCACGCAAACCTTTAGTAAATCAGGCCCTTGGTCAGTCCTATCATCTTCAAGCCATGAAGAAGGACTAGTCTTATGACCATCTTGTAAATCTTTTCCTTTACTCTTGCTACACTTGTCCGCTAACTCCACCCTGCCAGCACTCTCTTCCTCAGCTCCTTTCTACATTCTCAATGGCTCTGAACAATACTTCCTCTTATTTAGGCAAAGGTGGAAGAGTGTATCTTGTAAAAACTTTTGGATCACCCAGTGCTAGAAAAAAAAAGAACAAAAAGAAAAGACTGAACCAAGATTTCCCCACCGTGACCACCTCAACTGTCATCTCATATCTGATCACCACACATGATTAGGCAAATTTCTCATATGCATCTTATTAAACTTAATGGTTTTCAAAATCAGGTGAAGAAATCAACTTCACTGACAGGTTTTTGGGATAGATGCTGCAGTAAGTCCATCACATCTCAGTAACAAACTCACCAGTGAGAGCAGCTAAGGCTCAGGAGGTAAAGCAGTTGTATGCCAATCCAAAAGTCAACAGCTGATTTTCTAGCCTTGCAGTCCGCATGTTAAAAGATCCTTGAAATTGCCCCGTCTACCTGCTTCCTCTTAATTAGGATCACAGGGTTTGCTGGAGGCTTTCCCAGCTCTCTTCGGGTGAAAGGCAGGGATGCACTCTGGACACGTCACCATCCATTACAGGAAACGATACAGAGAACCCCCCCCCCCACACACACACACACACTCTTACTGCCTAATCACTAATTAGTCTTACATACATTACTGGACTGTGGGAAAAGCCTGATTTGGGCTCTTCCACGGTCAAACGAGGAGGAAACATGAGTAGCTGAGGAAAATCCATCAAAGTACAGGAAGAACAGGTCAAACTACAGAAAAGCCCCAGCTGGGATTTGACCAGAAACCTTCGTGCTGTGAGGCAACAGCACTGACCACCAAGCTGCCATTCTGCTCTGTTTTTGTATTAGCCAGACCATTGCTCTCATAAAGCAAAATAGTGTTGCCTGGTTCTGCGGGAAAAAATGTCGTTTTAAGTCATCAACAAATTAGAAAATCCCCATATAAATGCAGTCCATTTAACACCATCTGCTGTGGATCCTGTTCTCTGCCACACAGTGACAATTGGAGACGGAACCACGTTTAACTGTCAAGCAGTTAACAAAGGTGTAATACAGAATTAAACACAGGACTTAGTTTTTTTATGCTGGTATATTTTCTGTGTTGGCTGAAAGACTGAGATGTTGAAAGATTCATAGATTTAGTGGTGATAACACCTCCACATATCACAATCCTCCCGTGTCACAACACCTGAATACAAATTAGACAACTTGATTCATGTGTCCACACAGATGTCTTCCATTCATCGCTGGGGGGGTCCCAAGGAGACACAACTGGATTGTTTAAATAGTAACTAGGATTTGTTCAGACTTCACTATCATCCACTGCTGTGTTTAAGGGTCTGATCAAAGTGTTTTCTCTGGCATCTGTTTTCCCAGTGGTTCCCATTTGGAGCACAAATTGTAATGTGTTTGAAGCAGCTTTCTGGCTTCCTGGGCCAATTAGCTCGTCATCCCTTCAAGTCATAAGATTTTATTAGATATCTAAATTATGTGACATATGAGAGATTTGACAGTTTTCACAAAAGAAAAAAAACAAAACACAACCACAAACTTCAATGTGAAAATCTTCTTAAATCTCAACTAAAAAGGCCAAAACCCCCATAAGTTTCAATAAACAGTCCCACTGAAACAAAGAAACCAAAACAATTGTAAACTACAATTAAACACGATGACAACTAGAACCATATAGTTCATTCAATCAATGGAAATGATGCAACATTCAATGCAGCAGAATCAAAGGTAATAAATGGATCATGAGGGACTAATGACTACGATAAAGTAAAGTATTCCATCCATTACAAACTTCTGACCGGGTAAAGTCTACAGACCCCAGTTAATCACAGCCAGAGAACCAGTGTCTTTGTGTATCCACATGAGGCGACAGTGCCAGTAATTAAAAGTATTACAGTGTCCTTAAATTAGTTTTAGACCATCACACCCTGTGAGTCCATTTGTATTATTTAGGACACTTAAACAGGTCTAATGCTCTTTACACTGAACTTGCACTTAAATAGATTCACTGCCCCAGTCATTTACACAATCCTCTATAGAGATAACCTCAATTACTGCTTCTAAAGACTCTCTCACATACACACACAGGGCTACGATATAATGAGTGAGTGAACTGAGAGCGTAGGGGTGGAAATATGATAAGAACTGAGAAGTAAAGGATGGAGGAGGACAGAGAGGCAGGCGGGGAGGAAGTATGAAGTTGTCCATTTGAATTAAAGCGAGGTGGAAGGTCAGAGCCCGGAGGGGCAGTTGATGGCGTGTGTGTGTAGATGATGGTACTGGAGGCTTTAACTGAAGAACAGTCCCCTTTAATTTCCTCTCTTCCCTGCCTTTTCCTTTTTATTCTCTGTGCGAGGGGTGTAGGCATATATTTGGTTCAGACCTTTTCGTTTGCCATGCCCATGCTCTGTATTCAAAATATCCTCTCCTCTGTCCGTCCACCTCTCACTCTCCAAACACTTCCACTATTCAAAGGACAAATCGATTCTGCTTGCTGTGAAAGTGTGATATGTGCACACACTTCCTGGCCAACAGTTCTGTATTTGTCACATTTCCATTGAGGTAAGGCTCCACAAAGCACGTTATTGAAATACCAAGGATTATCTGGGATGTGTGTGTGTGTGTGTGTGTGTGTGTGTGTGTGTGTGTGTGTGTGTGTGTGTGTGTGTGTGTGTGTGTGTGTGTGTGTGTGTGTGTGTGTGTGTGTGTGTGTTTTAAACCACTTGTATTATAGGTGAAGGCTTAACTCAGTAGGTTTGCATGTCTGTGTCAGGAGCTAACTTCAGGGCAGTAGTTTACTCTGATATTAATGTGTATCCATGACCGCGGCTAATACTTCTATATTCTCCCAACAATATGATTCATCAAAAGGTTAATGCCACAACATCTCAGACCTGTGCAGACCTTGACAGACTCTAGAGTCTGCTTTTGAGGTTGCAAACTTGAACATTTCTCTTCACCAAAAAGGCATCAACATTGCATCAACTGCGACTCAACATAATATCCTCCAGTGGTTAGCATGTGATGCTGTGCAATAGAGTACAACTACACCGGTGGCAGACTGTTGCACGAGCTACGGTCAAGATGGGCCTTTCTTTACATCTTGAAATACTTTTTTTCAGTTGAAATGCAGATTTTTTTAAACTTAAGTTAGGATTTGGTAATTCTGTTGACACTCTGCTATGATAACTGACCATGTAAGTGGGAAAGTTGCTTCCACTTGGGAGAAGCTGAGCTATCGTAAGCCCAAGTAATGCCTAGAATAAGTCTAAATGCCCGATCCAAGATTGGTTAAAGAGGAAACATTGGGAAAGTAGGGCAGGAGTAAAACGGAGAGCAAGGAGGAGGACATATAAACTAGGGGTGGGCGATATGACCTAAAATTAATATCACGGTATTTTTCATCTTTTGAACGGTGACGGTATAATATCACGGTATTTTTTGGTACGTTTTGGGAGGAGTAGCCTGTCCTGTCCCTTTATGTGAATGAGGTTAATATTTTTATAATATAATAAGTAAATGGTTGTATCCTTATCAAAAAGAGACATGGGAGAGTATTATGCATTCTCAACATATTTATTTGGCAAAAAACCTAAAGATCTTACATATATATATATATATATATATATATATATATATATATATATATATATATATATATATATATATATATATATATATATATATATATATATATATATATATATATATTATATTTATTTATTTATTTATTATATTTATTTTTATTATATTATATTTTAAATATTTTGTAAACCTGTCTTAAAATGTAATACTGGACCTCGGTTGGGCTGGTTGGACAGCGGGTGGTGGAAAATTTCCCTTAATTTTATTCTCTTATTCTCTAATTTTCTTCTAAAGCCCGCGGTACAGGTGTGTTTTTTCGAGAGAAGAACATGGTTATGGGTATTTTTTTGTCACTCTTTCTTTCTTTTGGGCAAAAAGATTCTTTTAAACCGACATTCATTAATTTTTTCTCCATCTTGAAGTCGGTGATTCTTATTCCAGCAGGTTGAAACAGCGCTCTGCGCTCCGCTGCCGTCAAAGACCCGCCCCGCTCTACTTCTGATTGGCTAGTGTTAGTTTGGTTGAGCGCCAGAGCTGCTTTCCTCTCATTCCATTGGTAGACGAACTCGGTTGACTCAACCTTTTTTTTTCTCTCAAACCTTTCTTTTTTTTTTTTTTTAAAGCAGTCAAACTCGCACGCCGAGAAAAAAAACTCCGTACGCCGGAGATCCGGCACGGTGCCGGAATACTTTAAGCCCTGCATTTCTTACTACTCTTGTCGTAAGGTGTAGCAGTAAACGATGCCTGCAGTGAAAGCTGTGTAGTCTTGGGGCCGCTGCTCCGCTGGTGCTGCAGCAGCACCAGCGGAGCAGCGGTCCCAGCAGCAGCTGCTGGTCGCACTTGCGCTCGTTTTGGCCCGGGTTGCCTCTTCATATTCACGGGCGTGCGTGTTTTTTAAGTGATGAAACAGGTTGCTTGTGTTTCCACCTCTTGCTGTCACAACACGGCAGCAAACCTTGCATATCACCGACGTTTTTAATTCCTTATTTAGGCTTATTATTTTATAATTGATTTATTACGGTATTGACGGTATTGCAAAATCCATGTCGTGGCGCAGTTTCACACCAGTGATGACTATGACACCGGTGTACCGCCCACCCCTAATATAAACCATCTTCTGTCAGCTATCATGGAGCACATGAGATCACTGGCATATAAAATGGAAGAACTTGGAACACTGATGGAGACAAATCCGGAGTATTTGGAATTCATTACTATGAGTTTCAACCAAGTCATGTTTGCAGACACCTATGTTGGAAGGAAGGAGGAGGGACCGTGGGGCTTGTCCATGAAATGTGGGGCATGTTGCTGTGAAGAAGCATTTCTGCATCCAGGTGTGCAACTACTGGCTGTGGGTCCATGTGTTTACTGAGAGAGTTCACCCAAGTTCCCTGCTAATGTTGCCTGTGATGTCATGAGCTCTAATATATTCATGGTGATGTTGGAGATTTCAACTATATCTTTTTCTTTTTCACACTTCAATATGTCTAACTGCCCCAAAAAGAAAGTGATAGGGCTGTTTTATGCAGGACTTTTTGAGGAATTAACCCTTTTTATAGAAATGTTCGTGTAAAACCAGAACTGAACTTTGTCTTAAACCTCTCCGTTTCCCCCTTTTTTTAAATTTGAAATGGCACTTTTCAACAATCTCCTGCTAGCAGATGGACACGGCCGTGCTGCTTGTACATGAGCAAGCAGATCCTGGGGGGGAGGGAGTCAGACGTCGGGAATGACACAATGTTGGCGCTTCAGATGAGCTCTATTATTTGTGTTACAGCAATTATTTCAGGGCCGGTTCGTTCTTTCAGACTGCATACACTTTGTCAGTGTGTCAGCGTGTCTTAGGAATTGGAAACCTATTTGTAGCAATTTGGATGAACATATCTTTCATGATAAACTGCAACTCCAGCTGAGAGCGGGAGACATGCTCGAGAGCCCTCGGAAGAGGCAGACACGGACTGCACGAGATATGACAAAAGGAAAGGTTTTGGGTCAATCTAATTATAATGTCTCAATATAAACGGGAGAGCGCCGCAGTTCCATTAATTCTTTATGGATTCATTGGATTCTGCATGTGATGTCTCACCTGATGACATGTGACATGCAGCCTGGCTTCCCTGCAGCACCCCTGAGCAGGATCAGCAGTGGGTATAGAAATTGGTGAAGAAATTGCATTTTGAAACGGAATGAATGTTCAATTTAAAACTGATCCATAGTTTTTTTTTTCTTCTTTTTTTTTCATTACTTTTCTTTATCATTTAGTCAATTTTTACCTCTGTTGCGGTGACTATCTTTTCTCGTACAAAGAGGATGGGCGTTTCCTGGATAAAAACACGGAGAATCCTCCTTTGAGCTACTAACCCTCAGTCAAAAGGTTAAACTGTTTCCTCAAGCATGACAGGACTTGTGGTAACGGAGAGTTATTTCATTGTAGCACAACGGTTGCTGTAAGGCAGCAACTTGATTTAGCAAGGATTAGTGTATCTGTAGTGTCTCTGTAACCGTGTCTGTGACTGTGTGCTGAAGTCTTCCTGGTTTTTTCTCTGTGTAAGCTCACACTTAAACAATAATGCATGGCATTCAATGAAATTAACCTAAACATGGCCTCTATTTCCATCTTATTAGGCAGATATACAGCAGCTTCAATTACAGGCTTCAGCATTGTTTGTTTTGTGCTGATATTAAAAATAACGGAGTGACTATTTGCACCAGGGTACAAATAGCAAGCCCCACTAGCTGAGCTATTCACACCCTGTTGACATATGAAAACAAATGCGTCGCATGTGCACCAACGTGTCTGCACCAGAAGGCGCTTTTTCACTTGCCCATGAGCACGTGCACCACTCTAAAATTAGAACCATGTCAAACAATAGAGCCAGGCAAACGTCTGCTCACACTTTTGTATGAACAATTTTTGCTCTTATGTCATTGTAAGATATTTTGAAGAGATTAAATGAAGTTTTGTAGTGGCCACTGACTAGCAGGACACTGTGTAGTTTCAGTGGGTTAAAATGCATAAGGATCTAGCCGTTATTAACGATGATGATGACTTTTCAGTTAGTGTTCTGTTATTGTTGGTTACCGGCAGTTGTGAGGAGAGACAGATATAAACAACACAAGTTTTTCCTTCGTCCACAAAAAGCGTTCTTCAGCTCTTTTGTTCCCAAACTCCTACATTGGTGACCCCGACGTGATCATCATCATTGATAACAGCTAGATCCTTGTGAATTCTAACTCACTGAAACTACACAGTGTCCTGCTAGTGAGTGGCCACTACACTTTATCAAAAGTGGTGTGAATACCTGTCAATCACTGTTGAGCTGATGGATTTTTTTTTTACATTTCTTTTCTAATAATACATGGGCATAGCATAGCATACATTGATATTGGTAGCAGGGTGTAAATAGCCTACGCATCAGTACTTGCACCCGGGTGTAAATAGTCTAAGCCTAAAAATAAACCAACAGATTAAAAAAAAATCTATTGATTTTACAAAGCTACAAACTTTTTTTACAAAGCTACAAACTTTTTTTACAAAAGCTACAAACTTTTTTTACAACTACGAGTTATGGCACTGTTTTGACGTGCCAAAACTAATAGCCAATCAGCGATCTTTGGCACGGGTTTCAAAGGGTTTCTGGAGAGCCAATTGCTCTCCATTGCATCGCCTACTGACGTCGCCGCCATATTGGATGTGGCAAGACTGGGCTGCAAACTAATACAAGTAAATGGACTTATTTTCATAAAGCACCTTTCTACAAAGAAATGTACGTTTTACGTCTCATTTATTCATGCACACACGCACTAATATACTTGGGAAACAGTTAGGCACCAAATATAATATATTTAATTTTCTCAGACGGCAAAAATAAGAACTTTATTGATCCCACATAGCAGTAATTCATGTTATATCAGCTATAGAGAACAAGGTAGTGACGAAAAACAATATTCCCCCCTCGTCTTCGATCTGCTATATATAAAACATTCTTTTTGATCTTATATTTTGAACTGAAATTAATAACGCACTACAGCCCATTGAAATTATTAGGAGGGATATTTACTTATATAATACTTATATAAAAACAATTGGTTTTGTCACGTTTAAATAATAGACCACCACTGTCATTTTGCACTGGTGGTATTTTTTTTCTGGTTCAACTACAGTGGGGGTTAACCCATATTTTGGTTTGGCTCAAATAAATGCCAGAATTTCAATGTGAATATATATTTAATAAGACGACACCCACCTCACACCATAGCTAGAAACACGCAGGCGCGCACAGAAGAGAGAGAGGAGTATTCGGACGGGCAAGTTTCCTTACCGTTTCCAGGTGACGCCATGTTTGATGCGGAGCTGTGTTATCCAAACTGTTGCTTGCCAAGTTTGCATTCAACTTTTTTTCCATTGTCTATCTTTATGAAATTCTGCCACACTGCAGATGTCTCTGACATGATAGAGTTAAACAAATCACCGGACCTTGTCCGAACTACATTATAATCTATCTGTCTCTCGTCAGTGGGTTGGGCTAATCCAACACAGCAAAAACACGGGGGTGTCCAAAGATACACCGTTACCTGTGAAAGAGGTGTGCTTTGAAAACACCCCCTTTACAAACTTGGTACTCCCCCCCCATTAAATTAAATTAAATTAAATTAAATAATCGAGCAATCAGATTTTAGTCGAGCCAGGCGGCATAGACTAATAACTAGACCAGTTAACTGGGAAATTACAGCCCTAGTGTAAATATTTGATTTCAAGTGTAAATGGTATTATCTGGTGAACAGAAACTTCCACAAAAATTGTTCAATCCACCACTTTACTTTAATGACTGACCAACATCTCTCATTCAGTTGATATAGTGGACGTGTTTGCAAGCAGTTGCCTTGAAATCCAACCGACTTTGGGCAATCGCCAGGCAGCGCAAGGGAGATTTTCATGTTAAAATACCAACTTCATTTTCATTTTAATTAGCGCTATTTAGGTCTTGTGGTCTACCATCAGCTAAAACCAGTGTGGGAGATTAGATAATTCAACAGAGGGAAAAAGGAGTCCGGAAGAGCCTTCTCCTTTTTCAAGACATTTTTTTAACAACCCAACCAAACAGTTTATATACAAAAGTAGAAATGATGTGAGAGACAAGGCAAAAATGAATATGTTTCCGACCCAGTTTCTCACGGGGCCTAATTGAGGCAAACCACTATACGTTTGCCATCACATTTTCCCGGTCCAATAGCCAAATATATACTAATACAAATAGTAATGAAAATAGATAACCATGCATATCATACTATTACAATTTTTAATGATCAGACATACCACTAATCCCTTAATTGGAATAAACCCCAACGTCTTTCTCTGCTAAAGGTTTTGAAAATGGTGTTCCTCAGGGATGCATGCATCAGACCAGCGGTGATCCAGGAAGTAAATGAGTAGTGTTGTTGTGAGTGAATAAATCAGTTCAAGTGGAAACCAGAAACAAATGGAACATGCCACTGATACATTTACATCAAACATCTGAACTAAGTTGTGATGGTAAAAGAAATGATTATAGAGGGAAAAGAAAACAAAGCAAACAAATAAAACAGAACAAAGCAAACCACTGCAATGACAGATAAATGGTCAACCCATAATGGCACGAGCTACATCCCAGTTTATCTCCTTACACCATACAAAGATATCATCCCAAGACTGTGTCCACTGTCTGTCAAAGTCTGACAGTCACATATTGCTCCAGTGCACAAAACTGGGAGGCGGAGGATTCATTGTCTCTCTGGACGAGCTTCGCTGTGATCACTTGCTCCAATTGCATATCAGTTTATGTCACACGTCAAGAAATGTGAAAGGACTTTCAGGTATTTTAACGTTCGCAACTCCAGCTTGTTCCTCGAAAAATAGCTGGATTTAAACTCTCCATACTGTCTGTTTTGGCGTGAAGTAGACTTGTCCCTGCCTGCACATTTATGTGAGCAGTTCTAGTCAGCTGCTCATGACACTGGGTCCCACAGCTCAATAAAAAACACTGCATTCATCTTGATAAAAAAAATCCACTTCTGGGAGTGTCATTCACCAAAACTTTCAAAGTAATGTGTGTGAGAGGGGGCTGTCTGGTTTGACTGAGGGGACAGGGTTTTTCATAAGCTAAACCTGGAAAATAGGACTGACAGTGTGATCTCTTCACTCCTTGAAGACAGACGACTGCAGCTGATATCATAGCACGTACTGTAGGTGGTCTAGTTTAACGTGTCCAATGGTTAAGAGACATGGCTCGTAATGCAGCAGCCCCCTTTATATGCTTAACGGGGAATCCATTTAAGTCTGCTGAGTCTGAATCATGGTCAAGTTGTATTTTGATGTGCAACATTTAGTGATTTAATTATGACATAATTTCTGTGAGATGTTTTACTGACACAACTAAGTACCACTGTCACTCAGCTGAGGATTAGGAGGAGCATCCAGGGTCTTTTTACTCCTTGAAACTTCACAAAATGCTATGGGACCTTATTCTATGTAGACATTTTCATGCCAGAATGCCTGATGAGAAGGAAAAATATTCAGACCTCATCTTGACAAGAAAACAAGAGAGAAAAAGTAAAAAAAAAAAGCTGTAAATATAATGTCTAGCAGTTACACTGAGGTACAAATGTGGGCAATTAGTATAATTGTGTATATAAAAAAAAAGAACAAATCTGATCAGTTCCGTTTTTTCTTAACAAGGTTTGAAATAAGAATAAAAATGATGAATATGCACATTATACTCAGGTTTTTTAACACCTAAAAATTACTTTCAGAGATGCATTTAATTCTCTTTATTATTATAAATGGGCACTAAACATTTTGCATTCATTCCTTTTCTTTCTTTCAGTAGTTTCTTTTTAAATTAACTCATTTATTTTTCCCCTGGAACTCATTGAGATCAAAGCCAATTTTCACAAAAACAAGACACGAACTCCGCGGAGTCGAGGCCAAGTCAACAAATCAAGGCTTTAGGTGAACTGTGCAAGCTTGTTCTGAGCGATTGTTTTCTTTTTTTCCCCTTTGGATTCAGGTAAAGGAATTGGATTCGTTTTTTTATGCTTTTTTTGTTTTCTTTAAATAACACAGCTGCACTTGTTAATGTGAGAAATTTCTAACGAGGTATCTTTTCTTCAACTCCCACCTCTGCTGCTCAGTGGGCTTTCATCCTCGGCACATCAGAAAGCGTCAATGGCTTAACAGGATTAAAAGGATGAGCCTGTTTTCTGAGGCACAAGTGGCAGTAAAAGACCATCCACGTCTATGAACCCCCTCTGCTGCTCCCACCTGACCCGAGCCTTGTGCATGGGAGCCTCCTGACAAACTGGCCTGTCTCTGTTGATGACAGTGATTGATCACAGCCTCTGGGGACCAATATAGTTATTTGTAACTGAAAGTCCTGACTGCGGCAAAGACTGCACACGCACACACACACGTACGCATGCACGCTCTTCCAGGGAGGTCCCAGATTAGGGAATGGTATGCCCAGCGCAGATCAAGCCAGACACCCAGCAGCTGTTAAACAGAGATTCACGTATACACACACACGCCTTTGCCTCAACCAGCTGGGACAAGGCTGGCTGACATAATCAATACGGAGAGAAGAGTCATGGTGGATGCACAGCTTTGCCCAGGCTGCCCTCCCCAGTGCGGCACGTCCGTCACACCAGATATCCAAATCTACAAGGATTTTTGTCGTTTTTTTATTTATGACTTTGTATTCTGATTACACAGTTCTCTCTCTCTCAAGCCAGAACTCTCTCACTCTGGTTTACTAATATGTTTTCTGTGTGGGTGCTTTCGCTTACTATAAAAAATCTTTACTTCTCTATTCTGGCTGCCTCATTGTTCCTCACCGTCTCTGGACTCTCTGCATCCCAGCCACATTTCCCGGATCTGCCTCCCACTCCTGCTTGTTATCCCTCTCCTCATGCCAAAAAACATGCGTGCTGGTATACAATTAATTTATCCCAGAGTATGTGCAGACCTCTGAGGTTGCAGGGGGGAGGACAAATACTGTACTTCCAGTAAAAGCCTTAAGAAGCAGGTAACTCTCAAGCTGACAGGTCAGTCAATTTAAATCACAAGGCAAGCAAATAATACGGTAACTGCAGCGGGGCTCGATGTGTGTTTGCAACTAGTACGCTAGTTGGCGGAGACACACTGTGCAGAAATCCTGCAAAACACTCTTGTATGGGAGATAATGGGGACAATATGATTTCTGTTCTTATACAAACACATGCACACGCACACAAACTCTCTTATTGAGAGGAGATTTATTCTGTAAGGTGTAATGAATACAACTCTCTGAATGCTTCTGTAGTTATAGAAACTGTATATCTCTGGCTGTTTGACAGTTGATCAAACTCGGGCCCATTAAGGACACCTTTAGCCACTGGTGTGTAGTGAATGTGCATGCGTGTGTGAAAGACGGAGGAGAGTGAGAGAACTTGAGAGGGATAAACCGGCACAGAGACACAAAGCGAGAGACAGCTCCTGGTTCAGCCCACAGCCAGCACAGTTTAAATGGCTCCTTCAGGAATCACTAAAGCGAAACAATCGATTTCAGCAATGGATGCCTTTAAAAAAGAGACCATAGTGTCCTCCTCTCTTTTTAACTCACTTGCTTCTTGGTAACTGATTTCTCTGACTTAGTAACTCATCCTTTAGGTAAGCTAAGGAGATGGTGATGAGAACGACGCTCTCTGAGTAACGAGTGTCTCTGAAAGTCACTCACAGCAGTACACTCAGGGCCTGATTTACTAAAAGTTTGCGTGTGTAAAAACGTGTGCAAACTTGACAGCACCCGCAAACCAAAGTGCCAGCTGATCTACTAACAGCGTGCAAAGAGGACTGCGCCTCTCAAATGAGCAAAATAGCACACGCTATTCATTTAGTACTTTTGCCCTGATGAATAATCAATATGGGCGTACCTGCCAGAAATCGCTAAATACTGGGAGGGGAAGAGGCAAATATCTCCATTTACCACCCGCAATGAGATTTACCAAGCCTGAAAGTTTTTGATTGATTGTGATTGCATCTGTATTTAATACGTTCGAAAGGAAGGTGCTAATCTCCACATGCAAAAGGAGAAATATTTTATTTGAATGTTAAATCGAGTATTATTCAGCAAAAGGTTGCCACAGGAGGCACATTAATTTTTTTATTTGTGATAATAAATAAATCACGTGTTTTCATGGAGAAAAAAGTGTTTCTTATTGTGCGCCTATACTTGTTCTGCAGTCATACCCCGGTGTCGTGCCGTATTCAGCACCCCTGCCGTGAAAAGCACCCCCTCGTCTGACAAAAATGATATTCTCATTCCGTGTCACGTTCTGTTTAGCGTCCAGTTTTGTGTTAATGATTCATGTTAAAATGCGCTCATGGATTCCACAATAGTCATACCTTCCCACAATCACAGTCACAGATAACAAAAATCGGGTAAATGGTTATTGATGTCATTAATTAATAGCCTGCTTACTGTGTTGTCTTCCATAATATTTGTAAATATATATAATATAAACTCCTAAGTATGTGTTTGTGTGAGTGTGTGTATATATACATTTATTGAAGTGTCAGTGTGTTGTTTTTTTTCTTGGTCTACTTATCATTGAATATACGAGGGGGTGCTTTTCACGGCAGGGGTGCTGAATACGGCACAACAATTTGCCTCTTTCACTAATATCTCTAACTCCAACTCGTCAAATTTCATTTTGCGCTTGCGACTATCCTGCTTTCCATCCACTCTCCATGCCGCAAAGTTTGCGCCGCAAACCGTAAGACGCGCAACACCTCATTTAAATACTGCTGTTTGCACCTGTTATCAATTGCGCACGCAATCTTAGTTGATCACCCGCAAAAAACACAACAACAGCACGTGCAAACTTTTTCAGTGCACACGCAATTTAGTACTCTTTATTTAAGATCTTAGTAAATCGGGCCCTCAGTCTACAATAACAGAGAGCATGATTGGATAATTCCTTGAAATTGTATGAACTGGACTTGTAGATTGTGATTTTAAATTTACAATATGCAGGAAAAATATAGATGAATAAAGTTTTTCCTGTTGTCAAAAGACTTTTTTTATTTTGAATGTAGTAAAAGAAAAACCCCATTGTGAACCAATGATCTGCTGCTGTGAGGGGTATATACTATTATTCTACTGTATGTGTGACATAAGGATATACACTGATACGGAGTTGTCAGTGTTTGTTGCAGAGTAGCTTGGTTTTTGCTGATAGTATAAACGGTAGTGCGCAAGACATTAGCAACACCTTCTGAAAGTAAGCAGTTATTTAATTGATATGAAATTGAAACTGACATTCAACTTGTGAGGGGGCGTGTCTTTGTGCAGCTTTAATATAACAATTGACCCATGTTGGTTTGACGGGAAGGCAATTGTTTGCAAACAAATGTTCAACTGCATTAGAAAAAAAACATCTATCCATCCATCTTCTCCCGCTTCTCCAGGGTAGGGTCATGGGGAGAGTAGCCGAAGCAGGGAAGCCCACACTTTCCTCTCCCTGGCCTCTTTGTGCAGCTCATTTGGGGAGATGTCCCCAGGCCAGCCGAGAAACATAATTCCTCCGGTGTGTCCTGGGTATTCTCCAGGGTCCCCGCCCAGAGGGACCGGCCTGGAAAACCTCTCCAGGTAGTTGGGAGGCAACCCGACCAGATGCCCGAGCCACCACATCTGGCTCCTCTGCATATGAGCAGTGGTTCTACTCTGTACCCCTCCTAGATGACCGAGTTTCTCACCCTATCTCTAAGGGAGAGTCTAGACACCCTGCTGAGGAAACTCATCTCAGCTGCTTGTATCCACATACTTGTTCTTTTGGTCACTCCAGACGCTGCACCAATCTGCCTGTCAATCTCTCACTCTATCTTTCACTTGTGAACAAGACCCCTGCTTTAAGTAATAACTGTCTCCTGGAGTACATGTTATCGTCAGTAAAATACTAAGCAGAGATATAAGCATGTATTTATTGGACTGTTTTCATTCTCGTTATGGCTCAACTACTGTATAATAAATGTGATCAAATGTAAAAATGTTTACATGGCTGTAAATAGCCTAGTTTCTGCCTAATCTTTGATTCGTGTGATTTGTATCTTTGCTCTTTGACATAGATATGCATAATGTTCTATTAATGTGATAAAGTTGCCTAAATAATTGCTAGAATTCGTGTCGCTGGATGACATGAAACTTGCGAAAGCATCCACACTACATCAACCAAGCATATCCTGTGGACTCTGCTCATGCATGAAGTCAACTCCAGCCAATTATAAAGTTATTTCTGCTTGGTCAAACAGTCTGGATTTTAATCTCATGGGTGTTATCTCAAAATCCACTTTTTGATGTATGGAGTGAGTCAGCCGGTGGAACGCTGATTCCTCCTCCGCATGGTGAACGGGTCAGACCAACTTACATTAACAGATAAGAACAGCAGCATATACGGGGAGGACAGGAGAGATAATCCAATGATCATTTGCTCTTAACAAAATAAATAAGCAAATTCATAAGTCCATGACAAAATGAGTCTGGGCACCATCAGTCAGCTCACTGTTTTTGCCTCTGCCTTCCTCCTCCTCCTCTACCTCACAGGTCTCATCATGGATTACATTGGAGATTGCATTGGAGATTGGCTGAGATGCTGCCGCTTAAGATAAAAAAACAATTAATGCCAGAAAGCATCATTCTCTGCATTTGTTGACACTCCAATAGGGCCATTATCTCTAAGTTTATTGCTTACAGATGAACAAGAGTGCTCTGGTGCCATAAACATTGCTGAGTAAAACAAAAGGCGCAGGGAGAATAGAGAGCCTCTCACTTTGGGGATACGGTTCCTGTATGTGCCTGTTAACACCCCTGCATGAAGCGTAAACTGATATGTGTGCCCGGTTTTGCATTCTCTATTATTCCTCCCTGTGTTGTGCAGCACATTTAAAACCAATTGATAGTTGATGAGTTCTATATTTTTGCTATCATAGAGACAGGGAGCTGTCATTGTTTCACTGCTGGCACGATTTCAAATGTATGCCTGCATGGGAATGCATGAGGAGAAGTGTCCTTGAAGTGCACTCGCCACACACAAAGTAGACAAATGGTAAAAACAGCTTTTAGAGGATATACAAAGCAGCAATTCAGTGGCCCAGAAAGCACATAATAGAAGGACCTGTGTTGACTCTAAAAGAAGTATTAACTATTGTTAACATTTGTATTGATTTATGGGGGTATCTGGCTGAAAGTTTCAGAAGAGTCTCTGAAGGAGGAGGAGGAGGTGGAGGATAATGAATTCACTGACTACACCGTGGGTTATGGTAATCATTAAGGCTATGATACTGAAGAGATTGCAGCCTACTCTATTTTGAGCTGACATTTCATGCGATAGTAATTTTCTTCTGGATTTACTGCTTTCCTGGGTGCCACAGACAATTAACAGATTAATTCATTCGGGGCAAACTACTCTTTAATCATTTCAATTTCAGGCACTGAGTATGACGGATCATAAAAGTGAGGATTTTTACCACTCACAGAATGACCATTTTCCATTCTGTTTGTTCACTGGCTGAGAAGTTCAGTACACAAATCATGTTGAGTATTTGAGATATGTTGAGATACAATCATTCAAACTACATTTGGAGGTGGTTTGAGCCACATGAAGCCCCATTATTTTAACACTGAACTCAAGGCATTCTGGGCCGTGTTGAAGTACCCCCTTTATAGCTGTCATTTTCTGTGTAGGTGGTAGGAAAAACTTGCAACAATGGCATCATTAAAGTGAAAATAAAACCAGCAGTAGCCATTAAAACCGAAACATGACACAGGACCACAACAACATGCACTCATTTCTGTTGTCAGTTGGTCTTTGTTAGCCAAGTACTTACTTTCTTGAACACACTGCGGGGCCGGGCAGTATGTCGCCACTCAAGATAGATGTTAATACTATGACCCAATAATATGCCCATTAAAATAAACAGTATGTAATCTTAAATCCCTCTGCCTGTAAAACTCAGATGAAAGATGGATCTTCGTTTTCCATGACAAGGAAAGAGATCATCCGTCTATCTTTTATATGCTGTCATAAAACTTTGATGTCCGTTCTGGCAAGTCTATCTCTGGTTTTGTGGTGTTTTTTTTTGTATAGATCAATGAAGGAGCCTTGGGCCTCTTAGCGATGTAAGCATCTTTGCAAGAGCCCATCTGATGTGTTTTCAACGCTGTCGTTAGCAGGGCTAGGGATTTTGCATCGCTGACACTGATGACTAGAGCTGTCTTGAATTTCATTCGATGTGCTGATTGCTGAATGCTTCAGTGGCATATTCCTCCTGCTGATTCAGTAGGGCCCGCTTATGAAAACAAAAGAAGTCTTTTTTCTATAGACTGTGCTACAAGCTATATACCATCAGTCATTCACATGCGCAGCAATGAGCAAATGAATAGCTACTGTCAGCTTAGTGACTGCCTGATAGAAGAGGCAACTTGGTTCAACAAAAACAAAGATTGACAGTCATAAAAATGTCTTTATTTCCTGTCCTTCCAGAAAAAGAATATTCAAACTCACATTGAAGTCAAGCCACAACTCTTTATATAATTAATATATTTCTTTTTTACTTCAGCGGGTGCATGTGTATCTTTATGTGTCTCTATCTCTTTGTGGCAGCCTGCATCTGAAAATGTGTCATTCATTAAAGCTGTTTAGATTTACAAGGTTTTGTGACATTATTAACCCAGCTCTGAAAATGATTAGCCATAAACCTTGGTTTTCTGTTCAAAAAGCAGAGGGCTTTTTAATCACTCTGACAACCAAGGAAAGTTTCTTATATATAAGGCAAAATAATCAGCATGTTTTACTATGGGAGCCCAAGACCATGGATGTAGTACCTAACCCCAGTTGTTTTAGGGGTGTTTTTGCTTTCATTTTTTTCAGCCAAATGTTTAATATATCTAACCCTAAGAAAAATGTCACACTGTGGAGCTGCCCTAATATCTATAGTGCATTACTTTCTTTCTGTCTATCTTTCATCTTCCACTTGGGTTTATTCATATAGTGTGTTGGGGACTCAAAACAAAAGTCTGTGCACAAAATGTATGTTGGTAAACCCCAAAGAAATAGGACTTAAAGGGGTTATGGGCAAATATGTAGCAGCAATCATTTTCAGTACATACGCTGGACCAATGCACTTGTCTCCAGAGAGGTTGTTGGATCACTGCATGTCCCCCCAGGAAGTCCATCTATGATGAGCCGTCCTATTGATGTTGCAAGCCACCTCCTCAACGGAAGGGGACGGGAGTACTTCTGGTCTTGTTTTACAGGCCTTAGCTGCAATTTTTCTTAATGGTTTTAATTTAATATTGTTGAAAGCGGCAATGACTGATCCATTATCTGCACCCCACACGATTTAAACACCTCGTAGGCTTACCGTAAGCATGCGTTTCTATGGACATTCTTGCCCTTTCGAATTATAATTTTATCTTTTTCACTTGTTGCCCCATCCTTCTAAAGGCCAATAAAATAATCCAAACTATAGGGCCGCTCGGTGGCGCAGTGGGTTAAGCAGCGGCTCATATACTGAGGCTACAGTCCTCCTCCTGCAGCGGTCGCAGGTTCGAATCCCGGCCTGCGCACCTTTGCTGCGTGTCGTCCCCATTCTCTCTCTCTACCCCTTTCCAGTCTGCGTCTTCAATAAAGGGCCACTAGAGCCCAAAAAATAATCCAAACTATAAACCCTTTGATGTAAGATCCACTAAAAGGGCATCATAAACATAAACTCCAAAACTAAAAGCATAATATAAAACGTATTCATCCATTGTTCATGAACAAATGATCGTTCTACATTAATTATCACACACATATTATCATGGCTTCCTCTTCCTCATCATGTAGTAGCACCACTTTTGCCATAATTTTCATGGTTCCGATGTTCTATCGATGAAGTCATAACTTTATTGGGAGCGCACACAACCTCACGGGCAACAACACTGAATGAACTTGTGTCAGCGAAACCTGAACTGTCAGTGACTGCGTTTACATGCACTCAATAACCCTTTTAAAACCTGAATATTGGCAATAACCCGAATTTGCACGGCCATGTAAACACCAATAACCCCTTTGAATAACCCGAATTTGCTCATATTCCGGTTTTTAAAAACCCGAATATGACCCCTGGGTTACTCCTTTTAAAACCCGGTCATGTAAACGCCAAATGGAATATCCCGATCAAACGGAACATGAATTTGTTTTCTGCTCATACTCTGTTCGCAAGGAATCCTGGTCTTTTGAGTCCAGGAAGTTCTTATAAACACGGCGAAACGCAAGACCAGGAGGAGACTAATCACTTCATAAATGTAATGAAGGATATGAACATTTTGGCATTTGTAGACGGTAGAAAGTACCGGGATAGCCAGATTTAAAAGAAGGTGAGCGAAAAGTTGCGCGAAGCAGCATTTGTTTTGAATTTGGATACAGGAAGAAGAAGCGGAAATGACGGTAATTGCGTCATCACGTTCTCTGTGCGTCGCTGGTTTGATCAGGATTTCCCGAATGATTAATTACCATGTATACAGGGATAACCCTGTTTGCTCACACATGTAAACGGAATATTCTGAATGTTTCAGTAACCGGAATATTAGCAATAACCCGAATTTTGACTGCATGTAAACGTAGTCACTTCCTCATCACTTGTTAAGAATGAGCTCAGAGAACCTTGAGTTCAGGGTTCATCTCAGGGTTTGTTAAACTCCCTTCTGTAAAACCTCCCTGTTGAGGTGTCCTCAGGCAAGATACTCAAGGCAATGTTGTAGTTTTTTACTCATAAGTTCCTTTGGGTAAAAGTGTCTGTTAAAATGAAAGCGTTCAGCTCTGAGACTTGATTGGAAAATCTGTCTCTGTTTACGTCTGTGTCCCACTGCTGCTGGGTGTTAAAGAAAATCTATTCCCTTCAAATCACTACAAAGTTTTACACTAGAAGGAGTGACGGTGTTGTTCATTTAGACTGATTTATGTGGAACCTTGGATTTATTCAGCTTTGCATTCAGTGAAATCCATTTTATTTTTCTGTGAAGAACAGATCAGAGATCAACAACTTATTTGCCTCACAGATGAATTAAAAAGGGATTCTTTTCGAGAGCTACATGCCTATGCGATGATGGAAGATTTGCAGAGATAACAGCTACATTCTTGCAAGGCGCTAAGGGATAGGCAAGCCCACTGAGGAACTGAGGGCCTTCACTCTGGATTGGGTCATTTTGACCCGAGTCTCAGTGCCTTGCAAGTGTTAAAGAGGTTCCATCATAAGAGATAATAGAGATGATATACTATTGAGAAGACATTTAAATTATTGTAACAAATGTTCTTATTCGATCATCCCTGTACGTGGTCTAATGTGGGGAAATGGGAAAAAAATATGTATGAAAAGGTTAACTGTTGATCAAAGTATGTGTGTAATTAAAATCTCCAGTGGTTGCTTTATACCGTTGAAAAGACTTTAATTATGTAGAAAAGTGCACATTTACTTAATTCTGTGTTTTCTATGTACTCCTATGTTAACCCCAAATCATCTTGCAGCTCATATGCGTATCGCATATCTCTCCCTACACAGATCATAGAGTTTAAGCCTGAAGAAAGCCGTTCAGTTCTCTGTTGTTCTTAGTCAGTGAATGTCCTCTCTAGTTGCAACACTGACATTCTTTGTGTATCTAAGCCATCGTTGCTGTGCTGTCTGTCTCTGGCCTCTCCTCACCACATGCACATACACACACGTTCACCACCACCAACGAATGAATCTGCTATTCCTCCCCAGGTTTGTGCAGTGAGGACATTCCATTCCTTGCATATTAATCACCTCATTCATTTGCCAGTGCAGCGTGCCCATTTAAGCCCACCGTCAGTTCCTTCCTACCCACCCCTCTTCTCCCCCTCCCAGGATAGAGGGACCCTTGCCTTGGTCAAGCAGCCTGTAATAGGTTGGCCACTAATTATGGAGCAGAATCGGTACCGTGACATGCTAAACCCTGACACACACCTTGTTGTGTGGGTGTTTAGCAGACAGACTCATTTTAATATTGAGAATGACCCGGCGGAGACTGAGGCCATCATTCATGATTAACGCATTAGAGGGATCTGCAAGTTGACTGTTTTCCGAAATAGAGGAAGTTATTGTTGTTTTTCTTGGCCCGTATCCACTTAATCCTCTCAGCTGCAAGCCGAGGCGAGAACAAAGAGCCACTGATAAAACTGCAATAAATGTGATTGAATGCGGACCTCAAATTAGTCCTTAGTGATGTGGCATTTATTTTGCAGGAGAATGATCTCAAATGGCTTGGGTAGTTGCCAGCTTAGGGGGTTAGATGGTCAGACAGTGGCACAACGTGGCACCATTAAGCCTCTGTCTATAAAGGCTTGGACAGCCCCATTCCTCTCATCCATCACAGTGGTCTGCCTCCAACATCCTTCGTGCCATCCCTTTCTGTCACCCGCACAGGGACCACAAACAAAACAGGGTCGGTGGCATGCTCAAGAAAAGGCTTAGACAGTGAAGGCATCTTCATAGAAGCGAAAGTTGGGGGAAAACAGTCAAAGGTACGAAAGAAAACTTAAAAACTCACAGGTCTTAATGAATTAAACATGTGATGTTTTGTTTGAATCTATTGGCAAAACTGCCAAGCTCCCTCCATCGCTGTGGGGATTTATGGGCCAAATTATGAGTACATTCACTTTTTGACTCACCACAACACTGGCATGTCTTCCAAACCACAGACAGTTTGCTGTAAAATCTTTACAAGCAACACTGGCAACACTGGCAGGAGAGTTGTTGGCTTGTGGGAAACAAGAACTGTAAGCTCTAACTTCCTGTTTTGAATTCATCACCCTGTCAAAAATATATTAAAAATAGCTTTTGTATATTTGCTAGTGAATAAAACAACCCCTGGTCTCAGCCTTTGCTTGAAGAGGTTCCTCTAAGTTTACAACGAGGGCAAACTGTCACTTAAAGAAGCTCTATCAACCCATTTTCTTCCATTCCAGATCATATAATAGTTATGTTGTCTCAAAATGCAGTTTCCCTATAAAGGCTGCAAAGTAAATAGGGAGACAATGCTTCCGTTGCATGGTCTGGCTCCATAGGCTTTACTGGTATCACTACGTGATGGTGTACACTTTTCACATGCAACCTCATGCTACAGTAGGTCCACATTTTTATATCCTAATTGTCACATTTCACAGAGCTGATGTGGACTCAAATGAGGAAGAGGTAGAGGAGTAGAGTGTGGCATTACTCAGTTGGGTCCCAATAATCCCGATTAGGCTTGTTGGAGATTTATGCTTCGACATCAAAGCAACATCGCACAAATGCAGCAGACAGGGATCCTGCACCACAGACTGATGTGCACTTCCCCATAGATGAAACTAATTGTTGAGCATTTTATTTCCATTTGTGTATTTTCCTATCATACTGTTTTCAAGATGGATAGAAAGATAGATTACTGTAATTCATGCCCGGTCTGAGGTACATAAATTAAGTGAAGAAACTGGAGCCCAGTATTGTGAGCTACAGCGCTACAGAATATAACCCACACTGCCACCTAGCATTTGGTGGTGTACGAGTGATAGAAAAAGCAACACACAAGATTAAATGCCCCTTATAAAGGCTATGTGCAAAGCTGCAATAGACACACAAACGACGTGTAAGACTTAAAATACATGGGTGAGTTTAGGTATTAAAGAATAAAGGTTTAAGGTTTAAAAAACACACTTGCGCACACACATTGTTGGTACTTGCACTTTCATGGATTGCAGCTCACAGCAGCTTTATACAGCTTACAGTTAATTTATCATCTATATTCAGCCATGGACTTTTAACATACATGTTTTTCTTGTGCGACTCAGATGGCTTTGCTGCTACAACAACAGAAAATTGTTCAAAAGTTCAACTAAAGACCAGAGACCAGGGGGCATTTGAAACCTGAAAAATCCTAAACCTTGGTCTGGACTATCAAGAGAGAGAAGAGACTCCCTTTGTTACTTCTTTCAATAAAATAAAGACAAAACAACCTGAATAGTCATTAATCATCTCACTACTTCTTCAATTTGGCCTAATTCTCGTTAAATAAATAACAACACAATGCAATATATCATGCATTGTCATTCATCTAAGGTAGTTGCTATATTTTAAGATCTGGTAATGACCAGATGGTTTTTAAATTATTTTCTGATGTGCGAATGAATAGAAATGGGAGTGTGTCTTTTTTTTCAACATAACTAATTTAATTTCTAATAAAACCTCACAATGCTAAAGAGAAAAGATGAGGTAGAAATAAATAATTGTCGTAAGAAGATAAATGCCAGCATGGTTGGAAGAAAAACAAAACTGATGTAAACAACATGTGAAGTTAAAAAGTTGATTACATTAAAAATGATCTAAAAACATGCGTTTTTCTTCAGAGATTTTCCATTACAATATATCTAGTGTTTGCACATGCACACATTTTTTTTTCTCCAATAAGACTGGACTGCGCACAGCTATTGTTGCCTGTTAAGGTTTGGTTTATTTTGGATAAAATGTTGGTTTAATGGGTCAAATTTGTTGAAAAAGGAGAGGGTGGTAGACGGGGCACGAAAGAGAAAAGATAAATTCACGCCAAGGAACAAAATAAAACACAGAGTTGTTGGACTGACCCTTGGTGCTGAATCCTTGCAATGAGGAACACACGCAAACCTAGTCAATCCAAATTCAACATAGCGTGAGGCCAACTTCCCTGTGACTGGACCCTGACTATAATAACAGCACAGATGTGGTAATAGTAATAAACTTAAATAGGTCATTATATGAGCTGACCTACTGCACTCGCCAACCACACGCTCCGACGAGCCAGCCTTTGATCGACTACAGCCACTGAGCTGTCTAATCAATAGTAGCCTCACTGAATGTTACTGTAACTCCTTACACACATGCACGAACACACTAACACAAACGCAGGACACGCTCCTCTGCCTTTTTCATTGTCTTGTGTTATTCCTTAGTGTGTCCTGATTGTGAAGTCCCCACTACCTCCCGGTCAGAAATGTGTTTCTCTCATAAGAGATGCGGCAAAGTCTAACAAGTTTTTTTTGGACAATACAAAAAAACCATTGTTTGATTTTATACAAAAATAGGTTGGTCTGATTTTCAAGAAGAAAAGGCCACAATGCTGGACATTTTTTTCAGTGATACTGAATTTGTAATTTTGCTTTTACTTATTAGCAGACATTATGGACTTGATCATCAAATAAGTCATTTTTTCAATATGCATTCATTGTACACTTCAGGCCTGGAACATGTTCCAAAACTAGCAGTCACTATAATACTACATTTCAAATAGAGGAGTCACTAAAATCAACATTAAAGGACCTTTTATACTTTTTAAGTTTTTCTTCTTTTTTTCTTTTCATAGTAGGCTGCTTTGATCTACTAACATTACCAAATATAGTTACTTGCCTTGTAAAGGGTTGAGGTTCATTTTTTGATGTTGCGATGTTGCCATTCCTTCTTGAAATCCTCAAAACCAGAACATTTAGTGTTTTAACTTTGAGGAGGCCAGCTGATGAAGTCAAATCATTTTAGTTGTTATTTTTCTCAATTTCAGTTGCAAAGATGACATAAGGTGTGTAGCAGAATAGGTGTTGTCCCATCTTCATTTCAAAACTCTACACACAGTCTCTGCTATGGGTGTGTCAGGACTGCAGGCAGCCCGGTCCAGTACCCGTACCCTTTCAAGACAATATGCAAGATATCTGTTGTAGAAACATTCAGCTCTAACCCTTATGAGACCGAACAAAGGTAACATAAATGGAAATGATAGCAATATTGAATGAATGTATTTCCATGCAGATCCCAGGATCAACACCAAGAGACCTGGTATGAGAGGACAATGGCAAGGTAGGAGAGTGGGTAGCTTTAATAGTTAGGAGGAAACATCCTGTCTCAAAGGATGTCTTTTATCCTTCCACAATCCTCATAATCTGTTCTCAATGTTCTTTTTGTGGTCTTCTTGAAAAATACATGGGTGTTCCTGGAAAAAGTGTAGTCTCTGAGGCAAAGTATGTTCCCTAAGACTCAGTGGGCGGTTTAATAACCAAACATAGAAGAGTTCTTGAATCATCAAAGATTATTGTACACTGTAGGGGAACTATGCAATTACCGTCCAATTTTTCTTTGAGGAACACCATCATTTAACATCTCAACAGTTAATTTTCATTCATTTGTCAAGAAAGTGAACCTATTTTGTGTCTTATAAGTCAAATTATCAGTACAATCTCCTTTTTGAACCAATATCGACATTTTTCTTCTTTCACCTCTTTAATAAAACCCAAAAATGTCATTATCATCCCAGATTTACTTATTTGGGTTCGAACATTTAATTCAGACCTCAAAATAACGTTGATGCTTCTTACTGCATGGCTGGAGTAGACGTTTAAAGTGGATATTAGTTTCCCTTTTTTTTCTTGTATATGATGTATGAAAAGTTGGAGTAACTGTAAAAAGTACAGTTGTCTAGTCCAGGAAATAAGTCAAAGCATCAGCCACTTAAATTCCTTGTCAACAATGTATTTTCTTGCCTTTATAACCTGCCATAATACTTCAGTGTTCATGTATGTGTTCAATTAATTGAACATAATCCATCTGGCAAGGAAGTTATAACAAACAGGTACAGTGGTGGTGTTATTTCCCCAAACCTCTCTGGGACGGCATGCTCAACAGGGGTTCAGTAATTAATTGGGGCCCTGAGGTGGGAAGCACCGAGCCCATCGCATGAGCTCAATACAGCAGCAAGAGCCACGCCTGTCCTGTAATAAGCCGACATAGTTACAGCCATAATTGGCTGGACCAGTCATGCGACAAGGGCAGCCCGGATGGAAGCGCTGACCGTGGAAAATTAGAGAGGATGGTTTAAGATTGATCACCTAAAACCTCTCCAAAGGGTTCCTCTGTTCATAATAACCCACAAGGATTACGGAAGGGTAGGCAGACTAATCTGACGAAAGGGAGTATAATTACCGTATCTCCTAGAGTTTTAGCTTTTTAAGCCTAGTCATCCTTTCATGAAAGATGATGCCTTGTGAAAAAAAAAGCTGTGAGCAAAGAACAAAGAAAAGTTCATCTTGCATAACTGTTAATTTATCCCCAGGGCAAATACTCTCTTTGATACTTATATGCTAACTGAATATCTCCCTGTAAAGTGTCATAGATAGGGAGGTGCTCTGTGGATTATACCGTTCCCTTTATCACTCAAGACTCAACAAGGACTGTGATTATAAAGCATCAAGTGGCATTGTGACAGCTGAGAATGAAGACATGGGCTTCCATCGGGATGACAGTATTGATAGCCTCAGCTCTTGCCGTTCAGCCTAAATGGCATAGCGATTTCCACGTAAACAAGCACCAAATTGTTACAAATGATGTGTTAAGTAGCAGTGCATAATGCAAGGTGGCGGACTGCGCAAAAATAATTGGGAGCGGGAAGTAGAATCTAAATGCAGATTGCTCTCAGTGGACCGGATGATAAGCGGGTGAATGAATGGACCAATTAGGCAGAACAGAAAGATCGTAGAATGGAGGGTTGGAGGAATGACAGAGGATGGTGTGGCTGTGAAAATCTGAGGAGATTAGTGACTTCAACACACCTCTGAACCAAAGAAGCATTTGATTCGATGTTTATAGATGCATGTATTCAGCCTTCTTGTCTATGTAATGAAGTGCCATCCACATACTGCTCTCATCTGGTGCTAATGTGGAACTCCACTCATTTTAACACTTCTCTCATTAACATACAAAACCTCTCACCAGGGTGTCAAATTAATCCCATTGAGAATGGAAGGTATAGCTTCTAAATCAAAATAATTAGTCAGCCTTTCAGAGTTTCTGATTAAAATGACAGACTACGTATATATGCAAAGGTTTGAAATGGTGCTGTAACTCCACCGCCCCTTTCCCATAACTCTGCAGTCATGCATCATTACCTGGATGGATGACATGCATGTCAGGGGCCTGGTCGCTATGTAAAATTCATGATTTCATCATAAATATATGTAGTCTGTGACAGGGTGTGCACTGGGATGGCATTTTTAGCAGGACATTTATACACACCATGCTCCAAATGGCTAATGTGTATATATAACATGACAAATAGATGGATCCTTTATGAATTCCATTCAGCTCCTATTCTGAGCAATACCTAAGTTATGAAAAAAAGTAAAAGAAAAATGCACTGATGTCTCCAACTGTCATCCCGACATTCTGCTCGCTGCAATGTTTGACAGAAAGATGCAGCAAATCCTCCAGCAATGATGCTGTGTGTTCGTTTTTTCCACTAATATCTCTGTTTTTCTCTTGCCATATATCAAATTAATTCACTATGTGATATGCAGACACTGAATTAGTCCCAGGCTTTTCTGATTTAAATAACTAATGAACTGCCTCTTGCTGCCAAGAAAGAGCATCTGCTCAAAGAGAAGCAGAGTCCATTTTCATAAATTTCAAACAGCCTCCGGGGAATCACAGAAACAGGGAGAAAGAGGATGGTGAATGGGGCAGCATGGGAGGAGCTGTATGGGATAATCAGGGTTAATCTGAACATTCATGTACAGCTTTTCACAGTTTGCGTTGTAATAAAATGCAACACCAACAAAATGTTGCAGATTATTGAAAATGTTTTGTCAGGCTTACACATAAAGGGATTCAGCTTACTTATGCTGAACATATTAAAAGCATTTCTCCAAATTTGCTGTGTGTTTCACAAAATATCGTGAACAGCAGCAAGAATCGCTGTGGTTTCAACTGGGTCTCTTGGTGAGTTCAAAAATGCGTAGAAGGGACGTACCAATTTTTTTCTCTCGTCTTAATAAAATGCCTGTAACATGGGTTGGCCAAAGTAGCAGAAATAAAATTCAAGAGCTTCTTTTTACAGATATATTTACTGTTTACTACTTGGTTAATATCAGTCTGTTTTAAGGGGTGGAGTCAGTCACTTGCATTGACTCCACCCTCCTGTCCTGCAATATTTAACACTAGGCGCTAAAGCTTGCCCTAACTGCTTCAAATCCAGAATGCAGCATGATGGGACTTTGGGCAGAGCTGAAGACGGTGAAGCCGGAGGATTCTACTCTGCTTTGTGTCTGAGATGTCACAGTGCCAGGAACCTCTCAATGCCTTACTGAAAAAGAAAGATTAGACCTTGTCTACCCCGGAAAAAGTGACAGGGTTGTATTATATCTGAATTTGCAAGTTGACTGCATCTTCAAGGTCTGCTACATTTCCAGTCCAGATTCCAGTACTGACTTCTGGGCTAGCAATACCAATCTGGTACCACTGATTTGTTGAAGAAACTGAATGCATTAGGCACTTAAAACTTAAACATTACTTTGATACCTTGTAACACAAAATGTGTCACATTTTAATTCATAATGTATGTTGCAACTTGTAACACACTGGTTTTACTAGTTTTCTGCATTGATTTGACATCAATTATGATTTGATCTGCATCTTAGTCAAGGTAATAGGTAACCAAACATACTTTTGAACACTTTTTCTTTCAGCATTGTGAGCTTTTAATGGGTCTGCTCAATAAAAAAAATGAGAAAATATAATAGCGTGGCAACAATATAAGCACGTGTTCTTTTGTTATTGTGATATAGATGGAGATCACATTGCATTTTGTTGCAAATCAACACAGAAATCCAATCTATTCCAAGGGTTCATGTACTTTTTCTTGCCAGTTCCACATACAAATCATACATGATGTGAAAGTGTTGCATTGCATGCACAGAACACAACTAAATAGATTGGCCTCATAGATTTTTCTCATTATCTGATCAACAATCCAGCTATTTTGACAGCACTGGGCTCAATATCCAATGTCTATCAATATTGGTGCATCCCTACTTCAAACACACAAATAAATGGTCTCAAACACAGCAACATTTTCTTTTTTCTTTCGTGTAATATTTTCCCATTGAAAGTGATTTTTTTTTTAAAACATAAATGTTCCGTTCTAGCATGATAGTTCAAGATTCTTACATTATTGACTACTCAAAGAACGAAATGGCAAAGCAACCTTTCTTCAAGTGGGACAAAGTCTTGTGAAGCTACTTTGGTTCAGGCAGGCAAGGTACAAAGGGAGTGAGTTATTACTGACAACCAATCCTAGATGAACATTATCTCAAGGGTTATGGTACCATATATTCTCAATAAATCTCTGCTGGAAATGAATATTCTTTTGCTTATTTGAATCCTTTCAATGTTTATTTAGGTACAAAGAAAGAGTATGTGGCCCTTTATCAAAACTATATCTGGAGGACAGGTTTTGTTTATTAAAAGCAATACTTTTGGCTTAGGAATTCTAAATTTTACAAAATCATGGGAAGAAAAGAATCCTAAATTAATTCTTTGGGGATTCAAAAAAAGCATTTTTGAATCAAACTGAATTAAATATGGTTTTTGAATCATCTCATAAACTATAACCTGATCCTGACATTACTAAAATGTAGGTAAAATACAGCAGGACATGACATATTCCACTGTCATTCTTTATTTAACAGAAAACCAAACTAAAATGTAGAAGCAGTGGGTGAGAAATAAAGGTCATACATGATTCACTAGCTTGTACAACAACCTTTGGCAGTAATTACTTGAAGGAGACTTCAGAAATTATTTCAGTCATTATTTCACCAGACTTATTAGGGCTCGAGCACTCACAGTGCGAAGGCCCTATTGTATCTGTAGGAATTTTCCTTATCCTACGAAATGAGGGCCTTTTTGTAGTAGTAGTAAACCTTTATTTTACCAGGCAAGAATTGCTAAGAATACATTCTTATTTAAGGCAATGGCCTGGTAGCAATGACCCCCTAAACGTGCCCCAAAAGTCACCAAATCTTGCACGCAAGCCAGGCCTGGCGAAAAATTTGATATGTAATGGTTTGCATTAATGGGCGTGGCCTAACGGCTCAACAGCGCCCCCTAGAAAACTTCTTGCCTCAAACCTCACAATACGGTTTGACGTACATGCACGAAAATCGGTACACACCTGTATCATGTCAATTCAATTCAATTCAGTTTATTTGGGAAGGGACAGTGTACATTCATATACATTTAGAATTAAAAATGCAAATGCACCCAATTTTAGCTACAGAGCTAGTTTCCATTGGCAGTCCCCCGGCTAAAACCTGATGTCGCAACTTAAAGGAAAGTCTCTTGGCGCCATGGCCGAAACCGAACAGGAAGTCGGCCATTTTGAATGAATCGTGTAATTTTGGCACAATTTATGCCATTTCTTCGGCCGTTAATACGGCCCGAACCGTAACGTGCACCCAGGTGTGTTATACATCAAAATATGCGTCTCTATCCTGTGCCGATGGGCATTAGTTTTCTCAGTCAAAAGCGTTACCGTGACTCGTGGGTGGTGTCATCTGACTCGGTATTGGGTACTTAACCTTCATTGGCATAAATTAGCCCCGCCCCTTCTTCTGATTGGTCGATATTTGATAGTTCCTATTTTCTGCCATAACGTTTGAATGGTTTGACATGAAGAGTCGTGGGTGGTGTCATTGGATTTGGTTTAGAGTCCTTAACCTTCATTGGTGTAAATTGGCTCCGCCCCTTCTTCTGATTGGTCGATATTTCATAGTTCCTATTTTCTGCCATAACTTTTGAATGGCTTGACTTAGAGTCGTGGATGGTGTCATTTCTGATATGCTTATGATGATATGTTGAGTTTTATGTGGACAGCAAAGGCACTTTTTATAGTATTATTGACCTGTATGGGGGGAACCCGGGGGGGGCTGGCCATGAGTGCAAGGACCCGTTAATCTTGGTTTTGGATCCTTGAGCGTCCTGGAGAACCAAACATACAGGACTCCCTCTAAGAAGGGGATCTTCTTCAGAGCTGAATTAATGCAAGGATGCTGTTTATTAGGGGTGTCACAATATATCGTGCCACGAAATTTCGCGATACAAAAACGTCACGATACGTGTCGTGGAGGTGACAAACTGTATCGCGATATTTGGTTATTCATATTAATCTATTGTGTTTACTAGTAACGCGCATCCGACCCCGGCCGCGACCGCGCGGACCAAAATCTTCCTCCGCTCAAAAGAAACTAGTCCCGTTTTGTGGTCCCATTTTGAGCTCTGAACTTTTACTTATGTAAGGCTGGTGTAGAGTTAAGTCTTACCTTATTAAATTAAACCTTTTTCGAGTCGTGAGTAGGATAAACACGGGGACAACTTCTGCTGAGTTCCAGTGTACTTTAATGTCCCTCAACTGTGTAGGATTTTAGAACATCAACACAGCAGCTAGTGCCGTACTGTGGCGTATCACTCCGCCCAATCTAAAACAGACTAATCACTACAGATAAACTGACTAGTGTCATTATAGTCCCTGATTTACATCAGAATATAAAGAATATATTTATAAAATAATGAACCCTGAATTACCAAAATAACCTTCTTAACAAAAATAAATCTCCTCTTACACTTATAAGGTGAGCATGAATCAATCTTTTTTATGATGTAAAATTGTATGTATTTATTTACTTTTATTTATTTATTTAATTTTAGTTGTTAAATTTCTGGAAAAGAAAAAAGTCAAATCATACATGAGAGAAACTATTCAGTTTGTGGCAAAATATTTGTACTTGTATGAAACTGAAGATGCATAATGCAAACCGGACATTTACTTTTAGTTCAGTTTGTGGAAAATGGTTGGCCTGGCTTTCTCTTTAAAACGTAAACAGTTATAAAGAATTACAAACTGTAACAATAGGGCAAACGCACAGCATTGTTTTGTGTTTTGTGTCTTTCAAATAAAATACATTTTTTCCAGTCATATGTTCCTCATGCAAGGTTGTTAAAAAAAATACTGCTATAATATCGTATCGTATCGTTATCGTCACCTCAATATGGTGTATCGATCCGTATCGTGAGATTAGTGTATCGTTACACCCCTACTGTTTATGCACTGTATGCAATTGTACTTTTAGTCAACTTTACTCAAAACTTCAAATAAATGTAAGCTTTACTCAGAACCCCTTTTCTGAATCTATCTGCAGTAATAACAATACCATTCCTGCTGAACTGCTGCAGTCTCTTAATCAGAGTTTTTGCTATTTAAAGCAAAACAAAGGCTGAGTAAATGAAAAGATGTGCAAACAAGACCAGCATATAAACTATTACCTTGGGAAGTGTTTTGTCCCTATGACTGAATAGTATTGACCGTGACCTCAGGTTAAATGCTTGTACACAGCGTGCATTACTGAAAAGCATCCCAGCGCCATTTAGGAGGTCGTGTTATTATATGGAGTACTAAAAGGTGGATCAATGATTTTACATTTCACCTATACATACAGTAGGTTAAGGTAGACGGTGATGAAATGTAAAGAAGCAGGGAATAAAGGAGGGACATATAAAAACTGAATGCCATGCTGACATTACTACAGTAGCTGAACCCTCAAAAAACAAAACCTTACACAACACTCCCTCATGTTAACTTTAAGCTTCTGTAATAAAAACCAGAACCAATTTTCCCTATAGGTCGATTAAAGCAGTTGAACTGAAATCCTTTCTAATTACACAAATGGAAGTTTAAAAAGGTCTGTACCCAGAAATATACAAAAACAAACAAAAAGATCAAAAGATACTACGGATGACCGGTGGACAACTATCCTGTGGTTTGATGATTCAAAATTAGAAAATGGGAATTACTGTTTGGGTCATTCTTGTTATCTTTACACAATTTAAGAGCCAGAAGCTGAGAATGTAGGAGGCTGTATTAATGCACATGGTAGCAGTTACTCGCACATCTTTGACAGCACCATTAATTCTGAGCTATACATATACACCTAACGCCAGACTACAGCAAGCACATTTCAAAACAACACAGCTTTGTCGCAGAGGATTGCATGTGCTAAACTGACCTGCCTACTGATCAGACCTCTTACTCAGTAATAATGGTTGGAGCATGATTATATATATATATACATACATATATATGTATATATATATATATATATATATATATATATATATATATATATATATATATATATATATATATATGTATATGTATATACATATATATATACATATACACATATATACACATATATATACATATACATATACATATATATATATATATATATATATATATATATATATATATATACATACATATACATATACATATATATAGGGAAACCCAAAACATTTCAGCAGCTAAAATCAGATGCAATTAATAGAAACAGCATGAATTCAAAACAAAAGCGTCTGATCTCCTCAGTTTCCAAACAATTACAGAGGAGTTAAAATGTGCTCAACATGGTTCTGTACGAACTTTATTGCAATATTTTGCAATAAGTCGTAAAACAAGTCCAATCCAGTTTTCAGTTTCAGTGGCCAATATATTAAATATTTTCCAACTCTATAATGCAGTTTTGGTTATTAATTACAAAGAAATCTTTCTAAATCCGTGAGTAGTTTTGCATGTAAATGACTTCCTGACTAAAGTCCTACTGCAGATTCACAAAGACAGTGTAAAAACTCAGATTGGATCATAAGAACGTGCGTGTCCCCCGGTATGCTGAGTCATCACACGCTGAGAGCATTCCCATAGCCCATTATTAGCATAAATCTACACCAAAGGACAGTCATGTAAGGAGGTGTAAAGGTGCATCCTCAACCTGTATGTCTACTTGTGGATAGGGTTAACATTAAAAAAGAGAAGAGAGATGGAGAAGAATTTTTACAACATGTCAATAGAAGTCATTTTAACTAAGTGAGCAAATTATTTTATTTTGGTTGGAAACTACACTCCAATGTGGACAGTTCATGTCATGTTTTTAGTCCCAGGACAGAAGCATGGTTTACCTATTAGAAATCCCTTCTGATGTTTAACTCATCCGCAGTGCTGTTGGAGTGAAACCACTTACCCTACGTGAATTCATTAAATTGCTGGTGCACCATCACACCTTCATGACACCAGTTATGCGGCCTATAACAATCTGAGTTGCTGTGTGGGTGTCTGTCAGCATCATGCCGAGCTGATTTTCATTTCTCAAGTTTCAGTAAATTATTATTATTCATTATCACTTTTGCCAATTTCAAGTGATTTCAGTGAACATCGTGATTCCTTCTTTCTTTAATGGAAGGGTACCAAATTTGTCCACGTGTGTACATTGAGATTTTACACCTCATGTATACGTTTAATCAACCGTACTGTGTGAGAGACAGAAGACGACAATGAATGAATGTGTGTCGCACGCACGCATCCAAATAACAGGATGATGCCAGCATTCTCAGTGATACTATTAAATATGTGAAAGACCAATTCCCCCTCCATCTACCGAGAGTCGTTTCATTACCACCGTCATCTCCAGAGTTCATGTGCCTTTGTCACAACTTACATATCCACTTACAGATCTGCAGCATCTTGACGAGAAAATCTTTTTCTCTCTGCTGCTTGAAGACAATGATTGTATCAAAAACTCAGTGGCTATTGACACATTGGAGAAAGTGTTAACACCATGGCTGAAAAATGTTTGCAGACTGCAAAGCACATAGTGAAATAAATGCAAACTGAGACACAATTATCCTTTTTCATCATCAGCCGGATGGCAAAATGGTGACAGAAAATATATTCAACATACAGCGTGTATATATTAATTAAAGGATATGTCTGTGACTTGCTTTAGTAAAATGTCACCTTACGTGGAGCTTAAAATATCATCTTTTCATCACAGTCAACCTTTTGACTTGCAGTAGCTCTGTGTAAGAATGTAGGTTAAGATATCCCAAAAATAACATAGAAACAGCAAGAGAGTGAGAAGAAATACACTAACTGGCCACTTTATTAGGTACACCTGTCCAATTGCTTGTTAATGCAAATATCCAATCAGCCAATCACGTGGCAGCATTTCAATGCATTTAGGTATGTAGACGTGGTCAAGACGATCTGCTGCAGTTCAAACCATCAGAATGGGGAAGAAAGGTGATTTAAGTGACTTTGAAAGTGGCATGGTTGTTGGTGCCGGACGGGCTGGTCTGAGTATTTCAGGATCTGCTGGGATTTTCACCCACAACCATCTCTAGGGTTTACAGAGAATGGTCTGAAAAAGAGAAAATATCCAGTGAGCAGTTCTGTGGGCACAAACGCCTTGTTGGTGCCAGATGTCAGAGGAAAAAGGCCAGACTGGTTGGAGCTGATAGAAAGGCAACAGTAACTCAAATAATCATTTGTTACAATCAAGCTATGCTAACAAGTCAAACCTTGAAGCGGATGGGCTACAGCGGCAGAAGACCACACCGGGTGCCACTCCTGTCAGCTAAGAACAGGAAACTGAGACTTTGCACAGGCTCACCAAAGTTGGACAACAAGGACAAACGTTGCCTGGGCTGATGAGTCTCGATTTCTACTGTGACATTCGGACGGTAGGGTCGAGATTTGGCGTCAACAACATGAAAGCGTGGATCCATCCTGCCTCGTATTAATGGTTCAGGCTGGTGGTGGTGGTGGAATGGTGTGGGGGATATTTTCCCAGCACATGTTCGGCCTATTAGTACCAACTGAGCATGCCAACACCACAGCCTACCTGAGTATTGTTGCTGACCATGTCCATCCCTTTATGACCACAGTGGACCATCTTCTGGTGGCTACTTCCAGCAGGATAACACGCCATGTCACAAAGAATCATCTCAGACTGATTTTTTGAGTATGACATTGAGTTCACTGTACTCAATTAGCCTCCACAGTCACCAGATCTCAGTCCAATAGAGCACTTTTGGGATACGGTGAAATGGGAGATTTGCGTCATGGAGCCGACAAATCTGCAGCAACTGCAACCAAACTTTCTGAGGAATGTTTCCAGAACCTTGTTGAATCAATGCCACGAAGGATTAAGGCAATTCTGAAGGCAAAAGATGGTCCAACCCGGTACTATGTATGTAGGCTGGCATGACGCTGATTTGACTAGTAAAAGAATTTCCTCTGCAAAAAAGAAAAACCATAACTGAGAAAGACCGTTCGGAAACTGAAATGGTTTTAGAAATGAAGTCTAAAAAAGGAAAGTATAACTGAGAGGAATGACTGGACTCTCAGTTGGGGATTTTTTTAGTTCCAGATTCTGTGTTTTTAATCTCACGATTTGGGTTTTAATGATCAGATTTATGTTTTTTTATTCATAATACATTTGACATGGAATGGACACCACAGACTTGATGAGGAACGACTGTAGGTTTTCTCATTTCTTACATGAGGGTAGACCAGCTCACAACTATACTGTCCCCCTTTTGATTGTTGATATGAATTTAATTTTTGGCTTCACTTTACAGATTACTCCTTTAATTCCACCCTTCTAAACACTTTCCAGATTTTCTATTTGGTCTATTCCTTACTTAACCTCAAGAGATGGGACCTACATTAATTCAGTGGAGCAGCAATATGAGGCAACAGGGAAACACTTAGAAGATGCTTACGCACCTGCACCTTAAAGAAACGCAAAGTCTCTTTATTTCTAAGACTTTCTTTGAAGCAGTGAACAGGTTCTGGGTTGTTTCCCCATGCCATGTGTGAGCTATATCACACAGTGCCACAGGGAAAGATATACTATGTCAGAAAAAGCAGGAATGAAAGCCAAACTGTGCATATTCTCAGCTGTGGCCAATAAGGATTCCTCCTGGAAAGGGGAGTCTCATGAGACTCTGATGAATTGTCTCATAACTGCTCCTAAAAAGTTATAGCTCAAATAATGCTGCATTTTTAACCACAGTTATGTCACTATAGTGTGGGCGTAACACTGGCTTTTGAAACAAACATTTGTTTTCAAAGCCACCTTTTGGCTTGAATGGCCTGACTCACATGTGCACCCTTCAACTCTCCCCTTTAATACATTAAAAATAATTGCATGGGTGCAAGAAGTGTGCGGTAAATGTTTCCCTATGCAAATGTATTGTTTCTGCATGAGTATACATCTGTGCTGGGAGGTTTTCATGGCACTCCGGTCTACGTGTGATTTGGTGAATGCGTGTGCAGGCCTATTAAATAAGTACCTGTGAAGCTGAATCTCCTCTGCTAGATTCCCCAGTGTCCTGCAATAGTTGAGGTGAAGGTTTCCCTTAGTCATTATTTCTTTTCAGACTTTAATTAATAAATTCCCATGTGCCCACAGATGTTGCTCCACTTGGGAGAAGAAAAAAAACAAAACAAAAGTTCAATAAGAAGAAAGTTAATACTGAAAATAAAATATATATAATATATTCCTTTTACTGCAGGAATAAAATTGAATCACAATTCACTTGTTTGTGAATGCTGGCAAGCAGATGTATTACAAAAACACTGTAAATAAAACTGTATTGATATTTCCCATCAAAATCAACACTGTTTTGTCCAATAATGAGCAGACTAATAGCAAACACAATTTCTGTAATAATATTAGTATTACTGCAAAATGAAACAACTCAATACAGCATTGCTTTTACTGATTTTTGTAGGAAGTTTATAAAACTGGTCATGGTGCACTGCGAGTTGCTCAGACACAAAGATCAGCAGCAAGCGATTTAGCTTGGACATTAGAGGTGGAAGCACTTGCATTCACCGGATAGAAATTTGCCCATTACCTTGAACTTGTTGGGAAGAATGATGACAGGGATTTTTACGTCCTAATGTAAATTGTGTTCAGTAAGTAAGTAAAAGTAAGTAACATTTATTTATATAGCACCTTTCACGGACAATGGAATGTCACAAAAAATAAAACATGAATAATAACACGAATAAAACACTACAATAAAAGTAGAAATACGATAAAAACAAGACAATAACGATAAAAAACTCCTAGAATAAAAGTACATAAAATCAACATGATGGTCATAAAACAACCCTCTCACTCCTAATGTTTAAAAGCTTGGAGAAACAGGTGGGTTTTAAATTCGCTCTTAAAAGCATCGATGGAGTCCAGAGAACGTAGAGACAGCAGGAGCGATCTCTTTGTTTTTTCGCTTTCAAACACCCATACTCTTTCCAGGACTGTCTTTACAATCAGTTGTGCAGTTTCCAGCGTAAATGCCTACACACTTGGGATCGAAAATAACGTAAAAAAGACTCATTTCCAAAACGATTACTATAACTGTAAAGATCTGCTCTCATAGTTATTACAGGTTACCTGGATTTTACAAGCTCTTCTGATTCTAATCGAGTAATGAAATAAAGTAATGAGTCACACCAGAGAAATGTTGTGCATTGTCATCATGCATTCCCTCTTACACATGCACATGCGTTCCTGGATCACTAATCCTCTTATGAAGTCAATCTTTAACAGGAGATTAGTGTCATATCTGCAACCATCAATCTCTGCAGAGATGCTGCCAAAAGATGGAATGCTTTGTTCTTAAAAGGGAATAACACAGAGCTTCACAGCAGAGGATGACATTATAACCTCAGATGTATGCATTTAAATAATCTCTATTTTGAAATTAATTTAATTTAAGCGGATGGAAATGCTTGTATGGGCTTTGATGTGAAGGCTTTGGGTACTTTTAACATCAAGGTGGACATGAAAAAGCAAAAAAAGGTCCTTCACATCTTAAAAATGAAGATGTGTTGCTCCTTAAACTGTTTATTGGATTGCAGTTTGGGTCTGATTTATATTCACTTCATATTCTCATTTGCATGTTTATTGCCTGTCAAAGATCCAGAGCATTGTACCATCATTTAAAGGGTCAATCATTGTGTGTTCAAGCACACTGCGCTGCTGGCCACAACCTAAGTAATGATGCCAAGGAAAGACAGCCTAAATCAAATCCACTGCAACAAAAATCACAGGTAGCATCATTTATATTATGCATATTCGTCCTTGCTGCCAAACCTAAAAGCAACATCATTATCAAATTTGATGATTGGATGTCATGCCTACGATTAGGTATGCTATGATGTAAATGACTAATGCATCCTTGTGAAGGAAGAGGGTTCATGTTGTTCCCGTACACAGCTGGATTCTAGATCTGTGACTTCAAATGTGTAGTGGAAGACTGTAGTTGCTGCTAATCTTTAATATTTCTTATTTTTTATAGGCCTACTGTGTTTTTCCATGTTTCACCAGTTGCTATAAAATGGGAAGCTACAGCTCTTACATTGCTTTAGGTTCAAATATTTCATCCTTTATATCTTGATTTCAATTTACTTTGACACACATTCAGGATTAGAAAGTATCATAGCAGCCTATAAAGTATATTTAATCTGCTCTGACTAATATCACGTTATCAGCACCAATGCTAAATACCGGGGGGCTGTTTTAGGACCACTTACATTTTGAAAACATGGTCAAAAACATGGTATGTTAATAAGCCATTAAGTGCTTCTAGGGAACAACATATTTTATCGTCTGAATTTTTCTGTGGATTACATCCATTATACAGTGGGAAGTAAAATGTACAACCAAAGAGAGTTGTTAAAGGAACATTTTCATTTAAAATGCTTCACACTTTTAAAGTAGTGCTGCTTTAAAAGAATCATGTTAGATCTGTAACCGCAGAATACACCTATGAGATCGAATAAGCATGGTTTGTGGTTTTCTTAGGAGCAACTATGCATGTGGACGACATCCACGATATCTGTTAGACTTCTTCATTGTTGCCAAAGAAACCACTAAACGTTATATAGCCATGCAACTTCTTTTCTGCAGCACTGCAGCTTCTTTTTACTTCCTTTTTGAAGCGCGTGGCAATGCAGCAAACTGAGTAGATCTTCTCTGAGTTGGAGCTCATGACTGTTGGACAACAGTAAATTTTAGTTACATTCAGCCATTTTCTGCAATCTGCAGGTTTCAACAGCTTCCCTAAAAAAGGAACTAAGTCTGCTGTTACACGCACTTTACTATGGTCTTAATCTGAAGGACCACACTGTTAAACATTGCATAGGAGATCTTTTTTCTGAAGCAATTTTTTTACTCTTAAGAAAAAAGTAATAGAAATGAATTTCTCCTTCCTTCTCAGTAGTTTCCTTGGAACTTTTGTTTTGGATTTGACATCTGTAAAACAACAAAGACTTAAAACCCCGCAAGGATAAGGAAGGGGAGGGATTTGAAAAGGGATGTTAATTGAACTGATGATGAACAAATAAAGGTTGAATATTAATGTGGAACAACTTTGCATATTTAAAGCTCACAAGCCACTAAGGGAAGGGCTGATAACTGCTTTTTTCCTTCCCTTTTTATTACTACAACTAAATTAGGTAGGTTCCCTCATGAGACACAGAGAGCAATATCTTCCTAAGCCTGCAGGAAGGCAAGGTTAAGTGCGTAGATCTGAATTTGATTCAAGCAAGACATTAAGAAAATGCTTGTGATGGTGAAGATATAAGTAAACACTATGTTTTATGTCTACGATGCATGCCTATTTGTATCACACAGTAGATAACTTGGTAAATATGAGATGGAAAATCACATTTGTGAACTCGTGGCTATACTGTACATGCATTTACATGTGTCTGCATGTAGAGCTTAGGCATGTGCACAACACTAGGGGAAAGAGGTGTTAATGTAAAAATCTAGGCCAGAAATAATGAGATTTCAGTCCCTGTAAGATCAGCCACATTGTGGTCTATTTCTGCATTGATGCTGGAAGCTGCTTGCCTGTTTGGTACCGTACAATATCCCCTTCGAATATCCGGAAAAGCAACAGCAAAGAAAGCTTACTTTTTCTTTTTTTTTCCCACAGTCGTGCTCATAAACTCCAACTCGTTTCATGGTGCGTAGTAATGCAGTCTGTTGGTATTTTAAAACAAGTGTGTACAACACCACACCCACAAACTGACCAACTGATATGCACCCAATAAATCCCATCTGCTTCGCAGGGACTTCCTCACATGTACAATGCTTGCAGGCAGGGAGGTGATTATCAGTAACCCAGTTCAATAGCATCCACCACATGTAGGTCACTTTAATCTAGGACCCCTGCGGTGCTCGCGATGGTGGAGGTGTTGCTGTTTGTGCGTGTGTGTAGTAGAAATGTCCTGCAGTGAGCCTGCTCAGTTTCAAACAGAAACTGGGACTAGGTCTGCCAGGACTATTGGTGGCTTGTGTGAATCAGATGTCATCTGTGCAAGTACAAACCCATCAAAACTAAACATTTGATACAAGCCTGAATCATAAAAAAAAGTCTATATCAGAGTAAATTATCTTTCATTTGCCATCTGTGATTGTGAGATCAAAGCCTAAAGGCACACAGTGCAATCACACCATTTCACACCAAGCATGTCCAGAAGATTCAGGGGCGGAAGACACAGCGAAGTCCACGGAAAACTGCTCATGTCCCGTAAATCCGTCTTCTTCATTTGATTGTATGAAAATACACCAAATGCCACAGTGGTTTATATCACCCCTTGTGGACAAGGTGGCATTACAAAGCTCAATAGTATCATCCCTGCTTGTCAGCACTCGTCATTGGCCGTTTCACCAACACAGCGGTTCTACAATGTGTGTTTAACACGCATTCAAAACAGTTGCTTCTTATGTTTGACTCTATTTTTTAACACGCTGACAGTCATTTTAAAGGAGCCGTCTGTAAGAAATGTCCAAAACTGGTACTGCAGTCACTTTCAAAATATTGTTGAGCGGCGTGTACCCTCCCCCTCCTCCCCCCGACCAGAGGTTGCCAGGTAGGCTGCAGAATGCAGCAGGAACGTAGGCTGCCATGGCTGCGATAATTAGAGCCGAGCTGGCAACCCGGATGCCGAAACAATACTGACTTGGTGATTGGGAGATAGGTGGAGGGTGGAGCTTCAGGCCAAAATAAAAAATGACAACATAAACATCAGTTGAGGGCTGCAACTCCTCTTTTTAAACTGGAATATCCTGGCTTGAGTGCTGTTGTCAGTGACATAAGTATTTGAAATGAACATGATTTTTAAATGTCTGTTGACATATCGGGGTCATTTTATGATTCGTTTTATTATTGCTCTTACATACAGCTCCTTTAATTCATGTGAAACTAATACATTGTTTTTTCAGGTGTGTTTCAGGAACACGATCCACGAGAGGGATTAGACAGCATCTCACACAACAGAAACACTCTTTCTTGGGTGAGCTTCAGCATGACCAAGTGGGATTTCGCCATATGGCCACTGCAGAATCTTTATGGATTAAAAAACACCATTAGCTTATTTGAAACTGCTGGCCAGCTGGATGTTGATTATTGTTGGCAACAAGATGTTAAAGAGCAAAATAGATCAGGGGAAAAGGAGAGCGGCTTTAAGTCAAGGCTAAATAATGAATAAGCCTTGCAGTTAAAACATGAGCTGTGCAACATTCAGTTCTCCATGCAAGCTAAGATTCTTTCTTCTTTTCTTTTTATATGTAAGCACCTTATTCCTTAAACGTTTAATTTCCTAAACAACCTATGTCAACTTGATTCCAGGGATTGCCCACTCAATTTGTTCCTGCTGTGTCCTGAACAGGCCTCGGTTCACTGGGGAAGCAGCACTTTATTAAGAAGTGATGTCAAGAGCATTCATTTTAAAACAAATGAATTTTGAACTTCTCACTCCGCTAACAGTGGGAAGCACGCGTAAAGCAACACAATAGAGTATGAAATAGCAATTAATAACTGAACGTAGTCATGCTGAAAAATATGAGCCGCTTTAATGAGTTTGCCCCAAAATTATCTCGGGGCAAGAGAAAGTATGAATAACTGTTTTGGAAATGGAATTAATTAGACTAAAGAGGATTTCTGACCTTTTCTACCCCTTACATATTTTTCATTGAATTCAAATATTATCAAAGGGAGCATTAAAATAGCATGTAGGACAAAGATTATACCAAGCGCTGTTACGATGTCCAAGCTCACTTACTGACCAAACCTTCCCAGTAAAGAAAGATGACAGCAATGACTTCATTTGTTTAACAACTTAACATTATAGCCCACTTTTAACAGATCATAATGAAACAGTGCTTTGCTTCTTTCAGTAACATGAGCTGCGAACACCAAGAAAACACTACATCACTGTAATTCCAGGAATACATTCACCTGCTGGGTTCATGCCCGTAGTGGGAGCACTGGGAAATAAGCCTGCAGTCTGTTACTGTGCTAATGACTAAGCTGCTGCCATTCCCTTCCTTATCCTCCTCAGGGGACATTCAAGAATACACATACATATGAGAGACACATTAATGGATAAACCAACATAAAAAATCTAAGCAGCATCTTGGGCTACATGTATCTCTGGGACAGTTTGAATACACTGTGGGACTGATTTTATCTTGGTCTAAGTTTGTAGCTCTACTGGCTGGCTGAAACTACCCTGCCACCCAAACATATTCTCTCATTTTGTGCTTTGATGAAGTAGAAAATACTGTTATGGATCAGTCCAAAACCTCCTAGAAGTGTTACGTTTGGTTGAAATCTGTTGACATATTATTTAAATCCTTTTTAGTAACCCCTCATCCTCTATGTATGGGGGTGTTGTGATTCTGGGAGCGATCATTCGCACCAGAATAGAAGTGCTTTATAAGAGAGGCATGGTACATATCAGACCCTGATTTACTGCAAAATACACATAAACATGCATGCACACAGAGAATGTTTTCAGTGGGGATAATGGTCAAAACCCAAACATTGGAGAGAGAAATATCTCTGCACAAACACAGCACATATGACACAGTGTGTGATTGGAGATTAATCAGATTAGGGGGATTGTGACAAGGGCCAGTGAATCTGAGTTTGGCCTGCAGGCACGAACTGATCCTACTTTTTCTTTTCTTTTTAAATGTAGAAGTCGGCTTTGTCTGCAGTTTGCCGGCTCTGCCATCAAAGTGGAGGCAAACAATCTTCTGCACGAGTGTGCTCTTTTATTAAGTCCTGAATAAAGGTCAACATAGGTCAGCACATGATGCGAGAAACACCTCTTGATATGAGAGAAAAAAATGGGGCTGCAAATCTTAAGAACTTTACCATCAAATAGGGCAAAAATTGTATTCAGACAACAGGTCCTGATGAAAATGTGTGAAAGAACAATTACAACATTCTAACAGTGAAAGACACCATGTGCTCCCAGTGTCACTAGCAGGAACTACATTATATACTGTAGTGTGATCAAAGCTTATGTATGTAAAATGATGCCATGAAGTATTCAAGCCTGGTGTCCTCTGAATGTTATCCCCCTTGACTTTCCTGTCAACAAACAAGTCTGAGCAGAGAGTAAACATCATGCTTCCAGCTGTTTTTGCTGGATGCTGCACGCCACCCCTCCCCAACCCCAATCCATACCACCCACCATCCCCAACACTTTGCCCAAGTGCTGAACAAAACAGACTTAATTGATGCCCCACGTGGGGCGTTTGCAGTCTGACACTCCTGCATGTCTCAGAATATAATTAAGGCCTTCTCTGCAAATCCTTGATTTCCTGAGTGGGTGAGCTAACATACTAGGCGGAGGCTTAGATGACAGAGTAAAGCACACTAATATGCTGTAAGCACACACAAATCAAACATGAACACAAGGGGAAATGACATACTCAGTCAGTGGTGCACACACACAAATATCTTTTTAAAGGGAGTTTGTCTTAACCAGTCAATTAAGGACAGGAAGCAGGGATGAGCAGAGCACTGGAAAATGCGATTTATTGGAACAAGAATAATACATACCTTTAAAAGAACCCTGCGTGTGCAGCATATTGTTATTGCCCTGAATGTATTATAGAAGCAAGTGGCAACATATTATTTTAATGTGCAAAAAGGCACAAATTAAATGGCTTATGTTAAAATAGATGTCATGTAAGAATCTCTGCTTTGTTCATCTGATTGTAAAAAAGCAAAAATAAATACACCAGAGTGAATATACGGAGGTGGCAGAAATGTGACAAGGGGAAGCACAGGGGGCCAAATGTTTCCTAGGTGATGTCTGCAGAAACATTACACAGTATCCTGAAAAAAAAGAGCATAAATGCCAGCTTCCATATGTGTAAAACGCATTGCCTGGAGCTCACTGACATTTCCTCCCACTCACTGATCAATCTCATTCTACTCTTCTTCTCTCTCTACGTCTATATACATCTCTCCACACTCTGCCACTTGTCACTCTCTCAGCCAAATCATATGATGCTGATTTCCTCTCCAGCGCCAGCTTGTGTGTCACAGACGAAACAGGCAATGTGCCTCTTTGTTCTTTGCAATGAAATGGGACAAAGGTTAAGTGTATAGAGCTTTTTTTAAATGTTCTTTGTTTTTTTGTTTTCAGGAAAAAAGAAAAGAACCCTGGCGATCTGTGCATGAGTAGAGGATTTGAGTTTTTCTGTCTGCAACCGTCCCAAGACACCTGTAAGATTTTGGCAATGAGGCAATCTACTATTCTGTTGCACTGAATAAGCCTGTCCTCACTTGTTTGGTTTGCCCTGTGGCTAATGGGATTTTCTGTTGTGTTTTAAGGTTGCTGCCAGTCCCATTCAAGCAGCTGAATGTTATCTTATTTCAGTGTTAAAGACCAATTCATTCTCCCTCAGGTACGGTATGGGGACATTAGCTCTCACACTCTTCTCATGAATACAAACATTCAGATGACAGAATAGTTATAAAGCTGCCATCCAGCAACTTTTGGAACGTCCACAATGGTCCATTTGTATTTTAAAACGGTATTTAAAACTAAACCAATCCCCTTCCACTTTATACGTTCAACTGTGTGTCCAGACCAAACATCTCTGTCCATGTCACGTCACCTTAGATGCATGAATAAAAACAGGCTGAGAAGTCACAGAAAATAATCTTTTCTCCAAATTCATCTTATATATCCTTTCCCTTTGCACATGTAAGCAGTGGGAGTGTCATTAAATACAAATATTAGCTCCACAGCAGCTCATAGCAAGGACAGCTACATCTTTATGACATTGTTTACACCATTGTAAAGGTACATCTTATCTTGCAGTGATAACCATGTGATGCAGTCCTGGTGGTTCAGGGATGTGTGCATAGTATCTCAGAAGAGCTGATCCTGAAGCGCGCCGGCATAACTGCGTTACTGTTTCCAAATCCAGTGGATCAAAAATGTTTTGTTTTTAAGGAACACATTTGCGGGGCAGCACGGTGGCTTGGTGGTTAGCACTGTTGCCTCACAGCAAGAAGGTTCCCGGCTCCCTGTGCCTGCGTGGGTTCCCTCCGGGTACTCCGGCTTCCTCCCACAGTCCAAAAACATGTGTAGGAGGTTAATTGATGATTCTAAATTGCCCGTAGGTTTGAGTGTGAGGCCACGTTTACACGTAGCCGGGTATTTACAAAAACGGATATTTTCCCCTCTCAGTTTTCAAAAATATCCTCGTTTACACGGACTCGCATGAAAACGCTGGTAACGTCATGCCAGCCAATCAGAATCCTGGAAAAAACATCAACAAATGACACGTGTAACTTCCAGTTAAGGCTGATTTATGCTTCCGCCATACACCGTGTCCACACTGCATGCGAGCGAGCGTCAGCGTCAAAAACAGTTCCATTGCTTTATTTTTTATTTGCACTGTCTACACTGGTTGCGAGCGACGCGGCGTCGTTTTGAGCTGGACTTTTGTCGCACGCCCTGGTTCTATTTTCTTCCTGTCGCTCGGTTGAAAGCCGGTTGAAAGTTGAAAAAAAAGTTGAAAGCGCTGTAGGAAACAGTCATTTCAATACAAGAACCTCAATAAAGTGGCAGCTGCTGGAGGGAGATCGCCAAGGAGCTGGAAGGTTCTGATAAAATAATAAGATATAATATCATCTTATCATAATCTTATTAGGGCTTAATTTGTGCCGGATCCAACAAGATCTGGTACCTATTTGATCATTTCTTGTGTCCTCTGCTTTTCCCCACATCCCAGTAATGATGTGACATGCTGACATGTTTGCTGCTTTAACACCACGAACACGCCGGTCACTCCAGCTGTTCGCTGTTTCATTGCGTCACCACACGCCGTTATTTTGTTCGTTTTTTCCCCACTTTGGTCGGACGTTAGACCTGCTTCTATTTTCTTCCTGCCGCCTTTTCTAGGAGTTCTTTTAGGAGTTTATTTCAGGAGCGCCCGGCGGTTGGTGGAGCGAATAAAAGGCGAGTCTCGGGCGGGTGAAATAAAGGTAAATACGGCGTAGGGTACGCGGCGACGCGCACCGTTCGGGGAGTGCGCCGCGTACCCTACGCCGTAAGCTCTGCGTCGATTTAACGCGGGACCATAATTCAGGCTTTACTTCCAAGACGGAACGAGAGTCTGAGAGAATTTAAAAACAGGTAAAATAAAAGAAAATATTGACGGTGGCCAAACAAATTGTAAACACAGGTCGCACTCATGACGCTGCTGGTGACGTTTCTGTCGCATAATGTGACGTAAATCTCCGTTTTCCTCAGTTTTATCTGTTTAGACGCAAACGTGAAAACAGAGTTTTTGAAAATCTCCACTTTTCAGAAATGATCGTTTTTGGGGGCTTTGACCTCCGTTTCCGTGTAAACGAACGGCCAAAACGCATGAAAACGCCTCCGTTTTTGCCCCGTGTAAACGGGGCCTGAGTGTGTCTGGTTGTATATGTGGCCCTTTGATGGACTGGTGAACTGTCCAGGGTGAAACCCCTGCCTCTCGCCTGTGATGAGCTGGGATAGACTCCAGCAGACCCCTGTGACCCTGCAAAGGATAAAGCGGATATAGATAATGGATGGATGGATGGATGGATGGATGGATGGATGGATGGATGGATGGATGGATGGATGGATGGATGGATGGATGGATGGAACAAATTTGCCAGAATAGTGAGAAATTCAGGGATAACAGCAACACAGGTGTTACATTTTAGTATTTAAACATCTATTTAAACATCAGTGCAGTGATAGTGCTTCCAAAGTAGCACTAAGGAAGGACAATCATTGATCAGGGCAGCTGGTGCCAGGATAGATTGTTGTACATGTACAGAGACTGCTGCATGCTGTCTGATCCTCCAGAAACACTAAAGCAGAATGAAGCTGTAGAAAGTTGTTAGGACATACAAGAATGGCAGCTTGCAGGCGAAAGGGTTGTGTCATCGTAACAGTTCCCAGTTCTGATCCTTTCAGAACTGGATCATAAAGTACTGTAAGAAGTCAGGCATTTGCTCATTCTAAGAAAGGAGTGGATTTGAGAGACTATGACGCTATCACACAGTGCATGTGCAACATTTCCCTGGAGATTAGATGGCAGCAAGATGCAATATGGGAGGAAGGCTAGCTGGCGAGGATCCATTCTGCTCAGCTGGGACACTGCTGTGTTAGTCTGACACTTGCCAGTGTCTGTACAGTATCTTGCAGGGTAAATAAACTGCATTCTGGGAACGATGCTTCCTGATGGCAGTATCCTCTGTCAGCAGAGTAACACATTCTGCCACAATGCAAATTGTTCAGGAAAAGGTGGAGGAGGTTAAAATGAATCCAAAATAGTTGGTTTGGCCAAGGGATTTCAAAAACTTGGTCCAATCCAATTTTAATGGCATATCCAGAATACCGTAGGGAAAAAAGGAAGAAGAGAAACCATGTCCTCACCTGCAAATTGCATGACTTGACGAAGCTGTTGCTGGTGTTTTGGCTCATGACACTACAGCGCATCGTTTCTGGGATTCCTGCAGGATGTTGGACAGGTGGTTTCGATGTTGTGGTAGACACCGACATGTGATAAAAACTGACTCTTATGCCAGAGGTAATCCTCTTAAACACGAGGTTAGTAAATGTCATATTCCTCCTTAAACCTACTCCTCTGGTTCAACGGTACCATCAGAAGCAGCAGACTTTTACTCAGAAACACGTCCTTCAAGTTCTGCCTCTTTTGTCTCAGCTGTGAGGGTGTCTTGTTTCTTGTCTCCTGGGATCTCTACCTCTGTCTTGCCTCACAGCATACCAACACAACATTCATCACTTTCCCACTGCACTCCATATGCTGGATTAACCACCTCCAAATCAGAGATAAGTCAGGCAGGAAGCTGCACATCTTGCAATATGTCTGCTTTAATCAATATACTTCCCCAAAGACAGATGAGTTTGCTCAAGATACATTTTTTTATTATTAGCCTATGTAGGACATTTCTTTTTATTTTGGTTCTCTACTATGTTAAATGACTGACTTCTCTACTATAGTGTTCTGGCCAGACCCTTAATAAAAATACTTTGTGACTATGCAGTAAAGCCCGTTCATCATACATCTTAAAAAAAAAGAAGACAATCAACAACTTAAAGTGCAGAAATAATGAAGGAAAGAGTAAATTGACTTCATTGAGCCTTTTTTTTCGACTTTAACGTCACTGATCGAATAACTTCATTGCAACATCTCATCTATCAATGTTGCCATGCTGCCAGGGAAATTCATAGAAAAGTGACTATTATTTTTCATTCCTAAATTAGAAGGAGCAAATGTTGTTTTCTGATTTGTAAACAGCTGTATGCAGCTAAGATACCGTGACATCATGTGACATCTACATACAGACCCTGAAGCCAGGAAATGAAAGTGAGCAGGGAAACACTGCATTATAGAGAAAGTATAATGCCTTCAGTTAAGAAGATGATACAATTCCCTTAAGCCCTTATAAAAATATGAAAAAAGAAAAATATGACTCTGATTTAGGTCTGTGATTTCACAGCAACCGTCCAATTTGAACAAGCAAAAAAAAAAAAAGGAATCTTAATGTTGATTTCAGTGTCGATTTAAAATAAATAATATGTCCATTCAATGCAAACCTTTTGGCGTCAGTACACCTTCTAACCTCTCATTGATGTGCTATTTTTACAGCTTCTCACATGCTTCACAGTAGTTTTTGTGCAAACTGATTAAAAGCTAATATTCATTTTTTATTCTTGAGGGGTTTGTAGATGTCTTTTGATTTTTGGCCTGCCTCCCTTTTAGCCTTGCTGAGGAAACAAATCTATGATAAGATTTCATATGATATATGCTGCAAGAAAATATCTTGGAAAAGACAGTTTCCAGGACACGTACACACAATAAATACGGCATATTCAATCAAAAATGGCATTAATGATAGCATCCCACTGCTACTTATAATCAACAAAAGTTCAGTACCCTAATGAAAATTTAAATTTTCTCCACAAAGACAATTTATTAGCGTAAGGATCAGCCCTCCTCCTCCTGCATATGATGATTATTTTCATTATCGTCCTTCCTGCTGATGTCGCAATTACTCCCTGAAGAAGCATCTCATTTGTTTTGCCTTATATGTGAGATTTTATTTTTAGGTAGTTGTGCACTCTCTGCGAGAGCAGATGGTTTTCAACTCTATTGTACTCTTCTTTTTTTTCCTGCCAAAAGACCACTTGACACTTTTTTAGAGCCTCTGTCAAGGTTACAAATCTGATGAACCAAGATGAGGAAATGGATAATTGTCAATAAAATGCCCACATGCAAACTCTGTACGGCTGTTTCAGGTGACTGGAGATATTTAAATGTAGGGTAGTCAATTTCTGGATGGTGTGACTTTTGTAGACATTTGAAGTAAGGTCATCACTCCCAATATGTCTAATGAATGGGGATTAATCGGAGCCCAGACGTGGAAACTCAAGTGTGTTTTCTTGTTAATAATTTGACGCTTTGACTGCAGTGGCGTCAATTCAGTCGAAGCTAAGGTATGGCAAGGTTTTGAGTCACAGAACTTCACTAGAATATCAATCAACACGTCCAGCGAATACTCATCACAGAAGTCTATGTAGCTGATCTGTGTGGTCAAGAAAATTGGAACTTTTTCAAATGCAGAGCCGCTCACTGCAAAAACTCAAAATCTTACCAGGAATATTTGTCTTATTTCTAGTTAAAATGTCTCATTTTTAGCCAAAAAAATCTTTTTACACTTAAAACAAGAGTCATTACCAGAAAAATAACTTATTTGACCATTTTCACCTGTTTCAAGTAAATTTTCACTTGAAATAAGTAGAAAAATCTGCCAGTGGGACAAGATTTATCTTCTCATTACAAGCAAAAAAATCTTGTTCCACTGGCAGATTTTTCCACTTATTCTAAGTGAAAATCTACTTGAAACAGGTGAAAATGGTTGTCTTAAATGTAATGAGATTTTTTTTTACTAAAAATTAGACATTTTAACTAGAAATAATACAAATATTCTTAAGATTTTGAGTTTTTACAGTGTAAGATAACTAGTGTAAAATAACATTTACATTTTCCCTTGAAGCCAAGGTGTGGCGGCTGCCATACCTTGCCATACCCAATTGACGCCCCTGTTTGACTGCAACAGTTGTCTGAATCTGAATGAACATAAACACAACATGGAGCGCTAGCTCCTCCCTCCCCCTCTCTCTAGTACTTCCTCCTGAGAAAACATCCCTCATCACAAGCACAAACCCTCCCTTATTGGTTTGGGGCGCAGAGCCCAGTGTTTCTAGGTGTCTGGGTTACAGAGGTGTGTGTAATTGCTCACTCTGCCTTTAGGCACACTAGTGGCACTTTTCCACTAGCACCAACTCGGCTCCACTCGTCTCAGCTCGGCTCGACTCAACTCGGCCTGTTTTCTTTTCCATAACAATTCAGCACCTGGAGCAGAAGTAGGAGGTTGGAGCGAAGCTGCTGTGACGTATTTGATTGTGTGATCTAAACGAAGAAGACAACAACACTAAAGATGTAGAACATGGAGGAGATGATAGATGTGCTGCTGGGTCTGTGGCTTGTGTTCAATATCAAGTTAAAAAGTTAGAGTGAGAGAAGCTTCAAGCGGCAGCGCTTTTTAGTTTTTTTTTTTGTTTGTCTCGGCGCTGCTGAAAAGTCACCTGGGAGTCGTGAGCAGCTATGAAGTGACAGAGCTCCTGGTAGATCTGGTCGTTCCTTATCGCATGTCTAGATCCCTTTTTAATTCTCTCCTCAGCCACCAGGTTTATGAACATCTGCACCTCAGAGTTGGATCATGAAACAGACTTTTGCGCTGCCATTGCCTGTCGAATAAAATGAACAAGAAGCCGCGGTCGCTCTTTAGCTGATTTCCACATCCTGACTCAGACGTCTGACGGCCCCGCCCCCCGACCAATCGGTGGCCTGTAGTGTGATGATGTCAGATCCAGGGCCGACTCAGCTGCTTAGAACCTCGGCAGAGTAGTTACAGAAAAAGTATCTACTCTGCACATTAGACCCCAAGTGGGAAAGCGCCAAACCGAGGAGAGGTGAGCCGAGCCGGGCTGAGTAGGTACTAGTGGAAAAGCGGCATAATGTACTCATCTGCAAGAATTTTATGATGGTCTTTAACCACTCATGAATCTGTTACATTTTAGGAAGAAAAAAGAGCTTGGTCTGTGAATTCAATGTTCAAATTCAGTCTGAGCTAGCGAAATAAACCCTGCATGATTGCAACGTAGAGCCATAAACTTGAAAAGAAAAAGAAAATCAGAAAATGTTCCTTTCTAAATATGCATATTTGGAGGAAAACTCGGTATGTTGGCATCACAGTTAGATTATATGATAAATGAATTCATTAAATTTTTTGGGGATTAATTAAGTACTTTTCAGTTTCAGTTTGAATTTGAGAATGCATTAGGGAACACATCTCAGAGAAAGAAGTCTAAATAGTTTCAGTTTTTGATTAAGAATTAATTGTGTATATACCTTTTTTCCGCATATAATTTTTCTTTAGTATGTGTTCAAGACGTGACACACATATGATGAAACGGGCCATAACAGCTACCGTAAGCCCCGAACAGAGCACAAAGAAAGACGACCCCAGGGGAAAGCACTTTGCTCGCTCAGAAAGAAATAATAAAGAAAACATGAAGCTGCCTTATATGTGTCCTCAGCTTGTCCTCATGCAAAACTCCCAGAGGGTGGATGCTATGATAGTTAGCAAAAACTCTATCAGAGATATAGCTGATTATGAAAAGCAATTTTGGAGAAAGAAAAGCAGACAGGATAATAAGAGCAACACAACAGTATTACTGGGAAAAACACATCAAGGAGAAGATAATCTAAAGGTTTTAAATGTGATTATCCCAAAGCCGAAGCTTTTATCGAGCCTTGTTTAATATTGTGATTATATTAAATACACTTTTATTGTGAGATGAGTGGAACATGCAATTCAAAAGAGAGATGAGTAAAGCAGAAAAAACGAGACAAATTACGAATCCAGAATGAACCGAAGTGAAATGTGCGTCAAGCAGAGAACACAGCGGGGTACAACTTTGGAAAATACTGTCAAGACAGCATTACTTTGAATCCAAATATGACACATCTCGTAGCTGGACAACAAATGATGTGTACCAAAAAATCCTCAGGAGGCAATGCAGCATGGGGTGAAATAGAATGATTATTTTTATGTATTCTGACTCAACTGCTTCAGCTAAGATTGCACATTATTTTGTCCTATTTGTTAAAACCAGTCCCATTTATCATCAGTGGTGAGCTCAAAATATAACCCTCCACTCTCAGGCTAATCCTCTGAGGTTTGCAGCTTCGGGGCATAAAGTGCCATTTGCATTATCGGTGTCCTCTGCTTTACTTTCCAGGCAGCAGTCGCCCTGTATTGTTGAGCTTTCTGCATAATGCCTTAAAGCCACCCTCAGTAGACTGCACCCTTGTATGTCACATGGCTGTGAATAGCACATAGCACACACTACATGTAGTCAGTGTAAAGTATACGTACTTCCTGTTGCTGCTTTGTACACATCTGAAGTGAGTAACACGTGTTAACATGTGTTAAATATATCTTAACATCCCACTCTCGTAAAAAAAGGTCCTCTTACAATATTACCCAAAAAAAAAAGATGTATTCATGTTAAACTTCTTCAAAACAGCTTGTTGTGAATGAAGAAGTGGCAAAAACAAAGGCAATTTGTCAGTATTTAACAGTATGCAGGGAGGAGACTGAAATGGATGACTGGGTTGATGAAAACCAGACTACTGATGTTGATTACTGAAATTGTTGAAAATGAATTTGCTTTGGAAAGATTTAAACTTCTACAATGTCTCTTATCTTCATGAGATTAAGGAAATCTGGAGGGATTTCAGTGTATAAAGACAGAGTGCAAGTCTAAACTGGACAACTGTAATCGTTTGCTGTATAGAAGAAACTTTATCAATATCTGATATAACCACAAAACATTTGTCAAGCGCTACAAACAGCTAAACACACAAATACCATTAAAGGTTTATCCTGTGATAACCAAGCCTCATAATACATTGTCTAGAGGTCAGGTTGACATCTCTGTGTTCTGAGGCTTCTGGGAGGAATCATTACATATTGGAAATGTTTACAGGGGTCAGAAGAAAAAGTAATTCAGATTTTTTTTTGGTAGATCTGGAATGGGCACAGCGTGTCCAAAAGCCAGGCTGTGTGATAGTATTAGCTTGTATCAGGGGCCTTAGCAAAGCTCATTTACACTTCTGAGATCCAAAAAAACGAAACAGTAAGAACCTCGATTGTAGTCGGAATGAGACAAAATAACTGAAACACTTACTTGGCATTGTCATTGCCGTTGTCCCGGGGAGAGACATGCCAAATCTCGATTCATGGTGCCGGGTAATTGCAATGGTTTGAGATTTTAATTTTGTGTTAATTTTGTGATGTTAATTTTGATTACGAGACTATTTTCGTTCTGTATTATTTTACAAAGATCAGGATTGGTCACATAAACGTTTTTCAAATCCTGAGATATTTGATCTTTAGGAGAAAAAAAAGTCAGTCAATAGATTTGACTACTTATACTTACCGTGCATGTAGTAAAGCATTTCCACAAAGTAATATGAAGGGCATAATGCTACTTCACCTTTAAAACTGAGGTGCTTTAGTTTGCAAATGAAAATCACACGGCACCACCAGATGGAGTTCATGCAGGTCTGAGAGGCTGATAACAGGGAGGGAAGACCACAATGGCTTCCTAAAATAAATCAAATATTCTTTCAAATTAAATTAAAACTGATAGGCTACTTTAACATCCGGATTGCTTTAACTCAGTCACCCAAACATACTGGAGTCGCATATAAATGAAAAGACTATAATTTTTATATTTAGATCCTGTTCAACTTTCTTTGTTTGTTTGTTTCTGGTGGATAGAAACTCAACGGAAGTAGCCTTAAGATAATATGCAGACAATATGTTTGAGAAAGCTCTTTGAAGACTCTGAACAGAGCCATGGCTCAGTATGACAAGAAGCTTTCTTCCTTTGTTCTTCTCTGTTTGAGAACACCAACAGAGCTTCTTCCTGCCAATTCCCTGATGGCCCTATATATATTTGTATTTAGCCACCTATTAGACTAGACTGTAAGTGCAATGTTTACTTCTGGCACACTGCATTGTGTTCACCCTTCAGCTGTAAGACAAGGCTGCAAGAAACTTTTGTAGTTTAAGCAAAACGAAACCTTCTTCAATTCACTTCAGAATCATTTAAATGTGTACTTAGGCATGAAACAAGGTGATAGCAACGTTTCAAAATGCAAAACTCCACTAACAAAGACTATGAGTTAAGTGTTCAAATGATTTAACAGTTTAGGAATGTTACACTGATATATAGGTGAGATCTGAAAGATCTGAAAGATAACTAAAAAAAAAAAAGATGAGAATGAGAGATGAACCTTGCTATCTTGAGAGAAAATTCAGCAAGTGACTTGTGCTTGGACTATTGCAAATTCCTAAAATGACACTGAGCGGCCTCAAACTGCTCCAAGAAGCTGCTACAAGAGTTCTGATTAGGGATGACCCGATCAGCTTTTTTTGTTCCCGATCCGATTCCGAGTCATTTGAGTCCCGATCCGATACTTTCATAACACATTAAAAAGATGATCAAATGCAAAACAAACAGATCCAGGTCGTCCCTCATTTTTTATCTAAATCTTATTTTCTCATTTAGCATTTAAACAGTGCAGTTCTCTTCGAGGTAGCTTGAACCATCAAGTAATAATAGTGCAACTATTAACTAGTAAAAATAGTGCAAATCTAAACATAAAATACCCAGTAGGCATGTAAACAAATAAGCAAATGAAAGTGTCATAAAGTAAGGCAGTAATGTGCTTTTTAGACTGTACTCTTACTTCTTACTGTCCTTTTCTGGCTTAAAGAATAAAACGTTTGTGTTTGAAGCGACCTACAGTCTTCCTCGGGGTAGCAGGGGGTCCATCGCGCTCGTGCACATGAAGTCGGCAAGAATGCGCATCACCGCCTGTGGCGTTTTTCTGAACACTCAGCTGAGGAAGACAACACCGACCCCAGCTTAGTCCGCTTTTCAATCATCGTTGTAACTTAACTTGTATTTATTTGCCTCCGCTGTAACATGGGCCTGCGTATGCACAGATCACCAAAAAACAAACACCTTTATTGAACTCACTTCACGTGTCACGGCCCACACTCCCCACCCCCATCCCACACATAGCTTTCTTCATATTAGCAGCGTTGTCGCTCAAAATTATGCCAATTAACGGACCCGTTGCTTGCCGATACACCAGTTGTTTAACATTTTTTTCGATCATCTGTTTGATGCGCTGATCAAAATAATGAGAATAAAATACATATCCGATCCCTGATCGGGATGCAACGGCAGATTTCGATCAAGTCTGAAACAACGTGATCGGGACAATTACCAATCACGTGATCGGATCAGGGACATCCCTAGTTCTGATGATAAACATATCTAACATATAATCATATTTCTCCAATCTTAGCTTCTCTTCAGTGACCTTCTGTGAAAAACTGTGCATTCAGCACCATCCAGCCTGCATAAAAAACTCCAGAAGACACAGGTGGATGCCTCCACAATCACCTAGATTACTGACTACCTGAGAAACAGAACACAAGTGCACAGGAGCACCACAAGTGACGGTACTCTCACCATTCCTCTTCATGCTGTACACCTCAGATGAGTCCTGTCATCTGCAGAAATACTCAGATGATTGTGGATGATTAAGGAGATCCAGGATTAAATCAAATAGGTTTTCATCTGAGAAGAAGTGGAGGTGGTGTCGGAGTATAAATACCTCAGTGTTCACCTGAACAACGGACTGGAGATATACTGTAACACTGATGCTGTTTATAAGAAAGGACAGCACAGACTTTACTTCTTACAGAAGCTTAGGTCTTTCAGTGTTTGTACAAGATGTTGAATGTCTTCTTTAAGTCTGTTGTAGAGAGTGCAGTCACATCTGCAGTCATCTGTAAGGGCAGCATCACTTTCAGTGACTTAAAGAAACAGAACAAGTTGATAAAGGAGACTGGCTCTGGGCTTCCTCAGATCCGCTGCAACACAGACCACTACAGGAGTTCCTTCCTGCCCACAGCAATAAACCTCTTACGTAAACCTTATGTGCTTTCATGCATATACGAGTCTTAACGCCGCCCCCAGGACTCCTGAAGTACAACCACAGACAATCACAGACAAGATTCACCAGGGTGTTACGCACATATTTACAATCTATGGTCACATATTTGTAATTTTAGCTTTTCCCTACTGTTACTCCTAAATGGTGAGCGCAAATAAAAAAATTGAGCGGTTTCTGAAGGTAGAAAACGAGTTTCTGACAGTGTATGTATGATACATGAGACATTACAGTAAACATACACTGAGCGTCAATTTCAGTAGGGAAAAGGACAGAAGGAAACCGATGATGGACATTATTTAAAGTTTTATGAAGTCTTGAAAAGCAAAGGGAGATATTTTGGCCTCAGTCTGATTAAAAAATATGACAATCATGCACACATTTACAATTTTATCTCTCTCTCTCTGTATCACTCAAGGCAGAGTCCTGCCCTGATGTGCTCACAAAGAAACGTGCATGCGCTAACAGGGGAGACAGTCCCACGAATGGACAGAGTGCATCAGAAATTATATCACGTCAGTCACCTAAAACAGAGACTAAAATATCTGGGTTTTTTAAAACTTTTCTAAGCAGTTATGTTGACTGACATTAAAAGAAGCATCAACAGCATTATTCCTTCAAAAAGTGTTGCAAGCTCCAATCCAAGGCATTAAACAGATGTGTGATGACACAACCAACTAAAAATCTATGACTGAACTCGTTGGCAACTATCCATAATATCCCAACGGAGCTCTTAGCTCTAGACTGCAAGCTTGCTCATTTTTCCTAGAGTTTCCAAAGTAGCATGTGAGGCAGAGCATCCATTTATCATGCCCTTTCTTGTCGAACCAACTCCAGTTTATGTTTGGTACACAAACACTCTGTACCTTAAAGATGACACTCAAAACTTTCCTTTTTGAAGAAAACCCCAACTGCAGTAGTCTTTTATGTACTTTGCAGTATTACTGTGTGGTCACACAGGCACAAACCATCACTCTATCCATCAAGTTTCATTTTCAAGCTTCCTTTTAACAGCTGTCTCTACAGTCCGTAAGGGGTCTTTCATATGCAAATATCTTTTCAAATGTGACTAAACCCCAGTACTTTAGCTCACGCAGTTTCAGTGCTGAACATTAGGCAAGAATGATTGAACCAAGTCTCCAAAGTATTCTGAGCTCAGCCAACATGTGGTAACTGACAAGAAGGCTTTGTTAAGGTGGTACAGTAAATCTAAAAAGAAGTGTAAAAACATGTGGAGGAAATTTTATGAACAGGAAGCTTCCCAAAATAATATATCTTAGTTGCTGAAAGGAGATGTGACTTAAAATAAGGTCATCCAATACCTCAAGGAGACGCAAAGAATTCAAAACAATACTTTCCCAGTGGGCGGTGGAAGAATGATAAACAACACCAGCTATAATGGATTATTGTCTTCTATCAAATGTAAATGCTTTTCTTTATATTGTACATCTGATACATTACCGCATTACAAAGCATTGGAATGGAGAGCAAACAGAAGTGGAGGCGTCTCCAATTCCACAAACGCCAACCACTCGAGAGAAACTCCTATTCATATTGTTTTCATTTGAAAAAGGAACATAACAGTGAATAAGTCAAAAGATGTTCCCCTTAAGACGGCATTTCTCAAAAAGAAAACAACACGATAGCGCCGGAGTTGAATGGAATGTGTTGATACCAATGCAGACTATAAATATGTCCCTGAGAATGTAAAAATGCATGCACAGTCCAAGATATTGTCATCTGTGAATTGTAATCACGATCAAGTCTTTGGAAATACATTTTGTGTAAATTAATTAACTTTCCACAACAATACTTTAGTAAATTGAGCAGAGTTACTAAACAGCGTCGACAAAAGGCAGGCTTCCATACTGTGAAAATGAAAACAGATACAGAAGAAATCTTATTGACATAGCTATTCACTTCCACACAATCAATACTTGGTGTTTAATTATCTGTGTCTTCGCCTCACCACAATTGACCCATGCAATGAGGTCAAAAGAAGACCCAACTGTTTCCAGTTCCTGTTACATCATAGGGCTCTCAGAGAACAGCAGAGGTGCTAGCATCAAACCATGGCATTCCAAAGAAAAGAGGGGTATTCCAGGAAGTGGGTTTAGTGAAAATCCTGAGTTTGTTAAGCCTGAGATGAGGGAAATCCGGAGTTTTCAGTTCCAGAAAGCGAGTTAACTCAAACTCTGAGTCAGTTACTATGGCAACTGAGCCTCTGAACCTAACCTGCTCGCTAGCAGGTTTACTTCAATAAAGCCTGAGTTTCTCTCCGTCTCCTCCCTCAGTGGCGTCAATTCAGCCTTTACGCAATACACATCCATTTTCTGCACCACGGACAGCAAGCGGCAGAGAGAGCAGAAAAAGCGTTGGGAAAGATAATACCTAGTGAAATCCATCATGTTGTTCTGATATGCATTTGTAGTTATTTTATATGTATTAAGTAATAGAATAAATCAATACAAATAGACACAGAGTAATTCCATAAATGTATAAAAAAAATTAAAAAAAACATTTACATTTTCCCCTGAAGCCGAGGTGTGGCGGCTGCCCCTGATCTAAATGACAATACAATTTCATTCAATACCATTCCGTTTTCATCTGTAATATTATAAGACAGTGTGTATGTTATGTATGTGTATGTTAAATGAATACTGCATTCAAACTTACACATTGACTGCAGCGACTTTCTCCCACGCCAATTCTCTCCTTTGCTGCTGCAGCTGTTTTTTTTTCTTTTTCTGAAATATGCTCTCATACTCACCATACGCAAGTATTAACACTTCTAACTCCAGTGGCGTGAAGTATGTGGATCTTCAGATGCAAACTAATGTTTCCTCAAAGGGATTTTGTAAATTGAAATGTTAAATAAAGTTTAAAAAAAAAAAAGAAAACGTATGTGGATCTTTTTTGTCGCCGGTTGCCATGGTGAATCATTGTATCAGGGCTCTACTGATGATGGCTTTTTAACTCGAGCTTAACAAACTCAGAGTTGATTGAACTAACTCATATCCGCTGTTCTGGAACCGAAAACTCAGAGTTTCCTTTCTCAGGATAAGTCAACTCAGAGTTCGGGTTTAAACTCTGACTTTGTTGAACCTGCTTCCTGGAATACCCCTCAGGACTATGACCTAAAGTACACATCCAACGACACAAAAGAGTGGTTGCTGACCTCACTCAATTTGAAAAACTTCACAAAAGTGGACATTTTCTTTCATTATTCATTATCTATCCATTTTGGGGTAAATTAAACAACAAAATAAGTATGCATAAGGGCAGGGTCAAAATGTGATAACCATAGAAATAACATGTGAGTGGCCAAAAAAAGTGGGGCTCCAGAAATTGCACAAATGTAGGACAGCAAAGTGGCAACATTCATGTATTCATTCATTGAAATATTGTACGCAAATAAGTTGACTCTTCAGTCCTTCTTTTCCTTTAATAGATCCCTTGACTATTTGCCTCAAATTTTTATGCAATAATTTATATTAAAAAAAAGGAAAATATAGCAAACCTGAATATAAAACTTTCTCTTTTCTTTTTAAATCCTCAACAAAATTCAATAAAAGTGTCATAATCCACCACCCACTCCGGGGTTTGCTGCTCTACTTTGTACACAGACATGCCCAGTAACCCTATGGGGGAATGAGCAGAATTGTTTTTATTTTTTTCCTTCTAGTTCCTACACAACTGCATTCTCCCAGGACCACAGTTACAGCGGAATCCATCTTGTCAGGCTGTATGCATTGTGTGTGTGTGCCAAAACGCAAACAGAAGTTGAGACTGAACAGACTGGTAAGGTATGCAGCAGCTCTTCACCGCCCAGCTGTTTGTAGAGCTCCATTGATCTGATTGGCTGAACCCAGCTGGTGATGATGGCTGGCAGATGCTTCATACAAATTGTTTTCATAAGATGGTTCTTTGTCATAAACCATTTCCATCATGAAGTACGCATTTGACATAAGATCAGTTTTCCAAACATCGATCTTCAAGACATTTCACATTTGTATACTCTTTATGACAGTTACCAAAAGGAAATCAAAGGAAAAAGTCCTCAAGGGTATACTACAGAACTAACTCAACCCAGGCATTCTTCAAGAGAGTCCACCAGAGAAACACTTAAACCCCCTTCAGACATAATTGGGACTGCGACAGTAGTCATCAAATGAATCCCCAGCTTTCTGCTGCTGGCTCCATGTGCAGCTCCGTAATAAACTGCATGGCACACACCATTTCTCAAAATGAAAAATGAAATAAAATGCCAAATTCAAAAAAATAAAATGACAATGACACATTTGTTTACTTTAGCCAAAAGAAAAGAGTAAGAAAACACTAACAGGATTCCAAAACACTTAAAAGTTTTTTCTAACACCTCTCTTCCACTGTACATATAACTGACATGTGGAATAAGTACAGTATAAAATAACAGTTGTTTTCAGAGACACAGCTGTACAAAAACATGTAGATTTGAATTCCTTTTACTCATTGTTCATTTAGAATAGACAGATTCCTTGCATTTAATAATGGGAGGAAACTGGACCACCCGGAGAAAAACCAAAACTTTTACTGAACGTGAATATAAACCTCTGTGATGATCTTCATCTTGTTATTGTCGTTTACTTTGTGACAGCCTGGTTGTTCTTGCGCTCACTCCTGATGTTGGACTGTCATCTTGTGCTTATACTGGCGCAGCCATGCCGGGGTGAGGAATTTCTTAAATCGTCTCCACAGAGAAGGGTTATATACCATGTTGGAGTTTGAATCTGAAGCAGAGTCCCTTTTTTAAAACAGTATCCTGCGGTTCAGGGAGTTCTTCAATTACTTCCAATTGTTTCATATTCCCGGTATATACTGACCCGTTCTTCCTTCTATGTCTCTGTTTCTTTACTTTTTGTTCAGCAACCCCATCCTGTTCAGAGACCAATGCTGTTTCACTGGTTGGTACCCGTTTGGGCAACTCTTCTGGTTCAGGTTCTCCCACTTTTGCAGCACCGACCTCAGACTGGTCACTTTTGTCAGTGAGCTCTACCATCTTACACTTCTCGGGTCCAGGCTCCGTTGGTGATGCTTTCTCTGTTTCTTGTGGAGAGACGTCTTCTGATTTGGAGACCAATTCCCTTTCATTGGCCCCCACCAGCTCAGAGACCCGCTCTGGTTCTGAAACTCCTATTTTTGCTGCCAACTCTTGTGAAACCATCAAGTCTGCTGTTGGAATAACATCTTCTGGTTGAGGGAGGTGTTCAATGACAAATGACAAGATTAGCATCCTCAGATTTTCCTGAATTTTTCTTCTTTCTGCGTCTTCGCTTCTTTGCTTTTTGCTCAGAAACCCCATCTTGTTTGGAAACCGATTGCGTGTCAGTGGTCTGTTTCATGCAACAATTCAGCAGTTAAACACACAAGGGAACAGATCAAAGTCATGCAATATGTGCCGTGTAAAATTTCAAATGCAATACACACCAACAAGAATGACATAAGTAGAGTGGAAAAGGGTTCAGCTCATCCAGGTTTTATATTCCCTGAAGATCACATTTAAGATGAAATCCAGAACAAAACCTTCTCCAAACCTGCTTATGGTTGCAGCATAGATTACTGCTGTTATCCAGCCAGATTAAAAGAAAACCACATTTGTCTTCCTGGAAATCCAGAGCCACAAAGTGATGCTCCTTTTTTTGGTAAAATAGAAACATATACAGTATACATCCATAAGGCTAATAACATTATCAAACTCAAAACTGAACAAGTTCAGAGATACCTGCGCACCTAAACCCTATCAATGACACCTGCACTCCCCAACAGTTCCCCGACGTTTCTGTTTCCAAAATTGTAGATACACCATAGGAACCTGTACCTTTAAGAATCTGAATGTGTTTATAGAATTTAAAATAATACCCTCAGAAGTTTTGATGTATCCAAACCTGGTATTTTCTAATGAAAGCAGATCAATCTAATTCTTTTAAATGTGTTAATTCTAATAAAATACCTCTGTATGTGTCAATGATGTTTAGCTGTATTCCGCAGTCTTAACTGCAGAAAATGGTTTAATTTAAAATGAGTTTAGCTGTATTTCCAAAACTTTAACTTATTTTGATTACATTGTCTAAGGGGCCTGTATCCAATTAGATTACGGGTTGAAATATTTGTTGCAAACCTAATTGTCTGCAATCATGTAATCCAATTCCATTTGGTGGTTCTGGTGCTTTTACTATAACTAATCACTGCATTTAAAACCTTTTAATCCATTAACTAAAATGTTGTTAACATGGCTGCCAGCGTTCAATTTCCTTCTATTTACTGTTTACTGGAAAAATAGAAAGACGAGTGCACCCTTTACTGAGAAGCCAACCTCTGCTCTGATTGGTCAACTCCAATAGTCTGTGTGGGGATGGCCCATCATTCCACAATGGCAGATGCTGAAATTCAAATTTGAAGACTGTGAGGGATACAGGTGAAGGAGGACCCAAATGCAGGAGACCAGGAGGCAGGAGTACAGAACGATGTCCTTTGTTTAAACAAAGGCGTTGTCTGCAAGATGCACTGCAAGATGACCCAAAAACCCCAAGACAAAGTGAGATGGAAGAAGACAAATGTGCACGAATAGGCACAGAAAATACAATTAAAAACTTGACAAGGCCTACAAAATGGAGAACAGTGATGGAGCAAGTCAGTGGAGGGAGAGTGAGGTGTTAGATCTCATTAGTATATGGGGAGAATGCAGGCAAAACCAGAAGGATCATACTGTTAGCACTCCATTTTTGTTTGTTTTAATTCTGTCATACTAAATAAACAGGTCTAGGGATTTCAATCAAAATCAGAGCCACACCATCAACATTTTGTTCCTACTCTTGAATGTGTGAGAATTTTCTATCTTCAGGCCCCATATATTGATGCCCAGTGTTGGGCAAGTTACATCCAAAATATAATACATTATATATTACTAGTTACTGTCATTTGAAAGTAATTAGTTACATTACAATATTACTATATCTGAATTGTAATGCGTTACACTACTTGTGTATTACTTTTGAGTTACTTTCAACAAAATAGCAAAAAAAGATAAATCTTGTCCCACTGGCAGATTTTTCTACTTATTTCAAGTGAAAATTTACTTGAAACAGGTGAAAATTGTCAAATAAGTTATTTTTCTGGTGTTATTTTTCTGGTGATGACTCTAAATGTTGAAATAGCAGTAAAACCACATTCATTGATGAAATGACATAAGGGATGGAAAGGAGGGATGGCAGTTTTACAGGGGGGATGATTGGACCGTTTTTATTTCAGGGGGGATGATTTGGACCGTTTTTATTTCAGGGATGATTTGGACCGTTTTTATTTCAGGGGGGATGATTTGGACTGTTTTTATTTCAGGGGGGGATGATTTGGACTGTTTTTATTTCAGGGGGGATGATTTGGACCGTTTTTATTTCAGGGGGGGATGATTTGGACTGTTTTTATTTCAGGGGGGATGATTTGGACCGTTTTTATTTCAGGGGGGGGTGATTTGGACCGTTTTAATTTCAGGGGGGGTGCCATCACATCACCCCTCATCCCCCCTCAACTCGAATACTGCTCACACGGAACTCAGAACTTCTTCATAAATAACTCCCAGAGAGAAAAAAAACACCAGCAAGCTAACAAACAAACCAATAAAGCTCTCAGAGTTAACAAAACGAACCAGCAATCAACAACTCGCAGCTGTTTTAACCTCTCCTCCTGATGGGCTGCAGGTGTGGTTTAAGGCTGATTTATGGTTCCGCGTTACACCAACGCAGGCCATACGCCGTGGGTTACGCGAACTACTGCGTACCCTACGGCGAAAGCTCTGCGTCGATTTAACGCGGAACCATAAATCCGCTCTCACAGCGCGACTGACTGTGAGCCCGGATCGTGCTCCTCGCCGCGCGCAGCTCCTCGCCGACTCCGCGCTCATATATATTTAATAAATGTATAAAGCCCATATATTAATAAAGCCTCACTTGGCCGAGCCCTAACGCTGAGACCATGGTAGATTTAAGTTACACGCGGACACGCCGCACTGTTGACTTTTCCCTGCCGGCTCTGCTCACGGAACAGTCCCCACACAAACAGTGTCCAGCGGCGCTACGTTCCGCCGCGCCGCGTTCCCAACGCTTTTTTCTGTTGTCGGGATGTCTCGCGGACGCGGTGTTGGTGAATTCTTTAAAAAACAACAGCTAAACGGGTTAAAATGCGTTGTAACGCGCGTTACTTAGATTGTAACGAGTAAAATATTACCGAAAATTTATTAGTAATGCGTTATATTACTGCGTTACAGCAAATAGTAATACATTACTGTAATTGCGTTACTTTTGTAACGCGTTACCCCCAACACTGTTGATGCCTGCCTCAATAATCGTTTAAGCCTTTTCAACTATAAGACACAGAAACTTAAAGAAAGCTTTTCTTATGTCAGATTTCAACACAATCATGCATTCTTGTTGGATAGGCATGAAGAGATAGCTAGCCTCAGTGATGCTGTCTTAAACAAGTTTCAATCATATTTGTCAAAAAGAACATAGAGAAGAGGTAATCCTTGATGATTTCTCTTCAGTCTTCCCACCAGTGTTGGCTGTTACCCAAGGGTCTATTGATCAAGTGGTTTTTTAAATGCTTTCATTAAGACTTGCTCTTGTGTAAGCACAATATCCGTTATCATTGTCGTGTATTAGATGACAGATCTACAGATCACTTCCCTATTAAAGAATAATAGAAATGCAACAGCAGCTATCGAGCTGTCTCTCACACACTGAGACTGCAAAAACGTCCTCCAGCTAAATTAAAATGAATCTTGAATAATCACGCACCCCTCCTAAGTACATATCCTCTCCATGGAGTTAAAGTCTTCAAATGCTAAACCAGCAGTCAGAGAGCTGGGGGGTATTGTGGGAAAGTGAATCCTCTGCAATGACTTTATGTGTTTTTGGTACTTGTAGAAGCCACAGTTTTATTAAGTTAATCTGAATTTCCCCATGGAAAGTACATTGAAAGTTTAAAAATGCTTTAAATAAAGAGTAATTATCAGAACCATTCAAAATAAATCAGTGCCGTAATATAATCACACATTTGCATGCTTGCAAATGGGCTATTGCAAGACGGGATGTGACGGCCCGTTCTGCTGATGGAGAGATGGTGCCTCCTGATTTGTTGTCTTTTCCCCCCTTTTTTATTCCTCTTAAACTGTGATTCTACGGAAACGCCATAACTTTTAGATCATCCATCAGACTTTGAAAGCTGTGACAGCTGTTTTGTTTTCACTGGATGAATATGCCAAAAGATAGAAGAAAACTTAAATGAGAAAAACAGCCACTGTTAAAATGCACTGTTCAGAGAGTATGGGCTTTCTCAAAGGCTTTGTAGTCGTGTTTCCATTACCCTTCAATTTGCGTAAAACCCAAATACTGAAAAAGAAAACGTCTCTAATTCAAAAAAACTCCTAAATATTACAAAAACCTTTTTACGCTTTCAGGATGTGGCTTTTCAGGCGATTCGATTTCGAGTTTATTGCAAAAGTGTAATGAAAATGCTTTTTGCACATTTCCTGTCAATGGATGTGACTTAGCCGGTCAATCTAAAATAATCAAAAACTAGTTTCCAGCTGTTTTTTCCCTCATTAATGTACTACTGCTATAACACTACTTAATCATTATGCATTTCTGCATTACATAAGGGCTTTGCCTCTGAATAATCATTTGAATGATCATCCGCTGCCTCCACCATCTGACTATTTTCACAACAGCAGGACCGGCAATCTCAATAATTTGTCAAAGACTAAATATGTTTTTGTCCATCCTCAGTCGAGAGTTTTGGGTTTTTTTTTCAAGAAACACTGACCTCCTGCAGCGCTACCTTCATCACAAAGTCAGTTTCAATTTTCTTTTGCAAAAAAGTGTAATAAACAACTTGTGATTTCATGTGCCGGTTCACCTTACAAAACATCTCATTAAAGACAATTTCAAAAGTAACCCATTATCAACAATAACTTTAGATATATCTTACATATCTTTTTTTCATCTCATTCTCAGAACCCTTTAATATAACAGAACCACTGTCTAACCCACTATCATGATATTGTAAATACCAACAAAACATATTTCTGCATTATTGTACCTGACTCTAAGATATGTAATGTTGAAATCAGAATCCCACCAGTTAAGTGTAGCCTACGACACTGGGAAGCACCTTTAATTATGTCTCAGATATGCATCGTTTGTTGTGATCCGAAAAAGAGTAAAAGTCATTTTTTTTCCCTTTAAATGTTTAAACTAGTCTGTGAGTTTTCTCCTCAAATGACTAAAACTCCTTTAGAATAGGTTAGCTTGCTTTAGCCAAACATATTTTAGCTAGCAAGGTTTATTTTGCTACCTGTGGAACATATAACCTGCTATATTAGGCCATAATAACTTGCATACATTAATGCTATGACAATCTGCTTTAGCCAGAATGTAGACTTCATGACAAGTAATCATGTGTGACCTCTGGTTAATGTGGGAATATAATGGGACTATAATCATAAACAATTATTGCAAAGCATAGAGCAGAGTGCAGACTTCTGCAGGGTAAAGCGAGGGCGCGAATATGTGTGCGCGGCATGAATAGGTGTGTGCAAAGTTCGAGTATCAGGGTGTGAGGAAGATTCAGAGTTCAAGTATCGGGGTGCAAGGAAGTTCAGCTGGTGAAAAGTGCAGCACACGCAAAAAAGTAAAGGGCACGTTTAGGGCACGCTAAGCTAAAGATGAACAACAGCCCATATTAGGAGGGTGGAGACCTGTCTGGACAGGAAAAGCAGAAGTGAGGTCAGACAGACAGTAGTGTGAAAAAGAGAAAATGCTTTGTAACTAATGAAACCACACTTGTGCTTATGTATGTTAAATGACCAATGTAAACACGTCTGTGCGCTTCAATAAATACAGCCTGCTTATAGCAGAGCGGCAGAGTTTCAGCAGATCGGAGACAGCTGGGCTCTCCCTTTGCAAAGGCGAACGAAAGAAAGCGTGTGCTGAGTGCTTATTTCCTAAACTGCTTGAACCTTCACTTGCAGACTTCAACATACCCCAACCTAAATTTAAACTTCTGATTCACAAATATACAGTAGCTTTTTATTATTTAAGTTTTTAAGTGACAATTGGGTCTGCAGGATTTTTTGGGTGGCATGTGTCAAAATAGCATTCATGTAAATGCCTGGATGAAGGTTTTCCCAGCAGAACATTGCACGGCAACAAGGTGAGCAGTGTTTTCGTACAGTGTTTTGTTGTGATGTTTTCAATGGGATCTTTTCAGTGGTTATTATAATTTAATGACTGATCACTGTGAATATGTATTGGCACAACCGCTTGGAAAACTAGTAATTCCAGACACCAGACACAGTGTTTGAGATTTACTGTGAAAACATGATGGATTACTGCCAATACAAGTGTGCAGATACAATGGATACAAAGCACAAGCAAGCGTGTTTAAGCCTGAAACTGGGTGTTTAAAGTGTGTAAGAGTCCAGGTTTGCTGTGAAATAGATACACTTTCCATGTGAGGTCGAAAAGAATTGTGGTAGCATATTAATCAAATAGTGAATTATAAATCCATGCAGTTGCACAGCAAAATGTGAAAAGCAAATAATTCCTAGATAAAAAATTACATATAATATCATTCTAAGATCATTAAAAATAACACTGTCAAGCCTCAGAAACGGGAGGTGTTCTTAATAGTAAGTATACTGTGATATGGATGACCTAAGGCCACCACAATAGATAAACAGTAACATATGAAGGTAAAAGTTAAGGAGCAAGATAAAAGTCAATAAGCGCTTACATACTGGCGTTCTATAATATCTACCTACAAGTGGGCCACATATTTTATTCCATTGGTCTTTACATACTGGCCCAAGCAAGAGAGAAAAATCATGCACACGTGTGTCCTGGCGTAGGAAACCGGGATTCTGGAAACAAAGTGTGACTCGACATTGTGTGCGTCTCACATTCATTGAGTTTGAGATGAATAAATAAATAATGAAAGTGTGCGTGTGTGTGCAGATCTGTGGAGAAGTTGACCGGAAAGATTAAGGTTAAAGTTACAGTGTAACTAGACAGATTCAGCTGCATGTGCAGCATCAGTACAATTATTTAAAGGGTTGCGTCTCCTCCGGCCAGAAGTGTCCGGGTCTTCCTCACCAGCCGGAAGTGTCCGGGTCTTCCTCACTAGCTGCTGTTTCATTTGTGAGCGTGTTTTAACCCTTTAGCGAAGTACAGCTCCTCTGTGCTTATGACTACAGTCAGCACATGTACAATATGATCAGAAAGTCAAATTTTACACTTTGTAATGTAATGGTGGGGATTACCCCTACATACAAGACCGGTCTTTTCTTTGTTACATCTTTATGTTTCCCTCGGGAGGTGGAAAAAAGATGTGATCAGATTTTACGCCTTTCTGGGAAGTGGCTCTTCCACACGGTTTTAGGGGAAATGTGCAAACAAAAGCCAGTATGTTAGGGTCTAATACAGTAAGTACAGGGTGTACACAAAAAAATTGTTTTGTAAAAATATAAGCTTCAGACTGCCATGAATGGTAATGCCTGTGCCACCTGACATACTATTATTATCTGATCTCACCGCTCTTTAAAAACATAGTTAGCAAAGCATGGTGCCAGGGTTTAGCATAATGATACATTTCTCTGAAACATGCATGTAATTTAAATAAAACCCCTCATTTTCTGATGATGTGCAGGCCACCTGGAGATTTCATAACAGCAGGTCAGTAAGCACATTTTTTTTGCTGACTTTGTAAGAAATAGTGGGTTGACAATGACTGTGCTCATTCAGGACGATACTTACAGCAGGCCTCTAATCTGCTTTAATGCCATGCGGATTTACAGCTGCAGGAACACCAGTCCTCGCAGCTCAAAGCCACATGTTTTCAGCTTTAATTTTAATTCACCCTGACTGATGGAAAGATTTAAATGTATTTAACCTGCTTCCACAGTTAGATCATCCCATTTAATTTATGGGCATCCATTTATTTTATTTCACAAACAGGATGCGTGAGAATAATAACAATAAACATTTCCATTCAAAGCTCTGCTGTGTTCCTTCAAGCTTTATTTGAGAGCTAAATTACAGCAACGTGGCTGATTGCAGTAAAAACTGAAACTTCCAGTAAGCTGTTGGTCCATTATCATGAGCACCATTTGTTGTAATTAATCACACCGGCAGACACAATTAATGACGCTAAACTTTTGAAAGTGAGCCCCATTATAATGACAAAGCTTAGGTTAACAGGTAATGTAATCCTCCACTTAAGACAAAAATACATTCTTGTTGCTCAATACTGCACTGCACAGGACATTAAACATTAGACAGATAATAACCATCTGAAAGATGTCCTTTGAGACGGTTCCAGATTTTAATAATAAAAGGTAATGCATCTCTGACAATTTAACGTTTACTGAGGATGGTAAGAATATTTTCCCACTTTACTCTGAGTGACATGTTTCAGTCAAAATATCTCGGGCATACAGCATAAAAGCTCAATTTTACAGTTCTGTTCAAGGCGGGTTTAAGGGGGCGGAGTTTGTACCTTATCCCCCTTCTTTGGGGAGTAACTTTTCTTTCTAATCAGCACAGCTTTCAACTATCCACTGCAGAGATAAAGCAAATGCGGCAAGATTTGAAAATAGGAGGAGATTAAAAAATAGATGATAGATCTGCTCTGATCTGGGACTGTGATGTCACAGTATCCTGCAAAAAGTAGACAGTTTGTTTACTGACATTTCAGACTCGGGTGACAACAAAGTGTCAAGGCGGTGTAATGTAGGTTGTGTACGTTGTCCTTAAAAACATACAAAAAGGCGTATGTCTCCATTAAGTATACGCTTTAGTCCGGTTTGCTCAACAAAACTGAGGCAGAGAGCAGAACAGCATGGGAGTGGCTCTCAGGGAGAAGCACTGATTTAATATTCAGAAGTATCAAAAGGAAAAAAATAGAATTCAGTTCTGAATCCAATGTTGGGTATTTTCCAAAAACATGTTGAAAGTAAATAATGAAGACCTTAGAGTGTTGTGGGGGGGGGGAGCAAACATCAAACCAGATTCTGAAAGTGGCTGTGAGTCTTTGAAATATGTCCAAACAGCCCTGCTGAACTGGAGTGGACTCCGAGCTTCTGATGAGAGCGTCAGAGCTCAAAGTCTTCATTCTCACTCTGCGGGCCATTATTCAGATCCTACTGGCCAACATGAAAGCCTTGTGATGACTCAGAGTCATAAGTCAAAAAGACTTAAGAAAACTGTGCAGAAATGGAGACATTTGGACAAAAACAAAGTGTTGCCCCCTCAGCTTTGCTCTGTCCCAAACCAAAATGGGGACAACACCATAATGACCCCGACGAGCTGCCACTCAGTTCTCCCACTGTATAATCATGAGTGAAAATGAAATTGATTTGGAAATCCTATGTCAGCCCGGGCTGGAATAGAAGGGATTATTGAGCTGATTAATACCGTGACCATCCCCCACACTAATTCCTTACTGTTTTTCACTTTTCATGCTGTGTGTGTCTCTCTTTAGCAGAAAGCGCTCTTTCATCATATTTTTGTTCTCTAACATCCTCGTGAACTTTATGTTTAAAGTCTAAATCTAATTAAAAATCAAAGCTGGCTAAATGCTGGCATGCAGAGACGAGGGAGAGGAGGTTGTAGCTCACTGAAGAGATGGATGGAGACTACGATCACCACAGAGGCTTCATATCATGTGGCACTGTTTGTCCCTGCACAGAAATCAAGGAATTGTTTTGTTTTTCGTCATTTTTCCTCCATCCTTCTGGACTACAACCCCAACTGCAAGCAATGTCACAGATCTTCATCAAAGCAGACAACTGTGGGACAATGACAAGGAGCATGAGCAACCAAAATTGTAAAATTAGAAGATGCAGGACAACATTTGGTCAGTCATCCCTTTCAGTGCCGGGTACACACCTATGGAATTCTTTACCACCAGAAATAAAATCCCAAACAGAATTAAGGATGTTTAGTGCCAAAGCTAAACATTGGCTTAAGCAGCAGCAGAAATGCGAACATTAACTTCTCTCAAGTCACTGTCAGTACAGTATTTTACTAATGTTTAATGTATTTAACTTGTGCAATTTTTAATCTAAATTTTGGAGCTGTGTTTATTTGTTTATGATATCTGTTCACTGCATTATTCACTGTATTTGTATTATTGTATTTTGTATTCAGTATCTTTTATCCTTCTTTTGCCTGACCAGGGACAAAGACTGCAAATTAGCTGAAGCTAGACGTCTTGTATGCATCACATTTTTCATTCTTTGTGACAATGTTGTATGTATCGTCCCTGTTAAATAAACATTAAAATAAAATAAAACTGTATCACCAAAGTTTTACTTCTCCAAAGCCGTGTCTTTGAAGATGAATACATGTACCTGTACATGATTTAATATGAAAGTCATGTGATTAACAGGTCAAATTACAGAAACTCTGGTGGAATTCTGTGCTATACTTGTAAAGGAAAATATATATATTTTTTTCATTTCCATTTACTCTCTGCTAGAGATAAGCGCTATGACTATGGGTTAGCTCAGGTGAAGATTCATAAATCTGGGTAAAACTCCGAGAGGAGTGACATCAGCTGCAACTGTGACGCTTGCTTGTAATTTGTTATTAGTGCTTATCAGCAGTCTTTCCTCACAAATTTTCTTTTTAAACCTATTTTTTCTCTCTCAGCTATTAAAGTTCAGCAAATTCGTATTTTCTTGCAAGCATTTATGCTAAGATATAACAATGATAGTGGGCAGCTCAGAAAATGTTAGTTTTCCAATTATTTGCTTCTAAAAGGTTGTCTAACAAGCCACTGAATCATGGGCAAAACTGATGCCGAGTGCACACAAGAAAACTTTTTAAAAGACTGAAGTACGGTGAAGTAAGGTGAGCAATGCCCAGGACTGACTTACGTAGGAGCACTGGTTGATAAATGGGAAAAAGAATTGGGATAAAAAAAAAGGCATGAATCCTTCTCACATCTAAAGCCATAGTTTTAAAGGTCTTGAGGGTCAGTATTTACATGGCTACAATCGTCTTTATTCTCTCCAGTCATTGGTTGTTAACACTAATTGCATCATGGAACAAACCACCTTGAAAGAGTCAAGACTAAGCTCCGTGATAATAAAAAACATGTTTGATTTTGTGGTCTGATTTTTAATCTAGTGACTGAAATTGAGTAAAGCCTCACGATGATTGTACGACTGTGGAAATTTGATTTCAACCTTTACATTAATGAAGTAAAAGCTAAACATCTAAGCTTAACATCAGTTTTTCACCCACTGCTTCTATATTTTGTCTTCATTTCTGTCCAGTAAATAATACATGGCGTAATATGTAATCCGCAGTTGTATTTCGATGATGCTAAAAAGATATTTTTTTATAATGTATATATATAAATAAAATAGAAGTAAAGCTATTATTTAAAATTGAAAATATATGCTCTCAAACCTACAACAAAAAATGAAACTACACAACTCAGGGTGTGACTTTTGTCCCCTCAGAATAGTAATGAATAGCACTGCAAAAGAATACTACTAGCTATTTGTCATGAGCAACATTACTGTGTTTACTTCAACTATTTCCATGACGACTACAGCAATGTTAGCAGCTACTACTCACTAAGTAGTTGATACTATTGAAGAAATAGCCCTGCAGGTTGAGTTTAAATAACTGTTGTGCCATTGTGGTGCACTAGATTGCAAAAGTCTTTGAGGTCGACTGCCTTCGTCTCGTCATCATTACGTTTCAAGTGGTGCCACAGAGTTGAGGTGTTAGGCATGTTGAGTTTGTTTAAACCACCAAAGCGAAGAATTATAATTTCCTTATTCTAACAGTGCAATAAGACTGGAGTATCACACCGAGTAGCAGGACTGTAAGTGCTCTTACACTTACAAGTTGTTGTGATAGGCCAGCTGGTCCAAAAGCATTGCATTTATTCGTGCATGTGCTACAGTGTCCTTTAATATCTAATTTGAATATACTGTACAAAAAGAATGTGAATAGCGGAACTATAATGCTGGTCTTAGAGACTCTGTAATAGGCGCCACCTCCAAAGATGGGACAACTATTCACTGTGTTCTTTTCATAAGAATTGCAGCTAGTCCGGGCAGAAACATGGCAGAATGGCAGAAACACGGTATATGATCAGCTTTCATCAGAGTGGAATCTGCTGGGACACGCAGCTAATGTGCTGCATCTGGAAACTCTCCTTTTGTTGTTGGTGAAGTGCAGCTCTTTGGTGTGTGGCAAATGTCCACATCAGCACTCATAGACTGTGAGAGTTCAATAGGTCGGGCTTTGAAAATGTAAAATGACTGCCTTCTCAGACGTGAATTGTTTTGACGTTGACACTAAGATTTCTGTCAGGTCAGCGCCTCAAACAGGTTTCACGTGTCTAGCTTTAAATTAAAGGCAGATTTCTGCAGTTAGTTACGACAAAGATCTTTTGGGACAATGCACAAGTGCAGAAGCGTCCTCTGAACGTAAAAACCAGGCAAAGTTTGCAGTTAAAGCACAGAAAATTGACCCAGAGAAGTGCAAACAGTGAGATTGTGTCATCAATGATTTAATAAGCAATTGTCAATTATTAGGGTTTCTCCTGACATTGCAAGCTTCCCCTTCAGGCCTTTGCAGATGCACACTCTAAATAAAGCAATTAAAAGGTGATACTGCAGTGCAGAAATGACAAAAGAAATGTGAAGATACATTTTTTGACCTCTTTGCAGATAGTTAGTCTCTTCTGTGATGCGCAAGAATTTGATTTCACTTCCTGGCGTCATTCTTATAAAAAAAAAAAGAAAACACACACAAGTTGGTTCTGAAATCTGGGCTGTTTTTCCGTGACCTAAATCTTATGAACATGGCTGTTGGGATACAGGCCTTGATTTAACTTGCTGGGACCTGTGTTTGTGCTTTCCAGGGGCAAATGTCACATCAAGCAGAAACAATGTTTTCTGAAAAGCCCAGTTTTACAGCAAGATGGGAGCTTGGGGACGAATGAAAGACCCCGATAAATTTGGTAAACTCTGAACTCACTACAGAGCCATGAGATAATTAACATAGTGGAAAACTAAGGATGCTGCATACTTACTCACACATACACTGTAATGCTTATTACACAGGAAGCATGCAGGATCCTTCAGAGCTACGTTAAAAGAAAAAAAACACAAAAATGGCTTAACCTCATGACTGACCTAGATAATCTATAGCTGACTTCACAGTGAAAGAATGAAATTGTTTATTAGAGCAGGACCATACCAACTCAGTAACCTTTAAAAGAACAATATCATTTCAATTAACTCCAGGATAACATGATTAGAAAATAACTGAAAGGTTAAAAGCTAAGAAGCGTTTAAAGCTGGTTTTCTGCATCAATTTGGCATAAAACTTAAATCTGATCTTTGCTACAATTACAATAAAAAAAAAAACCCAATCATAATTTTTCTCATCTTTTATCAGACACACTAATTAAAGTTTTATAGAGCTGGAGTAAAAAAGGTAAGTTAACTTGTGGGAGTTAATAACTGGTCAAACCTCCTTTGGCAGTAATGACCTCAGGTAATCACTTTTGATAGCTCTGAATGAGACCTGCACAATTTCTTTGTCTGATGTCATTTTGTGGTGGATTTTGTGGTGGATTTACTCTGATGGTTAAAGTCATTGTCCTGCAAGATCAGCCAACTTTTACTAAGCTGCAGCTGATAGACAGGGCTTGGGGCTGGTGGGGATGTGTTATGTCATAAAATACACAACACTGGATTATTTATTTAACAAATATGCACATGCATCATAAACATTCACACACAAGGCTCACGCCCAGCTTCCAAGCATCTGAGCCCAGATTGTTCTCTTTAAGCAGGTAACATTTCATGTTTCATTGCCTTCCAATGCAAATGCTTCTGGCATGTTTTCCTAATAATGCCCTCATCACTGTGTATGAGCCAGCAGAATGTCTTCAACCACTGATGGTCAAAGCCACTTGGTCTGTGTTTTTGTTATATCTGGAAAGATGAGTGCGATGTTAAACTCACGTTACCTAAACTTCAGCTTTAAAGCACTAATATTTCTTAAACTACCCTCGCCTTGACTCTTCACCCTGACTCTGAGGGTCGCTCCCGCTACGAGTCGCTCCTGCGCAGGTATCTTATGACCGTATCCTGATAAATTGAACATATTTGTTAAGTAACATGATTTAATCTTCTCCTTATTAGATTAATTATGTCTGCTCTCTGCAGTATTTAACCTTCTGTCGCACTTTTCCTCCTCAGAAACTCGTAGGCAATCTTAAACATTTCTGTAAAAAGAACACCTATGGGATGTACCGTTAATTCAGGGAAACATTGAAAAGCTGTGTGTGTTTGGATGTAAACTGGATTAGACCTCATTAATCTGTTTTAACTGCTCTCAAAGTCAAAAGCCACAAAGTCAGGGCGCTGTCAGATGCACTCATCAAGCAGGTGAACCCTCAGACCATATTATCATGAACTCTGCATTCGTCTTCTTTAGGTCGATTTGCCTGATGCACGGAATGCAACATAGTTCCACTACCTCGTCACGGTGGAGGAGACCTGTTTTTTATTCATAGAAAAAAAATACTTTTTGGGTCTTGGAAGGCCAAGGCAGCACTAAATTTGGCTGACACAACCCCCACCCATATTTATATGAAGAAAACCCCTGGAATTTATTTTCCCCTCGATGATGGGCAGGTGGTCCAGGCTGTGATGGAGGGGAAAAAGACAGTATGTTTTGATGTCAGTAAGGTGTGCGCTTTTAGCAGCAAAGATAGTGCTGAGGATCCTCTGTTCAACAATTCAACATTTGTTTTATCCGGCTACAAACTGTTATCCTTTCCAAGATGCTCTTCGTCAAACTGACTGATGGTGACCAAACACCAAGCATCTAAGTTCCAGGTTGAGTCCCATGCTAAACAAGATTCATTGCAGTTCCTCGAATGGCTCCAAAAGCCGGCTGCAAAAAGCGAGTCAATCTCTATTGACTCCCATGTTAAAATATCCAACTTTTAATTTCTAATATGATTGATTAACAGTTAGTCCAGCCAATGGCTAGACATTATCACTTCCTCCTTTGTAATAGTCCTGTTAAAGTGCTTAACGAATCAACCAGCCATTCTTTATTACCCCAGCGTCGGCCCAGCGCAACAATCATTTTTGATTTCACCATTCATCACAACATGTTACACCGTGCAATATAAATGTCTGACTGCAGATATTTCAGCAGGGTTCAGCTAAAGAAGCTGGGAACAAAGCTAACTTTGATTGACATGCAGTGGGCGTGCTCCCGTTGGCTTGCTGAATACAACCTGTACGAAGAGAAACGGGCTTCAAAACCAATTTTCCGAAACCAAGGGGTCACGTGACCGAATGCTTCGTCCATTTTTGCCTCCAGCCCATGATGGTGACTGATGTTTTCTAATTCCAGTGATGTCTTCAAGCCTTTAGCCGTTACCCTTGTTAACCACAGTACTAAACGGTCTCTACTTATAGACTATTTGTCCAACCGTGTTCTAGGAGATGCCTGAACACTGTGGTAAAATTAAAGATGTGATAAAGTTAATTGGACACCAGGTTTTCAAACTGTTGACTCCAATTAGATTTTCTTTATGTAAAAGTCAATGAATTCCCCTAACTTTTCCTCCAGCGGTGTTAATGTTTTTTGGGTGTGTTCAGTAAAGATACAGGAAACTTTTTTGTGTGTTATCAGCATAAGCACCTGTCTTTGGTCTATTAATGTGACTATGTGAGTTAAATATCAAGGCACATTTAACAACAGAAAACCAGCTAACTTCAAGGGGTTCACATACTTTTATTGCCACAATATCTCGTAAGATAGTAAACAGGCCAGTGAAAATCAAAGAATGTTTCTTCTTTCGTCCACTCGTGGCACTGGCAGTGGGTGGTATATCTATCAGTATTTACCACGTATTCTCTTTTGATGGAATCTGAGACAGTATGAGAATCTGAGAACAAAGTGTGACATCATGCTGAGGTGACAGCATGTCAGCGTTTCAAAGGTCTGGCATGTATTCGTCTGAATCTTGGAACTCAAATGGTCTTTCAATACCTCCATAGTCAGTCTCTGATGCATCTTATTTTGTACATACACTATCTAGAGAAAAATGGCAAAATAAGTTGCTAAATATTCTTATTATTACAGTTAATCTGCCTCTGTCACATGGGTTTTTTAATGAGTCACAATGGTGCTTTGATGCTGAAAGTTTCAAGCGTGAAGAAACTTGGCTTTATGTATGCAGCATGACACAGTTCTTGCCTCCTGGTAAAAATAAATGTCCCTCCTCATTTGAGTTGCTAGGGCTGCTACTGTTCATTCTGTCACAATGGTTGTATGGCCACATACTGTTTCTTTACTTCTGCATCTCTCCTTTTGTGCAGTGAATGCCACGACAGCAGCCATAGGCTCCACTGAGAAAGCAGACCTTATTAGACCTCCCGGTCACCAATATCCCTGCAGCCTTCACAGAAGCAAGCTCACAGAATCAGACATAGCGTGTAGCTCGACAAATTACCAGCCGTCGGCCTCCCATGACTACTAAAACTTATTGTGTTTTAGACTTTACGGTTTTCTTTAGTATCCGTCTCCCTTCCTCTGTGTCCAATTTGTCAGGTAGAAACTGGGTGTAAAGAATTATTGTGTTTTTCAACGGAGCCACGGGGGTCTGAGTTGCAGTTTATCACTGCCTCGCTAGAAATAAATGAGAATGATCATCAGTCCCAATGAGATACACTGCAAACATTACATTTATGATAGCATGGGCTATGTGGTTACCACAAAGGGGTAGTCGAAAACTGCTCATCAGGGACAGTTTTGAAACTGTGAACTTTGGTTATTGGCACTGTGGCATCACAGATAGAAATCCTGGAGCAAATCCTGCTGGGGTCTTTCTAAATGGAGTTTGCATGTTTTCCCTGTGCAACATCCTCCCAGAGTTTAACAAAAAAAACACAACAACATAACATGCACATTAAGCTGATCGGTGGCTCCAATACTACATTCACACTGCAATTCATACTGTCCATTTCTAATATAATCCTGATCTGATTTGACTGCTCACACTCACAACGACCAGTGTCACGCATGAGACTCTCATGCAATGCTCTCTGAAACAGCCTGAGTATGCATTAGGTACATGATTGCATAAGTTATTTCTAACAACAACATAAAAACATCATAAATGTGAGAGAATATTGAAGAAGGAGAGATGATTGAGCCAGAATAGAAATGGTTCAGAATGACTGCAGCTGTAATTGGTGATATTTAGCTCCAGAAGACAGGAAAGCTTTGCCCAGCTATAAGTTAAAAGATCAAGAGGGAGAAGATTGATTTTTGCCTGCCAAGTTGTGCATGCCTGCTGACTTTTAGAAATCCAACCCTTCCCCCATTCACATGTGCACAGGGGAAACTAAAACTAACACTCATTGAAATGTCATTGCATGAATGTAAGGCGCTTGTCCAACTGCCAGAAAGGTTCTGCCTCCATTCTCATTAAGAGCTCTATATGTTTATGAGATCTATAGACATCGGATCATTTGTCATAACAACTGAGCCCAACCCCTGGACAGGATGATGAAGGCGATGCTCAGTACATGCATGTAGCCAAGGGATTACACAGAAAAGAGGTGATGTGAGGGTGATTGTACTCAGCATGTGGATAAACATCAGCTTTATTGAGTGTAAATGAACAATTTATTTTTAGCGATCTAAAATGCCACCACATCTTTATGTCTTTCCAACGCTTATTCTTTTTCTATGGTATACTGAGGGAATGCTCGCGTTACCTGAGCTTTAACGGCTGTTTTACGCATGTTGTTGTCTTGTACAGCTTCCAATGCCACACACACTTCTCCCCCTCAGCTGTCACTTTTTGGACAGTGGTTTGCATTATGCCATTATGCCATCTTGAACACAAAACACTTCCTAACAACTGAAGAAAGTGTTTCTTTTAGGGATAAACTTTTTTTTTTTTTTTTTTAACAGCACACGCTCCTTTGATGGAGACTTGTCGAGGCATCGCAGAGGTAAAGAAGCTATGAAAGAAGAGGCAGTGCCATGCCATTATTGTGAAATCATAGTGAAAATTCATTTTTAAGCGAAATCCTAAGCTATTATTTTCAAACAATTGATACAACTGATATAACGCCCAGCACTAGCACATACTGAGGTAACACAATTTGGACCTGGAGTTTTAGGCATCAACACAATCTGAACATTTCCGATAAAGGTTATACTTGAGTCATTTAAGTCATATGAGATACGGGTCATAGCACATTGAAATGGAAGCAGTTCCCTAAAAGCAGGTAGTGTGAACATGGCTACATTACCTTGAGGAACGAGTGTGAGTGTGTGTGGATTACTTGTCTCTGTGTGGCTCTGCACTGGACTTGTGACCTGCAAGGGTGTATACCATCTTTCACCCAGCTAGGACAGCCTTCAGTAACCCTTCAGTATGGACAAAGCCTTCAGTACAGACGGTTGGTGGATGGATTGAGTTTGGGTTTATTCTCAGGAGGACAGCCTTATTTGCCTGGGAGAGAACGTACGCCTCTTCCTTTCACAGAAACACACTAACTGGGTGACTATGTAGTTGAATTTAGCAAATCAACAGTCAATTACATTTGGAAGGTTAAACACATTGCTGCTACACCATCAGTAACTGAGCAAATCAAGTAATTTGATCACCAGAGCTAAATGGATGGCACCTGTTTGCAAGTAGGAATCCATTACACTGATTATTTTCTTGTGCATCTCTAGGGGGTTCTCTATTTGTAAAAGGACGGGTGCATGTGAGAAAACCTGCCTCCAGGGGATGTCCTTTTTTGCTCCCATTTGTATTCAGGCTTTCTGATGGGCTGTGTTAAAGGTTTTTTTCACATAATTGCATTTTACATTCTCACACTCATTAAGCAGCACTGAGGGATGCACCGTAAATGCAACCTGTAAATGAACAGACTGAGGAAAATCAATGCCATTGAGTGTTTTTGTGTGCAGCCTATTATGCCTCTGGATTTGCCTATATTACAGTGCATCCAATTTTAGAAGTGGTGGATGTGGTGGGGAGGATGGGAGAGGCAAAGCCCTTGTTTATAGGGGATATCACGTGGTCGGTGACATCTGCCCAGCAGCATCACAGAACCACAAACGATGACAGCTTGGACTGTCTGAGAGGTGATTAAGTGGACTGTGATGCTATTATAGACACAAAAACTGAGGCAAACCAAATTAGATTTTGCAAGAATCTAGCTTCAATTAACGTTGCAGCAAAGAATCAAAGCGAAGCTTTTGAACATAGTTCACCTTCATGCCCCCCAGGGACGCGCACTTTATCTCTGCCACGCGTCTCTCGGGTGCTGCGAAGTTCTCTGCGCAGATCTCCCCGCATCATCCTCTTGTTTGTGTCTAAATCTGCCACAATCTATCACCTTTGCAAGTCAAAAAGCATCCCCTGACAGCGTGACGCATTTTAGCCTGATCAAGAGGCGGATTTAAGTTGGAAATGAAAGCGATTCTGTGGCAGCTGCTGCAGTGACCTGCGCGTCGCAGGATAGGGGGTTTCACAACATCTTCCCCACATTTAAATCACTCCCAAATGTAGGGCCACATTAGGCTCTTAGACCAGAGGAGAACTAACAATAATATTAATAATAATAATAATAATAATAATTAATTACTGCAAATCCCAGGGGCATCGCTGATGCATCATGGAGATTAACACTTTGAAGACTGAATTGTGTCATAAAAGTTATAAACAGATGAAATCCCAATATTTTTTTCCCCTTTTTATTCACTTTTTTCAAGCCTAATCGTGTAGGAAAATAAAAAAAAAGTAAGCATACAAATGGTCCTCAGTTTTGCCGAAGATGGGAGAGGATGCTGCCGGGTGCAGACGGGGGGAGAAGTTGGAAGATGCGTCTTACCAAATCAAATCAAATCAAACTTTACCTTATGATGGCCGTGTCTCCCTGGCGGATGGTGATGTTGTCGGTGGCCCGCTGCATGTCCACGCTCCGGACGGGGAATCCTGTGGGGATAAGACACAGCAGTCTGAAAAAAGAAGCCTGCAACTGCCTCCAACACGATTTGCGTCCGACTTGCATCTTCGAGCAAGGATTGGAAAGTGCGCTTTTCAGCAGCGGTATATCCAAGAGAGAAAAAAAAAGGGGGGGAGAGAAACCAAGTCGAGTAGTCCAGACTTCTGTCACTGTGTTTAAATCCAGAGAACTCCCCAGGTGGATGGATTCCCGAAATAGTTTGGAGGGGAGAAAGAAAAAAGTGCGTGGTTCTCGCTCCAGTCCACTGGTGCGTAACGCTCCCTGCGTAAAGGGACGGCACAGCCAGAACAGACACAGAGAGATGGGCTCCAGTTCAGATTCTGGGAAAAACAACTCCCTACTACCACCTCCTCATCCTCCCCGTTTCCAGCGCTCTCTCCCTCTCTCTCTCCCTCTCTCCCTCTCTCTCTCTCTCTCTCATGTTAGTCGTCTGACTGTGAAGCTCCTCTTATTGGTTGTCAGGACAACAGCACCACCTGAGGTCCCTGTCAGTGAGACACAGCCGAGGCACAGCAAGAACTGGAAATACATTTTTAAGTAAAAAAAAATATAAATAAATATAATGAGGTAACAATTATTAGGTGAAGCTAAATCACGTCTCTTGAATATTTTGGTCACAAAACACAAACAACAAGATACATATGGTAAATAAATAAAAAACAACAACAACAAAACAAACTCCCACATCGAACATCCTGAACAAGACTGTTTGTTTTTTCCCTTTCTTGAAAATGAGTCATGCAAAAATTGTCATGTTTTTGAGTAAATGTCACAGTTTTGGTGTTTAGGTTCCTGTTTTCTTTTGAAACCCCATGTCCTTGTGTTTAACTTTTGTCTTGACTTCCCTTGTTCCAATCTGCCCTGATCGTGTGCACCTGTGTCTCGTTATCCTGATCGTCTGCACCTGTGTCTCGTCAAGCCTTCTGTGTATATCTGGTCTTGTCTTTCCCTCGCTCCCTGCTTGTCCCTACTGTGTCTCTCCCCCATGTTTCAGGTCAGGTTTTTGGCTTAAAGGGGACATATTATGGCATTTAATGTATATTTTACACAGGCTTTGAATGTCTTAAAAACAATCTAAAGCTTGTTTTTTCTACATAAATCAGAAATCCAGCCTGTGGGCCCTGTCACTAGTTTTACCGCTTCTAACCCCTTTTTCTGTGCCTCATTCTTAGGGAAGGGGGGGGTATGATAATGAGGCTCTGTGCTGATTGGCTCCCTGAATGACGTGTAGCAGGGAAGGAGCATAAACCTTGCTCCGCCAGAGCAGCCCGAGCCTGTAAATTATCACAACACTGAATTTTCACAAATGGCAACTTTATTGTTAAAAAAATAAAATATGAGTTGTATATAAATAACATTTATGCCCTATTTCAGCCGGATCTGCCCGGCGGATGCTGAACGCTGGGGCGCATCGCCCGTTACCGGTGATCAAACCGACAGATTTCGCTGAAAATCTCGGAGGGTGAAGCTGGTCCAGCCTGGGACGTACCCCAGAAATCCCTGCTCCCAAAGCGGCTGGGAACCTGGACAATTTAGTCGGACGGACCCCGCTTTGGAAACCAGGAAGTAGGCTGGAGCAGCGCGCATCACCGCGGCTTCAACCGGGGAATCTGACCGTTTCCGACCGGCCGGGACCGCAGGAACCCACCTGGACTGGTAGCAGGGACTCCCGGGGACCGACCAGCGGAATTTCAGCCGGATCTGCCCGGCGGATGCTGCGCGACGGGCGCTGCAACCCCACGGCGGGCGCACAGATCGGCTCCGGGGCAAATCCTATGCGCATCGCCCGTTACCGGGGATCAAACCGACAGATTTGGCTGAAAATCTCGGAGGGTGAAGCTGGTCCAGCCTGGGACGGACCCCCGAGGACCCAGCTCCCAAACCACCCGGGAACCTGGATGATTTAACCCGGATCCGCGGCGCCATCCGACTGGCTGAAGGTAGCACCGCTCCAGCCGGCGTAGCTGGCTGGTTGTGGGCGTGGTTTCAGCAGCGGAGGCTGAACCTATGGAAATGAGCGCCTATGGTGACGTCACCATAGGCGCAGATTCAGAATGGCTCAAAAAAAGGTCACGTGACACTGGAAGACTCAGTCAGGCAGGGGGAGCAGACCCTGCAGAATTCCATGGTATTTTGTCTCCCCTGTGCTGGCAGGGTGAGGGGAGACCACTTTATATATGTTAAAACAAGAAAAAACATGTTTTTCATAATAGGTCCCCTTTAAGTCATGTTCATGTTCTGTTTCTTATAATCCTGCTTAGCAGTGCTTTTTGTTTGTTTAAGTTTGAAATAAACACGTTTTTTCGGAACTCCTGCATCTGGGTCCTATCCTCCACATCCCTGACAAAAACAGACTTTTTCACTGGGGATCACCAGAATCTCATCACCATCATCATCATCATCATCACCACCACCTTCACTCTTCAAAGTGTCACATGGAACCAACAGGAAAAAAGAAAAACACATTTTGGGGAAAAAAAGTGTGAAGAGATGTACAACTTGTTTGAATATGCTTCAAACTACAAAAACTTTTTTAATACAAATTTCTGAGTGTTCAGTCAGATTCTTCAATTGAAAACCCACTGAAGTCATAATCCAGTATGGCTACCAGTAGCATCAATGACAAACTATCACCTAATTGAACCATTTATAGCAGTTCCACCTTATTCCAATCACATCAAGTCAGATGTACAGATAAGACTACTTTTATTAGTATTTGTTTGTGACTAACACTACATTTATCATAGGCCATACTGGCCTATAGATGCAGAAAATGAAGTGGAAAAGAGATGAGGAAAAAAAGACAAATGTGCACTATTGACCATGAGCTGAACGTACTCACCTGCATGCACCTCTTGTCATTTTTATGGCTGCCATGCAGTTATAGCCTTGTGGTTAGTGTATCCACCTTTATCATACATAAGGACACAAAGTTGGAAATAGTGTTCCTTCCACTTTCACTAAAATGTTAATGCAGAATTTCATTAATGCTTCATCTTAACCGGCCTTCATCTATTGCACATTTGTAGATATTTTTATGATGTAAATCATTGAAAGGAGCATTCATAGTTTTAGACCAGTCTTAAGAGAAAACATTTAGCAGCTAGGCTGGCTCACTGGTCCGAAAACTCTAAACCCTCACACCCTACTACCTATAGCAAAGGATGTCTCTTCCAAACATGAGCCCTGGCTGCAGTTTTTCACCCACATTTCGCCTTGAATGAGAACTCTACCTCGAGGCCAGTGTGGCTGTTTGAACTATAGATGTAAAGATGACCTGGTCTAAACTTGCATTTTCTCTGGGCCTTTGGGACACATTTGGCCCTCAGAGCACTTGTTGTAACCCATGTAATATTAGACATGTGACATGTGTCCCACATCTGGCCCATATAACACATGGTGATGGAGGAACTGGGCCATAACTGCCAAAAGTAGCTTTGATTAGGCCCAAATCGCTTTTTTCTGACTATCAAGGCTTAAATGCCGTTGCCTGGGCTACCCTTGGTCTCAGCTAGCTTGAAGAATAGTAATTGCCTTTCCCACTGTCAGGGTTATAACCCTGCTCTGCTGCCCAATTGACCTGCCGGAGATCTCCGGTCATGGCGGAAAGTACACACGTTGTATTTCTTTAATCAGGTGCAATATCCGCAATGTGTTGACCACAAATGATTAACAAATCTTTCGGGTGAACAAAGTGAACTGAATCACTTCCTGAAATAATCCTTTCACTTCACAGATGAACTGAGCTGAGCTGTGAATGAGACTGAATGAACGTGATTGTTTTTCTGCAAACAAATGGCTGATGAATCAGTGCCCCCATGTCTCCCGTCCTAATGGCTAATTTAGTACCAGGTCATAAGACCCAACAACCCAACACCCAACAACTCACAAAGTCACAAATATAAAACCCACACACAACTTCTAGTTCTACCTTGTTTTAGCAAAGTTTCTCAAATAACACAAAGTTAAACAGTTGGCTTGGCCTATAATGCAAGGAGGCAAAGAGTGTCATCAGTGCAGCTGCAGTTGTGTGGGGATCAGTGCTCCATTCATCGCTGAATGTACTGATATTCCATACACTGAACGTACTAATAGCCAACATTGAACACGCGTCTCGAGTACTGAACTGCAGCTTAAACCGTCATAAGCAGGCTCAACAAGTCCAAGAGCAATACTTAACTGTTTTCCAGCTAAATATATATTTAAAGAAGCACAGGGTTTATCCCACATATTCAGCCAATAAACTTACATAATGACAAGACATTTGAAGAGGGATCTGGTGTGATATTAAAGTGACGCCACTGGCGGAAGCCAAAAATCATAAGCTGACTCGAGAACCATTCGGCTGTGCTTCAGTTCAGTGAGACAGATATGTTGTCAGAGCTCCAGCACTGAACGATTTGGGGAACAAATCTTTTGAATCATTCTTTTTAATGAACTGATTCCTGTGATTTAGTACACTGAAAAAAAAAAAATGGTAACACCCATCACCAGGGTAGAAACCGCATTAACGGAGCAAACATTGCACCATTTTATGTGACAAATGATAAAAGCAGTTTTAAGCAAAGTAAGTCCATCATGAACATAGTTAACAAGAAGAGCTCTAGGATAAAGAGATGCTGAATTGTGAAACTTTTCTGCTACCGTGACACTGCTTTCAGCTTCTTTCAGCCTGCCCATTCACACTGAGAAGTGAGGTCAAAAATTGGCGATCAGGGCAGCCTGGTTTTTCACTTTTAAGTGTTATAGCTCCAAGGTGATCCATCTAAATGCATCAAAGCATGTATGATACACAATATTCCTTTCAAGTGTATTGATTCTGAAACAAAGCAAATTTGATAGTGTTCTGTCACCTTGTGACCAGATGATGATTTAACGCAAATAATGATACATCGAGTGATGTCACATAACCACAATCCAGCGGAAATGAATCCTGCAACACAGAACATTTAAAAAAAAGACTAGAAAAAAACTGATAGACAAAGAAACAGTAATTGCTGGTGATGACGACCCATTTTCTCTGCAGATTAGTGACACTGTGTTGTTTGCAATCATCTACGATAAAAGTGTTGAAATGCGTCAAAAGAGGAATCGGGAAATTACAAGGAACGGATAAATTAAAGTCACTTGAAAAACAAATTCATGACGTCAATGAACCTTACCACAGAAGGAGCAGTGGACATGGAGTGCCACATGTGGCAACAGCAGTCAGGAAATCCTGCAGCTCTTGTGAGCTGCCAACCCACAGGACTTGGATATGGAATCGTATAAGAGACAAATGATTGGAGAGGCTACTCGGTAAAGGATGAGGAAGCGGGCTACCATTATTTTAAGGATATTTAAAGGGTTGCACATTGGCCAATAAATGGGATTCGTGTCCCACAGCAGTATTAAACTTAGCTGTACACCTCAGCATTAGCATATAGAACAACAAGGCCATAATACATGTCTTGAATGTCATGAATCTAAAACATGTTTATTAGATCGCGGTGAATGAAAGTGCTCTGGTCCACATAAAATGGGCAGTTATCCTGCTGTGAGCACCTACAACCTGACTGAAGCCATGTGCATGTATGTGGTCACGTTTTATTTCCAGCTCAGGGCCCCACATGCATGATTGATGTCTACACACAAAAACCATGCACACACACTTTTCAAAAACATAATCCAGCGGAGGATTGGTCGGTGGAAATGTGCATCTCACGTTCTTCGGACCCTGCACACGTACATGTGTAAAGCTGACGTATTTATATTGTTGCCTTTTTCAGTTTTACATGTGAAAGAAATGTTAGAGGATGACATTCTCTTAAAAAGGTGACATAGGCAAATACAAAAGGTGGTGATGTTCATGCTAAAATCTTATGAGCAAAACATGATTGTAAAACTGGTCTAACCTCAACTCTCAACACATAAAGCCTGCTATCAACTCCTCACAGCTTCTGGAGGTCCCAGCTTGTACTTTTTAATGCAAGAGCATGTGCATTAGGACCAGTTTAAATGTGTAATACAGGGTTTTGAGGAAAAGAGCAGATGCACTCTTTCACTCACAGATTTATATTGATTCCCACGTGCCTTGTAGCTACATTTTAAGTTAGAAGCTCTGAAGTCTCTGAGTGATCTTGGAGACTGTGTAATGATTAGAAATCTCCCGCACATCTCTCGCACATTCTGAAGGGCTCATAACCATCAATATGGACAAAGTGAGTGCTGCTAAAAAAGAGGGATTATCATCATGTTAGTAAAGTGCGTTGGTTCGGTACTGGGATTTTAACAGTACCGAGCATTCAATTATGCTGAACACCACATTATCAGCACATTATGGTCTATGATGGAGGTTAAAACCAAAGAAAAGGAAGTGTACAAAGTCATGGATCCCACAGTTTTCTGCAGCTGTTAAAAATGTTTAAGTCTCCACAGTTGGCAAAAAGAGGAATGTCGAATCAAGGTGATGCCGTATGCAGAGAAACAGAAAAATGTTATGATTGAAGGTGTTTAATTGGGGAAATATTCTGCTAATTTATATCTGCCTCAGCTTCACGCACTGCAAAGAACTAATGCATAATCCAACTTGGAGAAAAACAAAATAATTGGCAATCTCTGGGACGAGCACAACGGGCCGTGACAGATAAATGATGAAACAACTGCAGGAAAAGTGAAATCCGCTTATGCGAAGGGGAAGTGAAACATGTTTGACAATTCAACTTTGTGGATCAGCTTGAACAAGTGAAAGCACTTCACACAGAAGTAATAGGCTTTTATTTTTTAATTTACTAAACATTAATGTCGCTGGAAATGATGTGAAATCACATTGCATCACATACTAAGTTGATCTGGCTATTACAGTCCTTTAGCCCAGTAACTGATGATGCAACATATGAATGGCTGCAAAGGGCCCATATTTACAGGACACCTCAGCTTTTAAAGGTTACCGGACATATGTTTCTTATATTAGTTAGGAATATACCAGTGGTTCTTTTCTAACACTAGAAACAAGGCCCAGAGAATATAAAGTGATTCTACTAATCCATATTATGAGAAGCCTGATATCTCATTAGTCATAATGACGGTGACAGCGTGTCTCTGGGGGGTTCTGTGGATCAAAGCAAAGAAAATGAAAACGGAATAAATAAAACTGAAGTTTGACTGATTCACACTCGAAAAAAATTCACACTAGTACCGTCTTCAAGGGAACTTTTTGTACCAAGTTTGTACCTCCAACATTTACATATGTCAAAGTAAAGACATTTGAGGGCTAAAGCCTTAGCCTGGGACACTAAAACGACATGGCATGTACACTTGGGAGCAGACAGATGCCCTGACACAAACACACACACGCACGCACGCACGCACGCACGCACGCACGCACGCACGCACGCACGCACGCACGCACGCACGCACGCACGCACGCACGCACGCACGCACGCACGCACGCACGCACGCACGCACGCACGCACGCACGCACGCACGCACGCACGCACGCACGCACGCACGCACGCACGCACACACACACACACACACACACACACACACACACACACACACACACACACACACACACACACACACACACACACACACACACACACACACACACACACACACACACACACACACACACACACACACACACACACACACACACACACACACACAAAGAAAAACACATCTTTTCCTGTACAAGCTGATATTTAAAGGAGCATGAGGCAGGATTGAGGCAGGATTTATGAAAAAAATTCGTATATGTTTTAAGTTTTCTAGTAATAATGTCAGATGAAGCGTTCCAAACCAAAAAGAATGAGCCCTCTAGTGTATCTCTCCGTTGCCTTGAACAGGCTGTGTGCTGCAAAATGTGCTGCAATTCGGACTTCGAATTTCCCGCGCTGGGCGGCGGATGTGACGTCACATGACGCTGAATGCACGTTCTCCCCGTTCTCCCGTGCCGGCTTCACTGTTGGCTGCAGTACCCCCGGCGGCCGTCGTGGCGAAGGGTGGCGATAGAGAGTCTCATTTCTTAAAAGGAGCCTCATGCTCCTTTAAACATAATGTTTGGCGTATGCCATTCTGCTCACATGGTCTGAAAAAAAAATATATATATATATGTATTTCTTTTTTAATTTTTTTTAAATATATATATTAGTGCTGTCAGGCAATTAAAAAATAATTAATTAATCTAATTATTTACAGGATATATGATTAATTAATCTAATCGCATTTTAATCTCATATCATAAAGGTCCACAAATAAAGAATTCGAATTCTATGACACTGCAAAATTGCAGTGCATGACTAATCAATGTAATACACTATGGGCCCGATTTACTAAGATCCTAAATAAAGAGTACTAAATTGCGTGTGCACTGAAAAAGTTTGCGCGTGCTGTTTGCGTGTGGTTTGCGGGTGATCAACTAAGATTGCGTGCGCAATTGATAACAGGTGCAAACAGCAGTATTTAAATGAGGTGTTGCGTGTCTTAAGGTTTGCGAGCGCAAACTCTGCGCCATGGAGAGTGGATGGAATGCACAGTCACAAGTCACAAGCGCAAAATGAAATTTGACGAGTTGGAGTTAGAATTATTAGTGGAAGAGGCAAATAAACACATTCATGAACTACAGCAAATAAATTTAAACATTACCAAAAGAAACGCAATATCGGAGAAAACCTGCGATAGAATAAATGCAGTTGGTAACACAAAAAACGGAAAAACGTCTGGTTTTTCATATTTCAATTTTAGGCACAGATCAAAAATACGAAATAGAAAAACGGGCCACAGGACTGAATTTGATTTTAATATTTAATTGGTCGGGTTTACGTGACCCCGCGGTGCTCGGCATGATCTGAGGAGAAAAAGACAATCAGACACAGAGCTGGAGAGCGCTTTGATTCATCTATTTATGAGTTTAGTTTTTATTCAGATGTCCACAGTATATTGCAAATATTATATATTATATAGCAAACACTGACAGTAAATGTGTGACAGACGGGACCATCATATGGCAAGAAGAGAAGAGAAGTGTTCAGAACAGCGCACAGCGCACACTACAGGCTGATTTATGGTTCGGCGTCACACCAACGCAGAACCGACGGCGTAGGCTACGCGGCGACGCACACCGCACCGCGACCCTACGCCGTCGGCTTCGCCGTCGATTTAACGCAGAACCATAATTCAGGCGAAGCTGCAGTCTCTGCGCTGATCCTGACACAGCGGGTCGGAGTGGATTTGGTCATGATGTTTAACCTGTGTTTTGTGATTAATAAGCACGGGTTTTAATTAAATGTAATTTACGAAGGATGATTTCACGTTCAATAAGATAAGTAATCAATAAAATACAAAGTTTTGGCACAAAGGCTTGGCCTGCTTGTGGGCGAGTGGAGGGGGGCACAATAAGAGAAGGTGGCAAGATATAAGGCGGAGAACTAAAGAAAAAGTGGCCTTTAATAAAACTTGTGCAACCATTTTTAAAATAGCATTCAGCAGAATAAAGACTCTCTCTCTGCGTATTCTTTGATTTTGGATGTCGCCTCCTTGCCACAATAACAGCAGCAGCAGATTAGCACCTTCCTTTCGAACGTATTAAATACAGACGCAATCACAATACGCGCAATTACTTTCAGGCTTGGTAAATCTCATTGCGTGTGGTAAATTAACCTATTTGCATCTTCCCCTCCCAGTATTAAGCGCTCTCTGCCGGGTACGCCCCATATTGATTATTCATCAGGGCAAAAGTACTAAATGGATTGCGTGTGCAATTTTGCGCATTTCAGAGACGCAGTCGTCTTTGCACGCCGTTAGTAGATCAGCTGGCACTTTGGTTTGCGGGTGCTGTCAAGTTTGCACAGGTTTTAACACACGCAAACCTTTAGTAAATCTTTTTTATTGGTGAAGTGTGTTTCATACATGAAATTCAAAAGAAAAAGCTCAAGCCCATCAGCAAACCAATTAGGCCAGGTGTATTATTCAAAAATGCAATGCAAATAGAGTTAAATAAATAAAATTCAGAAATAAAATACGTCTGAGTCTCAAATAGGCACTTAAGCAGACTCTCAATTAAAAATGAAAGAAAAAAACTAAAGCTGACTCAATGCAGCAATTCAAGTACTAGTAGCTGTAACGTTTACAGTGGAACTTATCCGGACATGTTTAGCGTTTAAATGATAATTCAGGCTGGAGTTGCTCCGGTGATAGGAAAATTATTTTTTACAAAATGTACAAATCACCGCGTTCTTGTTGATAGTCCCGTCTTCTTTCTTTTTATACATAAACTTGCCGTTCAAAGGCCCTAGCAAAGATTTGCTGGCCTCGTTCCCCTGAGTCGCATCCATGTGACACCCTACTTTGTTTGTTTGATTAGCAACGCAGATGGGAAGTGACCTACGGGTCCCTCAATGGGTGAAATACTTGCGCATTTTAGCAGTGTAATTAATTAATCTAATTGCTAAACTGACAGCCCTAATTATATATATATATATATATATATGTATGTATATATATATATATAATGTAATAATAATAACACTGTATATATATATATATGTATATATATATATATATATATATATATATATATATATATATATATATATATATACTGTATATATATATAGGTCAACATGTGATATGATTTGGTTGAATCAAGGTGTGGATGGTTGGGAAAGTGCTGCAAGGTTTCAAGGCTACATTGGAAGTGGTGGATGGGTGAAACCTCAGACCCCACTTCTTTGTTTAATGTTGGTTTTACACTTGTGGTGTAGAAAGATATAGTTTACTCCTCTCTCTCAAACCATCATGCTCTCTTTTCAAAATCTGTACATGACTGCCCCCACAAGTGTCTGTCATCAGCTCAAGATTTGAGTCTTCGCCTGATGAGGCTGCTGTCCTGCGCTGAGCAAAGTGTTTGTTCTAGTCAAGGGACAGAACACAATCCTCAAGTGTGATCCTGCTAGGGACTGGTGACCCCACACTTCACCCCCATGATGGTGGGTAAAGAAACTGTGCGTACTGCTCATGGGACTCTGGATGACACGTACATCGCTGTTCTGTTGATGCTGATGAAACTCAGGGAGTCAAAGACTTCTTGAGCTTGTTCCACTCTTATTTAAAAGCAAAAACTACAGCTGTTTTGTTGTATTTTTGTGTTTGAATGTATGAGTCAACATCATTATAATCAAGATTAAAAAAGATTAAAAAAAAAAAGACTCCTGGAGGTTGAGTAACCTGTTTCATTGTGTATGAAAAGAAAAGAAAAAAACCAAAATACAGTTAGGGTTCAAAAAATCCTTTAATTTTGTAGTTCAAAGCTCAGCTTTGGACAACATATATCTTTTTTTTTCCTCTCTCTCTCCCTCAAGAATATATTTTTCAGCCACACTGGGAGCCGGACTATTTACTGAGTCAACATGTTCATCTTCAAGATTTGTTTTAACAGTCTTGCTCTGTGACAAAATCCATTATTCCTGTGAAAATCAAATTTCCACTTTTTCTTTACCTGATATACGATACAGTTATCACTGTGTGGAAACGTGTTGTTTTCTTCAAGCAGGCGTGTTTTGTTCAACTTTTTCCGAACAAATGTTGTGGTATTATCTTTTTTGCCCAGTGAAGGTACACGATCCATCGTGGCTTCTTCTCTTTGTCTGTCTTTTTAGGTGTTTCTTCTACACAATTCAGTAACAGAGTCCTTATTCTGCCCTTGGCTCCGGTTTTTCTGTATTTTCTTTGTGAATTTTGTTGTTAATCTTTTATTTTCAAGGCTTGAGTTGTGAGTGGGTTTTCTGACAGTGGGATGTCTTCTTGTTCTATCTGTATGTTTTCTTTTTGCAAACTTCCCATTTCATCTGAACTTGCGCTAAAGTTTAGACCCAGTTTATTCCTATTAGGGATTATGATGACCCTTTAGATTTCATTGAAATCTTTCGTACAGTTTAGCGATCCCCTCTTATGTGAGCATAAAGATGCATCCAGATAATCCAGAGTACTGGGAACATAAGAAGGAAGAAAAGTAGTGGATAGAGGAAAAAGTCATGTCCCATCATGCCTAGTGTATATTCTGCAAGTCTTTGGGGGAAGTGTTGTGATCTCTAGTCACGTCACTTCATCAGAGAAATATAAGATACTCAAAAAGATGTGATCATCTATTTACATGAACACACTATGATCAGATTTTTCCACCAGCAGATATTTTCTTCCCTCGTGGTTGATACATAAACCAGCTCAGTTCTGGGGACACCCCTGGACTGCAGGAGGTGGGAGAAAGGAGGATGGTAAACAAACAGTTATCCTTGCTGGAGAACAACTCGCACCCCCTATTTAACACTGTGTTATCCTTGAGCAGCTGCTTCAGTGACAGACTGTTACATCCCAAGTGCCTAAAGGAACAATGTTGAAGGGCTTTTCTCCCTGCTGTGGTCAGACTCTACAATCAGAGCTGCTCCCAGTTAACAATTGATCACAAGACACTTCAGTTCTGATTATTTATTTACAAAATTACCCACCGAGCGACCGCTAGTTTGTATGACTGTGTATATAATTGTATTTTTTGATAGATATCTTTGCTGCTGTAACGTGGAAACTTCTCCACTGAGGGACAAATAAAGTTTTATCTTATTTTTCAAGACAACAATGCCATGACTCATTGGACTGAAATTGTGCCAGGGAAACTAAGACTCAAATAGATCCTGCTTTTGACTTGATTACCCTTTATGCAAGAGAGCACATAGGCTGGCTGAACATGCCAAGTATTTTAACCCAACTCCTCTGCAAAATATTAGCTTTTTTCTGTAATTATCAGTACATACATTTCAGTTTTTCTGTGTGTTTCACGATTCCAAAATCCAACACCAAAGACAGCTGGAGCGTTCTGTCCAACCCTGCACTGATTATTAGGGCAGCGATCAATACAATTTAAGAAAATAACTCTAGGATTGTATATCAAACTTGTTCAGTGGCCCAACGTACCACTGCTATAAACAATCCAGGCTACATTCATCATGATTTTTGATATGACTGCCTCAAGAGCCACATTTTAGAAACTTGTGAACTGTGTAGACGACAGAAAGCACAAGATTTCTTTATTTTTTTATTCAATTAAGTCATTTCAAGCACTAGATTTTTGGGGCTCATTTTTGTCTAATAGCACACTGGTGTAAAAGACTTTGATTTTTAAAAACTAAATTGTGACGTGAAGAGTATTGTTTGAGCAATGCGTCCAATCACAACCATCAGTCCATCTCAAATATTTTGAACAACCTTACAAAGGGGTAAGCAGGGTTGCTGTCACAAAGCATTTTTAGATTGGCTCCCTGCTATTATTGCTGGGCGATGAACGCGTGTTTAACACAAACACAAGGCGTCTTATTTGACACCTCGGGAAGGCGAGTTGAGGGGAGGGAAGGCGAGTCGGGATGCGTTATCCACGTAACATAACGTGTAGAATGACGTTTTGTCCCTATCTCAGCAAGTTTTATACACGGTCAGACGTAATTTTCAAAACAAGGCTGAATGAACATCAGGATGGGTCTTCTTGCAAAGCTACAGTTTGTTATCTTTGTGTCCAGTTGTTCAGACAACGGATCATCCTTTGTTGTTCCGGATTTCCGCCGGTTTATGGCGTCCGAGCTTCTTAGACTGAGTAGCTTGTGGATCTCCTCTTTCCCCAGTTACTCATCTTGCAAATATAGATCCTACCCACAGTATGACATCCTGCTGCTGTTGTTAACCTCATCAGCTGTTTCCTTATTTTATAAAATAATAATGATATATTTAAAAAAAAAAAAACGTTCCTGGTGAGTTGTACTCACGACCTGCGTGGGAGGGGTGGGAGACCTGACCCGCGGTTAATACTACCCTCGGAGGCGAGTTATTCGCAGGGCAGCTGGACACGCACCCCGCCTTTCTCAGTGTAAAAAGAGTATGCGATACGCTAGATCTGCGCGTTAAATGCGGGGTATCCGCCAATGTAAAGGTTAAGACTTCCCATGTCTGTAAGATGTCTGTGTTGTGAGTAAATTATCAGCTCCTGAGTTTCTGGGGTCTCTGTTCCCACACCAGTTTGCTCTACGTGTGGTAGATTTCATAGATGCACTGCAAACTAGCTGCATCTGAGTTCAAAGACCAGCCAATTATTCAGATATCACTAGCAGAACGGTTAACACCCATTGGAGCTATTTTCAGTGATGCAGCTCACTAATTCTGTCCCCCCCAGCCTTCTGTGCTTCTGGAGGAACTGTGTCGAGTCTGTTATAAGAACTCTGGAAGAGATATATATTTAGTTACAGATAAGAGACATCTTTCAGGAAAGAGACAGGGATCCAGAAGAATGAGGTTTGTTTAAGTGCAGTAAAATCCAGGACACTTAACCCTCTTCTGGCAACACAGATCAATAATAAAGGTGACGGCAGCCTTAAGATTTCCATCTGTACCTGGCAGCTTTTGCTCAAAATCACATGTGCTGACTGACAGGAAATGTTTGTGCTTGTTCAAGAATTGAAGATCCATTGTGAAGCTATTTTAGAAAGTGAAGAAAAAGAAAACCATAAAATAAAAAACACATCGATTCCCAATTCATGACCTGAATTGATGACCTATGGTCATGAACTTTGGGTAGTGACCGAAAGGACAAGATCGCGGATACAAGCGGCCGAGATGAGTTTCCTCCGCAGGGTGGCTGGACGCTCCCTTAGAGATAGGGTGAGGAGTTCGGCCACCCGGGAGGAGCTCGGAGTCGAGCCGCTACTCCTGCACATTGAGAGGAGTCAGCTGAGGTGGCTTGGGCATCTGTACCAGATCCTCCTGGACGCCTCCCTAGGGAGGTGTTCCAGGCATGTCCCTCCTCCCTAGGGAGGTGTTCCAGGCATGTCCCTCCGGGAGGAGACCCCGGGGAAGACCCAGGACACGCTGGAGAGACTATGTCTCTCGGCTGGCCTGGGAACGCCTCGGACTCCCCTCGGAGGAGCTGGAGAAAGTGTCTGGGCATCTCTGCTGAGGCTGCTGCCCCCGCGACCCGGGAACGGATAAGCGGCGGACGATGGATGGATGGATAGATGGATGGATGGATGGATCTATTCCCAAAATAAGATGCCAAAAAATTCTACTTTGAATCACAGTGTTTGGTATTTTATTATTGTACTGTTGTGGTTTTGGTGGTTTGAAATTAATGATTGATTGATTGATTGATTGATTGATTGATTGATTGATTGATTGATTGATTGATTGATTGATTGATTGATTGATTGGTTGATTGGTTGATTGATTGATTGGATTGATTGATTGACTCCAAAATGTACCAAATGTGGCGTTTCACAAACGCTCTTAAATGGCTGTCAAACATCACAGCAAGAGCATATAGCAGTGTGTTCGCTTTAATGTTTCTAGGGATTGAAACCACACAGAGTAGGCGAACTGGAAGAAGACAGAGTAAAATGTTAACATACGCACCGACTGTGAATGCATGCACAAGTACCCCTCTGGTAGCTGCTTTTTGCAGGGTAGTGAGGGATACGGTTGTCCAGAAACCTTGGCACGTCAGCAAGAATACGTCTCCATCAAAGCACTTCATTTTGACATTTTTCTCTCTTGGAACGTCTCTCCCAGTTTCTTTTCCAGTAACAAGCCAGTGTATAGGTCAACAGGAAATGTGATGGCAAAAGAGAAGTGGAGCACACCACGCAGTGGAGCTGATGCATACTCCACAAGAACAGAGAACCGTGTTCCTTTTCTCAAAGTAGCAAGAACAAGAACCAAGTTCGTTCCGGCCAGGACATTTCATACTTGATGAGAAACCCAAGTGCAGAATCACAGGCCACCTTTCCACTGCAGCATCTATTTGCAGCTCACGTAGGGTTGCCAAATCAGAAAAAAAAGCCACGGTCGTATGAAGGCTGAAAACACTAGTGCAGATAAATCATTTGGTCATATATCATGAAGGGTATGGATCAGAATGAATCAGTGGAGTTGCTGCAGTGATCTGTGAAGTTTCCTAACCTAGTTGGGTTACATTTCAAGCGAGTCAGGTTGATGCAGCGCACAAAGATTCTACACAAGGAAAATGAGAAGTGGGAGATATGTTCATGCCTGAAACAAGCCACAGCTCTGAAAAACAAGTCCTAAAAACACCTGCAAACAGCGACTTCTGATATTTTAGAATAACTTCTCAAAAAACAAGCCCACAGTTGTTTGCAACAAACTGAGTTGGCAACCCTGCACACGTACCGCAACAGAAACAACAAAACAGTGACAGCTTGGTGACAATGACAGAGACGACAGATTTGGAGTTGATGAAGGAGGAAGAACAACATATCTAAAGGAAAAGAGGAGGAATATTTGTTGTTACTATTTGCGACTGCCGAGGAGATGAAAAAAAAGAGTTCTGGTACAAATGTTCACACCAGGGGAAAAGAGAAGACGACCTTTCTGCTACTTTGCATTAACCACGGCCACGCTACATTTCTGACCAATCACACACCAGTTCTTGGACAACACACGAGATGACGTGTCGAGAACAAGTTGCGGTAACTTCAAAACTAGGGCTGCGAGAAAGAAAATGATGTAATGTTTTTCTTGCAACCTTGATAACAAACGTGTCTCTCCTTGTGGAGTATGTATCAGTCTTTTACTGATCCAGTGGGCAGAGAGACAGCCAAGTCAGATCCCTCTCCCACTCCACTCTCTAGTAACCACCCTCTCATGTGGCATGCTTTTCCACTACACAGCTTTGCTATCCCTGACCCAAACCCATCATGTCAACTTGCATGATGGAGTAAACTTGCAAGAGCTGGAGATAGGACTGATCTGACGCAAGCTGTTTGACAGCTACTCATGAGGTTTTTCATTACTGTTATCTGAAGTCATACAATATTTCTCTGCTCCAACGCACCTGATGTAAATGAATGTCTCACCATTTGCTGGACATCGAAGGTCCGCAGAAGTCATTTCAATCAGGTGTGTTGGATCAGGAAAACATTTCAAACATGCAGGCCAGTGGGCCTCAGACACCAGGCTTGGGCAACACTAGTGTAATGGAGGTTCGTTAAAAACAATGCTCAGCAGAGCTGAGGCAATCATCAGAGACAGCACCCACCCTGCCTTTCATCTCGTCCTCCTGCTCCCCTCTGGCAGGCGCTACGGGTCCGTCAGATCTACAACCAAAAGACTCAGGAACAGTTTCTTCCCACAAGTGCTCACATATGCAATAACGCTCAGAGTTGTGCAATAATTCACCTGTGTTATTTATTTCTCACATTTTATCTTACACTTTTACTTTGTTGCACTATGGTTTTACATTTATATTTGATAATACCACTCCAAATGCTTAATGTTGTTGCACATCTTGTACCTGCACAGGGAATATGAGCTGATGCCTTCAGGCAGAAGGTATAGGTTGCCAAGCTGTAAACTTAATAGATTTAAATTCTCTTTTATTCCATTATCAATCAAATTACTCAATAACAGGAAATGAGGTGTGTGTGTGTGTGTGTGTGTGTGTGTGTGTGTGTGTGTGTGTGTGTGTGTGTGTGTGTGTGTGTGTAGGGCGGAATGTGCAATAACGTGTGCTGCTGTATGAATAGAGGGATGTGCAATAATGATTATGCTGCTATATGTGTAGAGGAATGTGCAATAACGTTGCTGTAGCAAGGTATTTTTTGTGTAGAGGTGTTTTTTTTCAGGACATTGCAAGCGGGCATGCAAAGAGCGGGGGGATATGACGATTTGTTTTTGTTTATTGTGATTTTATATGTTTTGTTATATATGTGGTGCCTGGAGTCTCTAGTTTTTGTCCAAGACAAATTTCTCTCAAGAGAGACAATAAAGATTATCCTTATCCTATCCTTGTAAAATAACAATAAAGTTGTGATTCTGTGAATCTGAATCTTATGATGAAGGCAACCAGAAAAACTTGTGCTTCATGCTTTCTCTTGATATTCAGAGTAAAGTTCGCCTTGGAACATATTGGTTAAATTACAACAATGGAAACTCCTGCAGCTGACGAGTTTATAGGTTTAAAAATGTGTGTGCTGGTACTGTACTGTGGACGGGCAGCTGAGAAGGTGAGAACCGGTATATACCAGTAAGCCTTAACATTGTAACATGTAACTGTTTATCTTTTGGCAAAGCCGTGTTTTGGTGGAACAAAGAACAAAGTGTGTTAATTTGGACTCCTAATTCCTCAGAGAGACAGACAAACACAAGGGAGGTCTGCTCAATGTAAAGTGGGCGGTCATAATGTTAATGTTGACTGGTGTACATGTTAACACAATTCTTAATAGGAAAAAGATGTTGAATCATATCTAAGCTATTTTAATGCTCGAGGGATTATTTAAATTGGGAAAAAAATGACTCAATGTGCTATTTCAATGAAAGGTCGAGATTTAAAGGGGTGGTGAATGCTAAGAAAGGGATTTTCATTCAAGAAACACGGAAAACTGCTTTCTTTTGAATATATTTGTGTTTCATGTTTCTCATTGATGTCTATCATTTTGGAACCTGCTTATAGGTGAATTATGTACCATGAGGTGTTCTTTGCAGGTCTGCAGGTCCTAAAATCAATACAAACTTTTTTTTAAAAAGGAGGAAAAAAACAGAACAGTTTCATCATGAGGAGGATCTATAATGAGAGTTTGATTCTCAATCCACCTCCAGTTTGCACCAGCTAACCTCTGCTTGAAAACAAATGGCATTCCGCTCCGTCATGAGGTATAGAAGATCAATGGACCACACACCCCCCCCCAATTTATCTCTTCTTTCTGAAGCCAAGCGGGCGGTGTGTCAAAGTAGAGTGGGCTGCCTTACTAAAACATGCACCATGCACACACTTGCTCAATGTGTTAATGGGACAAAGAGACTCAGATAAGAGATAAAAAGAACCAGTTTTATTTTATTTTCTGAAAAGGAACACATGCACAGCTTCCACTGACATTCCTTTCAAGGGCCCATTCTTGGCAGCGAAAGGCTCGGTAGGCTGGAAAGAGGATGCTAAGCCAGATACTCAGCAGTATATTGTTTCACATATCAAAGCACGCACTTCACACTAACGTAACATACCCATTTTGGCCTGAAGCATCTTGGGTTCTACATCTGTTTCTCTCTGTCAGCACAAATGCAAAACGAGGCAAAACTGTGGCACAAAGCTTCCTTACAAGCTAAACGGATAACTAAGATTAAGAGGGGAAAATAAAATCCCCAAATTTCAGCATTTTTTACTTTTCCCCCATTTAGAGTCCCAAATAAGAAAAGTTCGGAAAGTAAGAAAAATGGTAATGAAATAGTGATTCTTTCATTTACTAAGACTTTTATTCCAACTGAAACAGCATGAAGCCAAGTCTCATGTTTTCCCTTTTCATCTTTATTTCATTTGTTAGAAGACCTTACATCCAGTCCTGCATCTCAGAGGTGCACCACATTTCAGATACAGTAGAATAATGAACTTTTTCCATTTACAATGCTGCTATTCTGTATCACAAAATCAACAACACATTTTGGCATTGAGAATACCATGTGAGGAAGCATTTCAGGTGATATTTGTGACATTCTCCCAGAAAGCATGCTTTACGCAACAGTGCAGGGTCATTTCTTTTTTCCTTCAAACAACTAATAAAAGAAGTTTTGACTTGGAGGACGAGAAGTGATGTAATGTTTCAGCTGTTATTTTATCCCATTTTTCTTGCAAAGATGTCTTAAAGCGTCCAAGAGCGCCGTGATGTTGTTGTTGCATGTTTATTTCAAAGGCCTTCATACAGTACATACCTGCAGGGGACAGATGGGGACTGCAGGCAGACCAGTCCAGCACATGTATCCTCTCCTTCTTCTTCCATGTTTGGGTAATTTACAAAAGGATGTTGGATGCCTTAACAGCTCAGTATGATTTCCTGTATTAATGTTGCCGCCACGTCAGTGTAAATGAACGTTGATAAAGGTACTGATGCAAACTCCAAACTGACATAGAACTTTAGTTCTGGACTAACTTCTTATATCCATGCACTGCTAGTCTCGGGCACTGGTATCTACTTAAAAAAACAACAACAGAACAATAATTACATTAAGAAACCCCACACATTGCAGCTGAGTGATGATCCATCCTAGAGACACGGACCACACTCCTAAAGGAATTTAATGTAAGGTTCATTGTGCACATTGACGTTTTCGGTGGCATTTGTGAATGCAGATTTGCATTGTTGTGCTTGGCAAAGGTTTTCCGCAGAAATCGCACAGCCTTGTTATTATATCAACTTTAAATGTAGTGGTCGTGGTAGTTGATGGAGGATCAGAGATCACTGATGTCCAGATGAGACTCTCACTCTTGCCTTTAACACAATGAAACTCCACCAGATTCTGCAAAGGAATCCATAAGAAGCTACAATATCCGTTTAAATTTTCTTTTGAAAGAATAGTTGATTACACGTAAGAAAGGTTATCTAGCCGTCAAAGTAAAAAACAGATTATGTTGCATTGTCCTCTTGTCCCGGATGTCTCCTCCAAAATCTTTATATCGCTTCCTCGCACATCAATAAAGGTGAAATTAGTTCACAGAGCAACGGTGGATGTCATGAACAGAATCAGGAAAATAATGAAGGAACAGAAAATGAGGGTGTCCCAAGTGAGAGACTAAACAAGAATAAATGTCAAACAGCCTCATAAAACCATCTTAACTTGCATGCCCACAGGGGGCAGATCCCTCGTACCACTTTGAATCATTTAACAATTCTGTGCACAGCAGAAGGAGGAATATACACATTGTTCCCAATCTTGCTTTGAGTGGTTCATTGTTTTGGAGAAAAAAAATTCTCACACATTTCTTGATGACTAGGGACCCTCGGCCCATCTTTTGGGGCATTTGTTGCAGGAAGGTACGCATATAAACAAATTAAACTAAGCTGATCAAACAAAACATCAAATGTCTTGGTTTCAAATCAACAGCTATTAATTAGTTTGTTTATTTTGTTAATTAGCAAAAGCACAAACGTTCTAATAAAGTTTGGCAAGCAATAAGACATGTCCACCCCTGAAGCCTCCCCCACCCCATACTTTTGTTTAGATTAACATCAGAATAATATGCTCAGCATGCCCAAAAGAGCCTTTGAAAGCCTGCAGAGGCTGTCAACACCTAGTTGCATAATACAACACACACAACGTGTATTTCAAAGGACACATGAAGTAGCACTACAAAAGGTAGCTATCTGGGTGTCTTTTGCATATAGATGTGCCCTTGGCAGAGTTTTAGCTGTCCCAAGAGTGCTTGTGTCTTTGAGCAGATTAAACTGCAGTCCTGAACTTGAATCCTTTGTGCAAACTCGGAAGCTGTTTCATAGGATAACTAAAAATGGATAGAACGGAAGCTGAAAATGTTTTTTTGAGTTAAGGTCACGGTTTTTCACAGTTTTGGTATTTACATTCCTGTTTTATTTTGAAATCCCATGTCATTGTGTTTAAGCTATGTCTTGACTTCCCTTGTTCCCATCTGCCCAGATTGTGTACACCTATATCTTGTCTTGTCTTTCCCTTGCTCCCTGCTGGTCCACACTATTTAACCCTCCATGTGTAAAGTTTTTTCTTTTTTCAAGTTTAAGCTCTTGTGTTTTTTGAAATCCTGCTCAGCAACATTTTGGTATTTGTTTAAATTAAATAAACCCCATTTTCTCACATTTTATCTCCTGCATCTGGGTCCTACCCAGCTGCAGACCTTGGCAAAATTGCAATGACAAAAGGGTTTCATTGTCCAGATATTGCACATTTGTATGACCCTGAGATGTACAGACCAACTTTGATGCACAGTCGTACCATAACAGTGTGTTTGTGTGATAACTGTTTGCATCATCTGTGAGAAAAGCAATCTGCTTTCAGTTTTCTATTGGGTTTTCCTCGTTGCCTCAAAACTTTCATCAATATATACTTTGTCAATAGCTATTATAGTCCCAAGCCACACTTCATATATTTCAAGCTGCCGGCAATCAGCAAAAACCACAAGTAGAAATTTCAAACATATCAATATATGAGCAAGGAAGTTTTTTTCTTCTTCTTAAATATGTTTTTTTTTTCTATGCAGCAAAGATGGGTTGAAATGACCAGAGCAAAGGGTATTTGAGGTTGTTTTCAAACAAGAAGGCGTATCAAACAACTTTCAGTGTTTCCAGCTGATCCACACTAAGTTGGTCCATGCCATTCAAAAGTACAATACAACCCATTATGAACCCTGTGAGGCCTGGTGTTGCAAAATTGATGCACACCCTTGTGAGACCTCTGCACCGCCCCCGGAATCAAAATAATAATATATAAATGTATACAATTCAAAAAATTACCCAATGTATTTGTTGATATACAAAAAAGAATAATCAATAAGAAGACAAAATTGTGGGTGTTTTTTATTATATATATATATATATATATATATATATATATATATATATATATATATATATATATATATATATATATATATATATATGCCCTATGAAAGGGTTAATATTGCCACTGTGAAACACTCCTTGATGATGACACAGCACCTCATATAGAAGCAGACCTACTAATTTATCAGAGAATAAATGATTCCAGAAGTTCCAGGAGATTGCAATTCCAGAAGGTGATCAGGTCATATGCATTTTGTGCATCCAATATAATCCATATCCACTATTTGATGTCTGATTATTGGCACTGAAACAGCATAATCATTTCATTATGCCGGCATTTGACCTGTAGTCTCAGACTTTAGCAGTTTGATATAACCTTAGGTCTGGCTTCCTCTTTCAGCACCAGATCTTTCTGTATCTCCTTTAGATGATTGTATGATGCATCTGCCCTCACACACAGAGGCTCCTCAAGTTTATTACAAAAAAAAGCTTTGAGCTGGGCCCTGAGGGTTATCCCTCCTCCTGCTTTTCAGTCACGTTAAAACTCAGGAAATGTTGGACCTACTGTATCTGAGGAAGACGGGTATAGCTGTAGCTGGAATAGTCATGATAAACTGTTACAGGTTAAAGAGATGTATTTTTGCTGAGGGACAGGAATGTACACCATGGCCCGGTTTCACAGACAAGGCTTAAGCCTAGTCTCAGACTAAAATGCTGTTTGAGCTGGCTTAACTTTAAGTCACTTGCACAGACATATCTTAAAATAGTCATAGATTTAGTCTGTTCTGGATTAAACAAAGCCAATTGCAAGAGGGTGGATTAGAGCTACTCTAGGACTAAATTTAAGTTTATATTAATCCTGCAAAGAGGCAGGTTTAACTTCAGCTTAGTACTGTTTGTGAAAGGGAGCACAGATGGTTTGGGAGCATGGAGTATTTGGAATATCTAAATGAAGACCAATATTCGCTACAGAGGCCATCCAGACAAATACTTGTGGATAGGAGTCATCCATTGAATCAGTTTGATGATATAACTTTCCGAGACCGCTTTCGTATGTACAAAGAAGATGTACTGGAGATAATTACTTTGCTTGAGCCTAGACTTTCCTCCATGTCTCAAAGAGGAAGGCCTGTACCCAGTTCTGTCCAAGTTCTGATCACTTTGAGATTCTTGGCATCTGGAACCTTTCATCGTGAAACTGGTGATTTGTGTGGTGTCAGCAAAGCAACAGTGTGTAGAATAGTTCACAATGTCTGCAGTGCCATTTGTGAACTGAGAAATCTGTACATTAAGTTCCCTGATGCTGCTGAGCAAACCAACTATAAATCGCGATTCTACGAATATGGAATATGGACTATGGAACTTCCCAGGAGTGATTGGCTGTATTGATGGATGTCATGTTGAAATCAAGTGTCCATCAACTCCTGATGCTGAGGAGTACAGGAACCGTAAGAACTAGTTTTCCATCAATGTTCAGGCTGTATGCACTCCCAATTTAGAATTTTCAAACATTGTTGCCCGTTTGAAGGCAGCAATACATGACTCAAGGATTTTTCACAACTCTTCATTGTGTGCTCAGTTTGAGAGAGGGCAACATAGCGGAATACTAATTGGTGACAGTGCATATGTGCAGAGTTCCTATTTATTCACACCTTGGCCACATCCCACAACAACTGAGCAGCAAAGATATAACAAAGCTCATATTCGCACTAGAGGGATGATCAAGCGTATGTTTGGAGTGTGGAAAAATCAATTCCAGTGTTTATGCAATACACTTCGCAAGAAGATGCTGCAAGGTGATCATTGCTACAACTGTTCTGCACAACTACCTGAAGCTGCACAACTACCTAAAGCAGTATAATTGTCCTGACCCTCCAATGGAAGACCAGAATGATTCAGATGTGCCCATGCCAGTCCAACGAGGACTTGCACTCAGAGCTGCTTTCACATTGCAGTGCAATATTGCAGTGCAATAGTGTGCTGAAAAATTAAATGAGAAACTCAACCAAGGCTGTCCTAAAATTTAGGTTGTGGTGACTACAATACTCAAACTCTTGTCAAGTGTATTTCATTACATTACATAGCTATCTCATGCATCTTTCTTTGAACAACTCTCTCTTCTAATTTCATATCCAATTCGACCTGTAGAATTCTCATTTTCATGTCATGCTCTTCTTTCAGATATTTCATTTTCTGCTCATGAACTTCTAAGGTTAACTTTTCATGCATGGACATCCTTTTTGGTCTCTGCTGGAAGGTTTTGGCAGCATCTTTTCTCTGGGATGCCATGCCAGATGTGGAGGGTGCACAGTCATACATTTTCATTTGCATTGAATTCACTGCAAATGGCAGCCCAGGCATTGTTCGTCTTATGTTCAACAGCAGCACTATGCCCTTTACTTTCAATAACAGCATGATTTCCCAAAATTTGTTTAAGTAGAGTTTTTTTTCATACATAGTAGAGTTCTTTGAGTGTGTTCTTTTAGCTTCAACCATGTTTGGTGTCAAAATTCCCTCCAGCAAAACTGTCCTCAATTCCGTTCCAGGTTTTTATGAACACCATTAGGCTAACAGACTGTGCTCCCACTTAGGCTAATGAGGTGTTCTCATTTAAGCTTACTCCAGGACTCCACAGTCTGGGACTAACTAAGACAAATATAAGCCACGCTCATGCAAGCCACTTAAATGACCTAGCTTTACTAGTCTGACTTAGGCCTACTCCTGGCTTGATATAAGCCTTGTCTGTGAAACCGGGCCCATGAGAGATAGAAGGTCGTACATGGTAACACAGTCAAAGGAGGGGTATGATTCATGCAAACCAGTAAATAACTACCCGTCCCTTAAGTTGTTCATTCTCTGTATCAGCTACATTAGTGTATGATGACATGCATTTTCAAGAAATGATGGATGACTCATTAAGACCTTCCGAATGTACTATTCCACACACCAGATGGCTCTGAAGACTGTCTACATACATTAAAAAACAAGTGTGAAATTGCCTGATTCATGTATTTTAAACTGGGGTTTGTTCTCAGCAGCATATTTCAGACATTTGGATGGTGGTAACTTATAAGTGTTTTGTTATTTCTTACCTACCACTAAAGCAGTGCCTCTTACAATGTAAACATAAACGCTTTTCTTTTTTTCCCACTATGTTCAGTGATTTAAAACAGTTAATATTTGAAAACAACAGTGATCTTCAGCTTTTTATCCAACACACGTGACTGCTGTGGGTGGGCGTAAAGCACTCAGATGGAGGAACATTTCTTCAGCATAAACCCCTACATGTGTGGAAATATAGCTGTAGCTACGGTGCTGCTTTTACAAACTAACAGTGTGTCATTTGTTCAGGAACAATCGCTGTAAAAAAAATACATATCATCACCTTCTAAATTCAGAGGAGGCGAGGTGAAAGCCGCTGCGGGCCCAAGGTAAGATCTGTCTCGGCAACAACAACAGCTTTCAACTTTGTGATGATCTGATTATTAATGAAGGAAAATGAGAAAATCATTTTAAAAATATATAACTTCATGGGCCAAAAGTAACGGAGCAAAAGAAAAGAGAGGAAAATTAAAACAAATGCTCTGGATATCTAAAAACAACTCCTGCTCTCTGTCTTGTTCTTCGAGTCTTTGGATGGCTGCTGCACTGGCCTGACTCCAGAGAGACCCTTGAGTAAAAGAGATTGATAGGTCTAAATATAAATTAATGAATAAATAAAAGAAAACAAAATGTGGGGCCCCATATTCTGAATATGTGGTGTGTTGGACAGTACGTTGGTTTATTGAGTTATGGTAGTTTAGCATTGCAAAACCCTTCTTTAGGGGCTTTGTTGGAGCTGGGGCCTGATTTGCGTGGATTTCATCCTACATCCTTGTGTAGACATCTTGCCAATGCAAATAATAAATACATTTAAAATGTATTAATTATTTATTCACACATTTAAATATGATAATGATTACAAATATCCATGAAAAATGCTTATCCAAACAAAGAAAATGGCAAAGCATGCAGGAAAAAAGGAACATTTTCTATGAGCCCCAGACTAGGTTGAAGTTGAGGCTAGGAATAATAATTTATTTTGTGGTATTTCCTTCGGTGTAAACAGCAAAAAAAATATAATGAGTGGTTTTGTGTGACAAACGCTGAAAAGCAGCAGGCTCAAAACATCACAGCCAAAATTAAGAAAAATATTGTCCAACATGAAAGTAGATGTAAAAAAGAAGGGTTGCTTTAGATATGAGTGATGCAGCCACAAGAGGTCCTGGGATGCTGGACTTGAGGAGAGACCAGCCTTCATCAATGGAGAAACACTTTATGGAATCCTGCCAGCACACGTGGGGAACTCGATTTTATCCAAAAGTATACATTAAATAATACACTATTTACATATTGATTAGGCACATCAAGTTGAACCAACCTTATGAAGATGACATTAGGGAATCTTTCACGGTTTGGTCAGTTCCTGTTTTATTTTGAAACCCGTGTTTTTGTGTTTCAGTTTCTGTCTTGACCTCCCTGGTTCCCATCTGCCCTGATTGTTTGCGCCTGTGTCTCGTTTACCCTTCTGAGTGTATCGTATCTGGTCTTGTCTTTCCCTTGCTCCCTGCTGGTCCATACTGTTTCCACCCTCTGTTTATCCTGCCATGTTTTTTTTATAATTTTGCTCAGCATTACTTTAGGTTTTGTTTAATTTAATAAAATACCTTTTTTGGAACTCCTGCCTCTGGCGTCTCTCCTGCATTTGGGTCCTATCAACACCACATCGTGAAAGAATCGTGTCTTCGCTACATATTGCATTTGAATGTTTGCCTGATATTAGACACAGGTTGTGTCTAATATGTGGTTGTAATACAATCAGTTTATCCCTTACGGCCGGCACGGCTGCTTGGTGCCCCAGGGTAGTGAGGGCCTGTACTGGTACTGGCATGGCACAACTGGTCCCAGTCCCCTTTTGTATCGCTGGGGTGGGCTCAGTGCAGAGACCAGGAGGGATTGTTCTTTGTAACCTAAATCCGCTGATGATCCAGGAGTCATCCTGCACCAACAGGTAAACGTGGTCCCTGAAGACACGCTCCCTCCAAACTCTAATAGTGGGCTGACCCTTTTCCATTGCAAATACAACTATGTTTAACACATATCTAGTGTGTTAACGTGTCAAACTTGTCAGTTTACTTTGGATTGAGGTTGTGGAAATATTCTAAGGCATACTGTGTGTGGGAAAAATAAGATTACATGTGGTTTTCTTTTGTTGCTTGGGTGATCAATAGAATTCATATTTTTATAAAATCTTTCCTGACTTTAGTAGATCTAGGCCTAGGGGAACACAATTTGATGTATAAAAGCAAGTTTCACTGTTTAATAGTTGGGCAGTGTCAAACGGTTAAATTTGCACAAATTCATGCAAAGTTGATTTTACTACAGCCTAACATGTGCGTGTAAAGCTGTCATAGGCAGTTTTTTTTTGTGAAGGACCTTTTATACAAAAGGCCGCTGGAGAATGTTCTAGCTACAAAACATGATCATTTTTAGTCAGATTTTTAGTCTTTGCCTTTTGTGCACTTTTCTGGATCAAATTACAAGCATCAAAGAAGTGCAAAAGTAAAGCAGGAACAAAACTATTTTGGTACAAAATGCGGGCAAATAGCGGTTAGCACTGCTGCCTCACGGTCAGAAGGATGATGGTTCAACTTCAGGTGGGCATGTGGGTTTTCTCCAGGTACTCTGGTTTCCCTCCAAAAACATGTAGGCTATGTCAGGATTATTGATGATTCTTAGTTTCCCATAGGAGTGAGAGAAAGCATGTGTGGTTGTTTGTCTATTAAATAGAGTGTTTCCCAACCCTGGTCCTCGAGGCCCACTGTCCTGCATGTTTTAGATGTTTCTAGATGTTTTAGATGTTTCACCGTGATACAAGTGGCTGTGTCATCAACAGAAGTGTCAAGACCTTGATGACAAGCTAATTAGGACCATTAATTAGAATCAGGTGTGATGATGAAGGGAAACATCTAAAACATGCAGGACAGTGGGCCCCGAGGACCAGGGTTGGGAAACACTGGTCTATTTAACCTTCTAATGCCCAGCCAGGTGTTTCTGATTTGTGTGAATTACTCTTCCAGCCTTCCGTTCCTGCTATTCTAACTGTCTTTGAGATGTGTTGCCACCATCAACGTCAATTGTGCTTATATTTTCAATGAAATGGAAAAAAAAAATTGTAGCCTATCACTTTCGACATCTGTTATTTTGTCAGTTTTGTTTATGAGATTTGAAAGGATAGGGTAAGGAGCTCAGTCATGGGGGGCAGGCTCAGAGGAGATTCACTGCTCCTCCACATCCAAATCAGTTAAGATGAGTTGGGCTGCTAGTTAGGATACCCACTGACTGCCGGCTAGGGGTCGTGTTTAAGACGTGTCCTATCAGAATGAGACCTTCAGTGAAAACCAAGCCATCTCAGCATTGGCTGCAATGCTGCATGCACTGTTTCTCATTTAGAGCCAGGAAAGGTGATTGGGAAGGAGGGGGATTGGAAATCTCTTGTCAATCTGTTGCCCTCTAAACCTGGTCCAGATAAGCATTGGGAAACTGTTGTGCGGCATTGTAAGTGTTGGATGTGGGGAATATTAAATCCAACTCTCCAAAACTCGAAGCCTTTGACACCTCACACAACATCTATTTCATGCTAAGCTCTTCAAGTACCATAGCACTTTGGATGTGGCATGTTTGTGGACAGGTTGTCTGCCTTGGAAAGGTTTTTACACCTCAGTTAGTACAGTAAGAATAAAAAAACAATAAAGAGCTTTGCCAAAACCGTATATAAAGTACAGCAAACACACATAGTAACATAGATGTTCGGAAAACTAAAAAAGTGTTTTTTCCAGAGCAGTTCACGCTCAACGCTCCACCCTGACTCCTGTTTTGCTCAATGCCTCTCTGTGTTTCACTGTGAGGGATGAATAATGCAGATCCGCTTATTATTTTGGTATGAACAGAGCGATTCCCAGGATGAGCTTCACTCTGAAGACTGGAGAGAGCCACAGGCCTATCTCCAGGCCCTCCCCTCTAATCTGCATTCTCCCTCTGTTCTCTTAATTAGGAGTATGTGGACAAGAAGAAACAGCAATTTCATTCAGTTGTTGCTAATTTTATTCTTCTCTTGTGGTAAATCCTTATCCATACCTTCCCCTACGTGCGTTCCTGCACAAGTCAGATCTATTTTATAATTTCATCTTCACCATTTCCATGGTATCCTTTCTGCACCCATCATCTTCTTCATCATCATACACACATATTTGTATCTATCTATCCTGCTTATAATCACAAACCAAGGCAATGGGATGTGGCAAAGGGGCAGAGTTAATAATTAAGGGAAAAAGGAATGCCGCCAGCCCGAAAAGTCAATAACAACCCAACTTAAAACCCTACAACGACTCATTGCTTATTAGGTGTTGGAGGGAAAGTGCTCGATCTTCATTTCTTGAGATAATAACCTTGTTTCATATCTAATATAATTTACTAAACTCTTTCCAAAGCTGCCTTGGCAGAAATTAATCTCTCCCCTTCTTTCTCTCTGGTGAATTGCATGGTAACTGTGCAGCAAAAGAAGAAAGCCCAGGGCCACTGGGGACATCAGCACACAGCGCTGCACCGAGAGCCTTCATCATCCCGTATGGTGCATCAGCTATAGACACACCTCTACAATTGAAAGAGCTTTTACAGGTCTCCCATGTGTGTTTACAGCCAAAGCAAACAGTCAGGTAATGTTGTCGCACAAACTAACTTACCGTATATATATATATATATATATATATATATATATATATATATATATATATATATATATATACACAGTGGGGAGAACAAGCATTTGATACACTGCCGATTTTGCAGGTTTTCCCACTTGAAAAGCATGTAGAAGTCTGTAATTTTTATCATAGGTACTCTTCAACTGTGAGTGATGGAATCTAAAAAAAAATCCAGAAAATCACATTGTATGATTTTTAAGTAATTAATTTGCATTTTATTGCATGACATAAGTATTTGATACATCAGAAAAACAGAACTTAATATTTGGTACAGAAACCTTTGTTTGCAATTACAGAGATCAGACGTTTCCTGTAGTTCTTGACCAGGTTTGCACACACTGCAGCAGGGATTTTGGCCCACTCCTCCATACAGATCTTCTCCAGATCCTTCAGGTTTCGGGGCTGTCGCTGGGCAATACGGACTTTCAGCTCCCTCCAAAGATTTTCTATTGGGTTCAGGTCTGGAGACTGGCTAGGCCACTCCAGGACCTTGAAATGCTTCTCACGGAGCCACTCCTTAGTTGCCCTGGCTGTGTGTTTCGGGTCGTTGTCATGCTGGAAGACCCAGCCACGACCCATCTTCAATGCTCTTACTGAGGGAAGGAGGTTGTTGGCCAAGATCTCGCGATACATGGCCCCATCCATCCTCCCCTCAATACGGTGCAGTCGTCCTGTCCCCTTTGCAGAAAAGCATCCTCAAAGAATGATGTTTCCACCTCCATGCTTCACGGTTGGGATGGTGTTCTTGGGGTTGTACTCATCCTTCTTCTTCCTCCAAACACGGCGAATGGAGTTTAGACCAAAAAACTCTATTTTAGTCTCATCAGACCACATGACCTTCTCCCATTCCTCCTCTGGATCATCCAGATGGTCATTGGCAAACTTCAGACGGGCCTTGACATGCACTGGCTTGAGCAGGGGGACCTTGCGTGAGCTGCAGGATTTTAATCCATGACGGCGTAGTGTGTTACTAATGGTTTTCTTTGAGACTGTGGTCCCAGCTCTCTTCAGGTCATTGACCAGGTCCTGCCGTGTAGTTCTGCCGTGTAGTTGACTTGGAGCGTGACGGTGTTGGCGCTTTGACGCTTGTTTCTGTGCAAGTCTGGTGTCATCCGCTACCATAGCCTCTTTCACTGTGTCTCTCCATGCCTCACGATTTGCTGCCAGCCTCTGCCATTCACTGTGGTTCGGTACTACAATCAGATCCTTCTTGCAGACATCTTTATACCGGAGATTTGGCCTACCCAGCCTCCGCTTTCCGTTTTTCAGCTCACCAAAGAGTACATCCTTTGGGATACGGCCATACGTGAGACATGTCCTAACCACCGTAGTCGCCATTGCTTCAGTAACGCATTCATGCTTGGTAAGCCAGCACGTGAGAGTACCTCCGTGTTTGTTACGTGTTGCTGCCAGGTAATGTCGAGTATTCGTCGCAGGCTTCGCATGTAGAATGTAGCCAGTCTCCTTTCTTGGTGGGCGTATGTAGTCCAAGCCTCGCTGCCATAGAGCAGAGTGCTGATAACGCAGGCATTGAACACAGACATTTTTGTTGCTGTAGTCAGCTTTCCCAGACACGGGTCTTGAGACGTGCAATGGTCGATGAGGCTTTCCCAATGCATTTAACATTGGTTACATTGGTTGCGTTTTACAGACTTCTACATGCTTTGCAAGTGGGAAAACCTGCAAAATCGGCAGTGTATCAAATACTTGTTCTCCCCACTGTATGTGTATATATATATATATGTATATATATATATATATATATATATATATATATATATATATATATATATATATATATATATATATATATTTTGTATTTTATTGTTGTTTTTTTCCTTGTACATACGTGGCACCTAGTAGAGCGGCACTCATTTCATTGTATGCAAGTCATTCTTTTAGTTTTAGTTTTAGTTTTATTCGAATTGGCCAATAGAAACAAACTTTTTATTTGAATGTAGTAAACATGGACGAAAGGGAGGAGGCTATAGTTTGGAGGGATATTTAACGCTCATAAGTTTAAGAATACATCAAAGGCTCTGTATTGTAATGAAATTGAAGCACTTTTCAATGTCAGAGAACTGCAAATAAAGAGTAGGGTAACACCGTAGTAGAAGAAAAGGAGCTCCTGTTTAATCAGTTGGGTGGAAGTTCCTGCAGACATTTACTTGAACTCTGTGAGAAAAAAAGTTTTTTGTAGTTATTACATCATTTTTAGATCCTTTCTCTCCTAAACTCTGAAAAGAATGATGTCTGTGTTGACACTCGTTTGAGCTACACAGCAGGAATAAGTTTTATCTTTGAGTTTGTAGGGGATTAAGCTCCACATGATTTCAAGACTGGGGAATGATTATAATTAATAAAAAGTTTTTTTTATTTTTTTTTAACATAAAGATAAGAACATAAAGATCCTAATCCTAATCTGCACTTTCTTAAATTAAGAATGCTCAACACTGACCAAACCAAGCCAAGTTACAGTGAAGTATTAATACTACATCTAAAGTCTGGTGTCAAGCTGCTGGACCTTGGGGGTGTGTGTGTGTGTGTGTGTGTGTGTGTGTGTGTGTGTGTGTGTGTGTGTGTGTGTGTGTATGTGTGGGGGGCAGATATTTTTCTCCTCTAAATGACTTGAGCTCTGTCCCACTTCAGTCGGCCGTGTTCAAAGCTCACACTAAAAAGCTTTGAAATAAGTTCTTTCATGAAGTCAAAGCTCCCTCTAAAGGCTCTTATCTTTCATGTGAGATTTAATTACACTTGGTGGACCAAATATAAAGTGTATCCGAAAATCCAACCACGTTTGCATTTATGTGTCTAGCGTCATATAATCATGACATCACTGTACTCAAAGACAGCAAGTTCAATGGACAGCAGTCAAAATGATTGAAATAAAAGATTTAAATAATAATTGAACTCATCCTTTCACTGTATCCTATTTAACGTCCAAGCTTAGATTTACATAAGTGTGATAAAACTGATGTGGGTGGAGGAGGCGGATGGCTCACATATACGGAGGCTGTAGTCCTCATGCAGCCAGCTCAGGTCTGAGGCTCGGCCTGCGGCCCTTTTGCTGTCTCTCTCTCTCTCTCTCTCTCTCTCTGCTCCACTTTTCCGTCTCTTCAGTATATAAAGGCCACTACAGCCCCAAAATCGTTTGAAGAAAAAGAAAGTTATCTGGGTGTTTTAAGGGTGCTCTGAAGTCACCCAATGGGAAAACAAGACAGAACAAACAAACCCTCATATAAGTTTGAATCCACTGAAGAGATTCCCTCTTTATCCACTGGACACTTTGTCTTTGTCAGCATGCCTCCGTTCTGTGATAGCAGGACACTATAGGAATGTTGTTCTGTATTATGAACTAAAGCAAAAATGCATTGAAGCTGACAGAGTTTTTTTCATGTTATTATGAGTAACTGGAGCAGATTAATTTAACACAACTAATATTCATAAGAGCCCAATATAATACACAATATTCTTTCTCCCAATTGAGATGATTTTATATATTTTATTATTTCTCTGCCAGCTGTATGTGATTCATGTCAAAAAAGCCTGATTCTTCAACCAGGGCATGAAAACGGGCATGCTGCTCGCTTGTTAAGATCACATTTTCACAGATTTATACAGAATACTGTCAGCTCAGGATTCAATGTGAAGAGCAGAGTGTGGGAGTGAAACACGATGCGATGTGACAACTTTGGGAGCACATACAGTACGCTCACATGTATTGGAGCCAACTAGTGTATAGCAGAAATACATGACAGTGTGGAGCTATATCCGTGCTGGCCAGCCCATCAAGCAAGCGCCCGCTGTTCTGGTTGGCTGCTCTCCCCCCAGTGCCCGATTTAACAATGCAAACATTCAGTGCAGATATGTTTTCATAAATATAAATGTGGAATAAGAAAAGAAGAAGAAAATTAATGCCGGAATTGCATAAATCCTTTATATATGAAGGATTGAAGCAATATAGGTTGAGAAGATACATGAGCACGGGTGGCTTTCCAACAACAACTGTAACTTAAGACAAAAAACTGTTGGCTGAAGTGGTTAAAAGCCTCAGTCCGTCTTCATTTAAGCCACCAGGATGTAGCATCTTAAAATAAAACATATATATTCATGCACACTGAACACAAATGTGATCTACGATGACAGGCTAATGAAAGAGCTTGTTGATATGAAGTCTCTTTGTTTTTCGAAGACGCCAAGTGCCACATTTACAATAGACTGGCGACCTGTCCAGGGTGTAGCCCTGCCTGTCACCTGAAGAGAACTGGCATCGACACCAGTATCTCCTTCCGACCCTAATTTAGGAATTTGCCAGTAGATACCGGACGGATGAATGACCACATTGAGGTGCATGCAAAAAGGTAGAGAACATTATAAAAACTGTGGGTGATAACTTTGGAAATGCTTTCTCTCTCTTTTGATAACAAAGATAAATAGGTAAATGGTAAGTGTGAATGTGTTGAACGTTAAACAGTGAGGAGATGGAGCACAATTTCAGCAAGAGAAAACCCGTGGCAGATGTGCCAGGTGTTCTGGTCTGACAGCGAAGAGCAACAGGCTCAAACTCAAACTCGTGCTCCCAGCACGATGGCGATAGCCTCTGTAAATGGCGCGCACTTAGCTATCCACGGTAAGAATATTTTATATCCAAATTCCTGTTTTAGTCTGAACATCTCAACATGTTTAAGGGGGTTTAAAAAATCCTAAGTCAGACTGTGAAATTTTGAAAAAGGAAGCACATTTTTATCGATACTAAACACGGACAGACCATATATTTAAATAGTTCTAGAGTGAATATAAATGCTAAATTAGATCAGATTAGATTAGATTAGATTGTCCTTTATTTCTCCCTCAATGGGGAAATTTGCTTTGTGCAGCAGCAGTACATTCAACACACACATGCAGGGAAAGGGTAAAAAAAGGAAAAAATATATAAATTACAAAATATAAACAGTATATACATTGGAATGAAAAATAAAAAGTAGGGCAGTACGGGAAAGAAAGAAAAACAGTGCAAAAAAAGCAGGTAGGATGTTTATGAGGTAGACAGATATTGCACATGTTGTTTTAGTCCATCACTACGGTGATCAGTCTGGTTGTACAGTCTGATAGCAGCAGGGAGGAAGGACCTGCGATGCCTCTCAGTGACGCATCGCGGGTGACGAAGCCGGTCGCTGATGGAGCTCTCCAGGGCTCTGACAGTCTCATGAAGGGGGTGGGAGAAATGACTGATCTTTGAGCTATGATTTCATATGATTTTTTTCTCCTGTTAACTAAGTCACTTGCTTGTATTTAACTGTGTTACATTTTTGAAGGAACTCGGCATTATCCAAAGTGGTCTGCTTACAGTTTGGCATGACTCATAATCCTCGCAGCAGTGACTGATGACCCAGTTACACGTAACCGAACAGATGGAAACAAAGGCAGATTTAGATCAGGGGCGTAGCTGAAGATCTATCGTCACGTCTTTGGTGCACGCTTTGTTTGAAGGAAGAACTGTAAAGTTCAGAGTTGACAGCACACACAGTACAACTCCCACTATATAACCGTAGTTGAACGGCGTCCAAGTGCAGAGAAAAAAAAAGAAGACAACGCCCTTGACGTGTTCAAATGTCAGCGGCTACCAGGGTTTTGGACCTTATAGATGCAGCTCTGAGGGAAAATAAACTCTGAGGACAACTACTGCTGTGAAGCAGAGAAGGGGGTAGAAGGAGTGATGAGGTGAAGAGGAAATTGGAGAGGTCACAGGGGAGTGGAGGTGACCTGATTCACACAAGCATTCACACCAACTATAATTCATCACTGGGCTATTTGTCATTCCTAAAAGTGCCGTAATGACCTATAGCTGTCTGGCGCGGTTGGAGGCAGAGGTGAGTTCTGGGGTAGGAACACAAACCTGGACGTGCTCACAAACCTGAGAAAAAAGCACATGCACAGAGACGTTGTGAAGCGGAGCATCACAGCTGGCTCATCTGCTGCCGCAGTAGCCTGCTCGCAATTTCCACTTCACACAGAACACAGTCCAAAACATGGAAGCCCACCTATTTTAACTGAACGTTTGCTGAGCTGGACTAGATCAAATATGTGAGACAGGCTTTTCAGGTTGGGCTTAAAATAGTAACTATGGTGAACATAGAACCACCATGGTGGAGAGTAAACATCCATAGATGAACACCAATATACTTTGTACAACATATTGCACCGTGGCATCATTTATTTACGTCCCATTGAGCATAAATCCATCTTTACCTTGGCAGAGTTAGATATAGTTTGGCGAGTTAGATGGACATGTGGCGAGACTCAAATCCTATTGTCCCTCCCTTCATATGCAAACTTCACAATTTGAATATTCAGCTGAAAAACGATCAAATCCCAGAAACTACATAACACATCACATACTGTATGCATATTTGGATAGGCCTTCAAAATTAGCAACACCAGCACACTGTCTGGTCGGCTCGGGATTGATGCTGCAGCACAGGTGACTTCTGCAGGATACACAGGGGTAAAATTGGAGTTTCATAAGGCAGAAAATGTTGAAAGAAAATGCTGTCTAGCATGTTGTTCAGGAAACGTTGACATTTTCCATAGTCTTCTAAAAGAAGTGATTTGTCGACGGCATGACTGATGTTTGTAAGCAACAGGATCGCAGTGTTCCTCACAGCAGAATCAGCTTTATTGTTAGCATGCAGACTTAAAGGAGCCGTCTGTAAGAAATGGCCAAAACTGGTACTGCAGTCACTTTCAAAATATTGTTGAGCGGCGTGTACCCTCCCCCTCCTCCCCCCGACCAGAGGTTGCCAGGTAGGCTGCAGAATGCAGCAGGAACGTAGGCTGCCATGGCTGCGATAATTAGAGCCGAGCTGGCAACCCGGCTGCCGAAACAATACTGACTTGGTGATTGGGAGATAGGTGGAGGTGGAGCTTCAGAAACAATACTGACTTGGTGATTGGGAGATAGGTGGAGGGTGGAGCTTCAGAAACAATACTGACTTGGTGATTGGGAGATAGGTGGAGGGTGGAGCTTCAGAAACAATACTGACTTGGTGATTGGGAGATAGATGGAGGGTGGAGCTTCAGAAACAATACTGACTTGGTGATTGGGAGATAGGTGGAGGGTGGAGCTTCAGAAACAATACTGACTTGGTGATTGGGAGATAGGTGGAGGGTGGAGCTTCAGAAACAATACTGACTTGGTGATTGGGAGATAGGTGGAGGGTGGAGATTCAGAAACAATACTGACTTGGTGATTGGGAGATAGGTGGAGGGTGGAGCTTCAGGCCAAAACAAAAAATGACAACATAAACATCAGTTGAGGGCTGCAACTCCTCTTTTTAAACTGGAATATCCTGGCTTGAGTGCTGTTGTCAGTGACATAAGTATTTGAAATGAACATGATTTTTAAATGTCTGTTGACATATCGGGGTCATTTTATGATTCGTTTTATTATTGCTCTTACATACAGCTCCTTTAAATTAACCTGTGTACGTGTTGTACTTTCTGGTACTACACACCCTAACGTCTCTAACGTCATTCTAGGGAAGAGGGGTCCCTGTCCCTCTGACAAATGGAGAAAGCTTTGCAGGGAGGACATTGGAACTTGTGAAGTCTGGGTGGGGGGTTGCCGTAGCTACGAGCCATCTTCACCCCGGCCCTTCCTGGCTGACCCGGAGCCAGTTGTCTCACCACAGAGTACATGGGCCCGGCGGGGGCCAACCTTGCACAGAGAAGACATCTCACACGGGGATCATCCTCTGTCACCTACCGCCATTAGCATTTGAGTTAGGACTGATTATCCATCATTGTACATATTCAAGAAAGCTTTGCTCAGCTGCTGAACCAATTAGTGCATAACCTATTTAATTATTCATGAGCACACCAAAACAGCTTCTTATTAGAGGACTATTTAAAGGGATTGTATTAGGGCGTGTAAAAGGCATGTCAGCAATTTTTGGTCAAAACAACGTTAGAAACTCTTTTTAGGGACCTCAGAAAACGAAATAAATCAGCCACTGCATGTATTATAATATAGATGTGTTTCATTTTTGGGAGTCAAATTATGGAATCAACTTAGTGATGAAGTGAAACTGTGTAAATCTCTGTTGAATTTTAAAAAAATATTGAAAAGTAAAATAATTAAGGATTACAATGCTAAATGATTGGAGTATAATTTGGTTAAGCAGAACAATTTAAAGGGGAATTTCTCTTTTTGTTTCTTTTCATATTGCAGATAATCTGGGTTTTCTGTTGGAAAGTACAGGGTAGGCAAATATAAACTTTGGCTTCAGCCTATTCCTTTTTCGGTTTCAGAGTTTATTATTATTTTTTGTGTGAAACTGATGAGTGTAAACTTGTATGAAAGTGTTTTGTCATTTACACACAAACAGTTTGAATTGCAAATAATGTAATGTAACCGAAATAAACAATTCATTCATTCATTTATTTTATAGGGTGATTAATTTAAATTAATTAAGATTAATTTAAAAAAAATAAAATTAAAAAAATATAGGGTGATTAAGACAAAAACAAAGCCAAGATGCAGATTAATTCTGTGAAAAGGTAAACATCCCTTCTCAAACCCTTAATCCCACCTTATATGTGGAGCCAGCCACCACTCCCTCCACACAGAGCCCTCCCTCTGTGTCTCTTTTGAAATTCAGAGTCAAAACTCACCTGTCTAAACCAGCTTTCACAGCCTCTCACTTCCCACCTGCTTGTTCCTTGATGTCGCGTTGGTATTGGTCTTGGCATTGTATGTTTGTTTTAGCTTTTAATTTTGTTTTTGGTTCATAAAACTTACTTTTTACAGCACTCTGGAATGTGAAAACTGTGTTTACATGTGTGTTAGAAATAAGATCCTCTTAACTTAACAGCTTAGGCAGCCACAATTTGAAATGAGCTGCAAAAATATTTTTGTGTACAGATACATTTGTGGTCTACGGTTGACTACAATTTTTTAAATAATTAATTTCAATTATATGCTGTTGCTGTTTTTTTATTTTACCAAGTGTTCTGTGGTGAATGGCCAAATACCTCCAAGACTAAGCTTTCTTTTTAGACGGAAGAGGCTTTTCTCCCTTTAGCCCTTCTCAACAAACCATACATGTTTATTCGTTTTTAACTGTTTTCATTACCTTAAACTTTTAACATGGCTCTTCAAGGGTTTATTTCATTACACAGTTTGACCTTGGGGTGATTTTGTTGGGACATCAACTCCTGGGGAAACCGTTTTGAGAGTTTTTCACTGATGAATAACCTTTTTCACTCTTTGGTGATGGACTGCTTTTTATTTACTAATGACCCTTTAAGCCTCCCCAGACTGATGAGCCGCATCGTCGGATTCTCTAGGCTCAATGCTGATATCTCTCCCCCTTGACATCGCCGGAATCTTCCAGATATGCAAACCGCCGGTTAATAAGCACCCAATAGGTACATTTGATGAGCAGCACACGGCTACGGTAATACGCCACGTGTTACTTTGATTTTAATACTTGAAGACATGAAGGACAAGATTACTTTTTTTAAACGTGTCTTTTAAAGTTTACAAGTGAAAGATTACTTGCTTATTTCTATGTAACTGAATGCAAAGTGTCTTAACTTTGTCCCTTACATATCTCTGAATAGAGACTGCAAATTAAAATGTCATTTTTGTTGGTAGCTCAATAAAATCAAGCCTTTTTTTGTGTTTGCGCCTCACACAGTGTTGATAGTGATAATATAATGTTTTCTTTGCCTTTTGTCTTGTTATGCTGTGATGGTGGTTATTTAACTGTCGTGTTTTTTTCCCTACAGACAGACATTTGCATGGTTATGAGAAAAAGGGAAACAGACAATCAATGTGAACTTGAGATGAAAGAAATTACAAAATTATATTTACAAAAATATATTGTATCATGATTTTAGAGATCCAAGCCATGGACATTCCCCGTGTGCTGACAATAAATGCAACATTTACAAGAAAAAAGGCTGAAAAATGAAAAGGAAAAGGAGAATGGGGTGGCTTTTAGGTTTACTTTTATTGAAGTTCCACACTGGAAAGTGCAATTTATGCCCCAAGGCTCATCAATGTGTATCACGCAGTGGATGACAGGGCTAGAAACGAGCAGTGTCACTCTTGAGCATTGACTCACACTGACAAATCTTTCTTTCGTGAGCCTGGCTGTTCTACTAACTGTCGGTGACAGTGAGATTTCCCTTAAAGGCATATGAAATAGAAGATGTTTCAGTGGTGTAGCATGCAACTCAGCCGAGACCCTCCGGTGAACCCAGAGGACGTACGGGGTAGGCAGATAGTACAGCTGATGGACTGCAACTACTTTACTGTTAATAATATATAAGCAGTGCTCCGCTGCGCCAGCTGCTGACCCACAGCAAGAAAACTGCCGGTAATCAACAGTGAATCACTGACTATAATGTTAGAAAATAATGAAGCTGAACTGAAATACAATTATTGCGTAGAATTGTTTTCCTCTCTACAGTCTGATGCTCGGCTGTTACTCTAATTCTGGCGATGGACATCACTGCGAGGTGCATTGTAAGGTCACAGACTTGCGTTTGTCCTTGCCCTGCTCCAGCTAGACCTGTTTTTTTTTTAGATAATCTGAACAAGCAGTTTTAAAATAGGAGGGATGCTACTACAAGAGTCTGAACAGTGGAATGGAAAAAAACCAAAGCATTTTCTTTTAACATGTAACACCGGTGTTTTAGCCTGACAGGTTGTGAACTCTCTTTAATCTGCTTCCAGGAAGCACAGCTATAAAAAGGTGACCCGTCGTTCAATTATTTTATCTTGTCAGTCATCTGAATAGACATCACAATTATTAATCCAGCATACAGCAACAGCAAGTCCTACCTCTCATGACTTATAAATGAATACAAAAACAGTACGAAAAGAAATGTAATGGGAAAAATAAGAATGAATACAATTTCTACTAGCAAACACTCTTTTAAAGCAGGTACCAAAATTATTGCAAATCTATCTGGGCACTAAACAAAGCTATCTCAAAAAGATTTCAAAAAGGACAGATTTTTTAACCAAGAGTTGAGCTACACTATAAGGAGAACGAATGTCAACAGTAATGCTTCGTAAACATTTTACTTTAAAAGTGGAAGAACAAAAAGAAGCCATATTGGTAGTAAATTTTATTTTAGTATTGATGTGCCGATCACCCACCTATTTAGGTCATTTCTCCACAAGCATCATCCTTGTAATGGAGAACATGCATTACACATGAAATATGCACATTCATCAGGCTGCGCCCCACATCAACTGGAATATTTGTAGCAGAGAATCATAAATGAAACATATTGAATATTAAACAAGACAAAACATATCAAACACCATTTTAGAAACATGTTTTTTGAAGCATACAGTATATATGTGTGTGTATATATATATATATATATATATATATATATATATATATATATATATATATATATATATATATATATATATATATATATATATATACATATATGTGCATATTGTTGTTACAAAGTGGGATCGTATATCAGCTGTTTGTCAGTAAGAAAATCTTTAAAATGAAAGGAAAGGAGACAAACTTGTAGATGAAAACATAAAGTTGGAATAAAGTGAAAACAACTAAAGGCAAAACAACTTCAACAACAAAACTCCACGTAACGTAAACCAAATGTTCCTTTTATATAGTCCACTGACCCCACCCATGGCCATGTAATCAGTGAATCAGAGTACTCTAGCACTCCAACCCAGATACTCTCCATCATATAATCAGCTTTTCAGCCGGACAATCAAGGCAGCTTCCCAACTACAGCATCTGCAATGACAAACACGAATATCTTGGATTCCCATGTCACAGCAGAGTGTGCACCTTCTGTGGGACTGAGAATCCAAATGTCAACACTAAACAGCATAGATAGGATAAATGTACACTGTCAACAAATCGCTGAACAGCACGAATCACTCCGATAGACGCTGCTCCGTCACAGTCGTCTAGGCTCAGAAAATAAAATGTTATCCCTTACGTATACAGTGTCTCGTTGTGTCTCCTTATGCCCATGTTTTAGATCTGAGTTCAGTAGAAGGTCCCCATGTAAAACAGCTTTCAACATGCAGTCTAGAGCTTCAACCAATTTCAGGAAAGACTAATTATGAGGCGGCCTGAAAAGGAAAAGATGTTTTTTCAGCGATGGCTGTCTGCTGCACCGAGGGGCATAAAGGCAACTCTTCAGAAAACGCATTTTTTGAGCAGGAAATAAATAAAGAAAAAACACCAAAGCCGCTAACAAAGGGAAAGTGCGGTGTTTAAGAGGACGAAGCTGCTCTCTTCTCCATTCGGAGCTGTGTTCTGTCTAAGAATCTCTTACTCTTACTTTCACCCCTAGTTGTAAGTCATTTAACTATTTGTAACTTTATTCAAATTAGTCTATTTATTTTCAAATAAGATGTAGTCATCTAATTATAAAGTTTTAATAGCGTCTGTCACATGTAATTGGTTTTTTCTTTCTTTTTCTTTTTCAGACCTCGAGCCCGCAGGTTATACTTTAGCATTTTAAACACATTGAAATTCAAATTTCTATACTGCAAATTGGACTTTTTTGGATTTAGAAGTTTGGTATTAGTTTAGAAAACTGGTACAAAAGTGTTGATGTGAAATACTTTAACGATTCAAAGGTATTGAATCAAAGTGTCAAACTGTGGAAAAGAAGCTCACTCTTTGAAGCTATTTTATTAGATGCTGCATATAAGGATAAGGATAAGGATAATCTTTATTGTCTCTCTTGAGAGAAATTTCTCTTGGACAAAAACTAGAGACTCCAGGCACCAAATATATAACAAAACATATAACTTATTATAGTATTGAGTAGCATCATCCAAACGTTTGTAGATTTGATGTAGAACCCAAGTTTATTTCCAATGTTCCACTCTACTCTGATATTTTGTTAGTATCATTTTAATATTTTCAACTTTGTTCCAGTTTTAAGGACAAAAACCTTTAACAGAGGATATTGTCGATGCACAATAACAATAAACGTTTTTCTAAAAACAGTGTAAGGAAGCACACTACAAAAACTAGATGCATGTCTGAATTTTCACTAAAGAAAATTATTTTCATGAGAAATTGTCCTGAAATTCCAGAAAATGTCAAAAGTGAAAAATGTGCACTTGTATGTGAAATGTTCTTTTTTCATTTTCTAAATGTAATTTTTTCAGTACAAAAAATGTTTTCACACAAATGCGCCCTGAATGTTAAGCCACTTACGAAATATTAACAAAGGTTTAAAATTATATTTGCATAAGTGATGACTCGTCAAATCTGCAGCTGAATACACACACCCGATCTTGAGTCACAAAGTGGCAAAAGTGTGCTTAGACTTTTGCAATACTTTTTTAAATACTTAGAAAAGCTGATGCAGCTTTGTAATTTGAGACACTGACTGATTTTCTGACACTGTATTCAAGAAAAATGTTTGGTTTAGAAGAGTACAGCCATCTATCATTACTGCATGCTGTATGCTGTTCTGATGCGATTACAAAGACCTCTGATCGCTGGTTGACTGATTTATTGCCCTGCCAGTAAAACTGTGAATTGTCTAAACTTTCCACCAACAACGGTCCTTGTTCCACCAACACAGCTGCCCGCCAGTTAACTTCTCTCACTAGTTTCTCAAACACTGAAAAGTGAAACCAGCAAAAAAATGATCTTTGATCAACAGTCACACAGCTGACCTATCTTCAATTTATAGAAAAAAAGAATGTAAAAGAATAAATACAAATGAACCCTACAGTTTAAACGTCCTCATATTTCTAAAACCTTGATCTTCTTAATGTGGCATGAAGAAGCAATCCTTTCACCCTGCAAGGTATCGAAAATCTGGTGACTGGTAATAAGGCTGTCTAAACTTCTTGCTCGTGTGTGACATACTGTACATTCAGTAGAAGCCAGAGGACAAGAGAAGGCACAGCCAGTACTCGAGTTGTAAAAGAAAATCAGGGGGGATGGTGGATTTTATCATATGGGGACAGATAATTTGTGCTGATTACAAATAATATAATATATTACAAATAATAGCACTGACCAAAACACCTGCAGAAATACTGCAGGAATGACATAGCAGCAGTTACATGCAGCCTTCTGTAAGCTTTAAATATCCACTGGGCTTACATCAAATACATCAAAACACAACAATAAAAACGTTTTCTGAACTTATCAATATGCCTAAAATGCCTAAAATGTCTCATTTTAGTAGAAAAGAATCTCATTACACTTAAAACAAGACTCATCACTGGAAAACTAAACAATTTTCACCTGTTTCAAGTAGATTTACACTTGAAATTTTAACAGATTTTGGCAGATTTTCCTACTTATTTCAAGTGAAAATGTACCTTAAACAGGTGAAAATTGTCACATTTTTCTGGTGTTATTTTTCTGGTGATGACTCTAAATTTTGAAATAGCAGTAAAACCACATTCATTGATGAAATGACATAAGCGATGGAAAGGGGGATGGCAGTTTTACAGGGGGGATGATTTTGAACGTTTTTATTTCAGGGGGCCATCCCCCCTCATCCCCCCTCAACTCGAGTACTGGGCACAGCTGAAGTGCAATAACCAGCCAGGGCACTGAATCCCACATCCCGATGGCAAGTGAGCATCCACAGGCAAGAACTCTAGGTAAGTGTGGTTTTGTGAGTCCCTGGATGACTGCCACTGGCGGTCAGAAGAGGACTACTGGGATCACGCACAAGTATCACTGAAAAAATAAATGGTGATGAAAGCTTTTGAATCATGGGATGTTCTCATGATTCCTCCTCCATTTAGGCTCTATTTCTTCAATAACTTATTGGGTGTAATATATCACCATTGTGGTCTGTCTTTACTGAATCTTAAAATCTGATTAGCACTAGATATTGTATTTTAAGACTTTTAAGGGTTATAATCAATTAAAGGTGAAACCAATCCATACATTTAAATTCAAGGTTTAATGTTTACTACTGGGAAATGTGAATATTCTTTTCCAATGTAAACGTCCAAAGATTTTAAGGCTAATTGTGTCTTGTAGCTCCAACCACCGCAGCACCTGTAATATAAATAGATCCGACTGTTCCGACATAATATCAAAGTCCAGATTCATTTTTTCTACTAGTTTTTTTCATAATACCAGAGAACACACAGTCATCCTGTAGGCTGAAAATGATGCTATCAAACACACGCAAACACACACGCACGCACACGCACACGTGCACAGAACAATAATAAAATCAACATGTTAAAGCAGCATTATGTAACTTTTCCACCTTAATATAATATTTCCATAGTCATTGTGATGGTACATCAACTTCCAACAGGTTTAATGACACCTCTGTCATGGTCTGAGAGGGTCTGCATCGCCTTCACTGGCACTATGTAACTTGGAGGTGGATGGTAGGAACCCTGCCACACTACTGGTAAAGCACTACCGCTTTTGTCCAAAGGAGCCGCCAAACTCAACAAAAGCTGAAAGTTACGTTGTGCTGCTTTAAGCACTTACTATGGAATGTTAAATTAAGGAAGACATGTGTAGCAAGAAGTGATGTTGTCACGAAAACAAGTACACACACACACATGTGCATGTGTAGTAATCAGTGATGGTGACATGATTCTAGGAGATGGTGCTGATACAGAGTGCATCAGCAAAAGTGTGACTAGTTAATATAAAGGCTTTCAGAATGGCCTGTTTTTGTGCAGAAATGTCACTTATCTGAAGCATAAGGCACGTTTCCATAACACTTAAAACTGCGTCAAACCATAAAAAAAAATTTAAAAAAAACTCCAGAATATCGAATATACATCTTTTTGCCCTTCGAGGGGGTGGTTATGCAGGTGATTCGATAACCCAGTTATTTGAAAAAGTGTCATGGAAACGCTTTTGCGTCTGCGTCTCATTAAATTCTAGTTTCCTGCTGTTTTTAGCCTCATGCAGTTGTCCTGTAACACTACTTAATCATTACATAAGGGCTCTGCCTCTGAATAGTTATTTGAATGATCATCCACTGCCTTCATCATCTGGCCATTTTCTCAACAGCGGTAGCGGCAATCACAATCATTTATCAAAGACTGAAGATGTTTTACTCCATTTTCTTCAATGTTGAGATTTTCTTTTTCATTGTTTTGAAGAGAAGTCTCACAGGACAAGATGATGAGTCATGAGAATTATCTTTATTTAAAAAATTGTTAAGAAAATGTTGGGACATGAACCAGAGACTAAGGGTCTAGATGAATCTTTCTGTGACAAAACCCATAGGTTTATGAGGTAAAGCAACAATTGAGCTCCGATGATAACCATCTTGGCAGGTACTGACTCTGCTTAATTCAATTCAATTTTATTTATATAGCATCTGTTACAACAGAAGTTGTCTCTAGGCACTTTCCAGAGACCCAGAACATAACACAACCTCTGGTTAAAAAGAAATATAAGCAAATGAGCATAAAGGATAAGCCTGGCAGCTGATTAGAACACTCCCACAAGCTAACTAGAGGTGTTTTTAGATTAGATACTGCTATTATGGCTGGACAACCTGATCTCACAAAAATCAAAAATGCCCACGACCTCTCACCACTATATTCCGTGGCCCCAGCACGGAAAGTGGTAACTTCCGTGTGAGCACCACGGATATTGTACTATGCGAAGTCAATCGGGATCCGTTGTCGTGATATATACACGGATTATTACATTATTATTATGTATATATTATTCTTTAATATAGTGGCTAAGTCATGAGTTTTTGACGCGCAAGTTACTGTTTGTTACTGTCAGTTTGTAAAAGCGTGTATTTAACTCTGTTTTAACAGTGTTTTAATGCTGTTTTGATGATTTTTAACAGTATTTTGACGGTGAGTATTTAACCGTGTTTTCTAGTATTTAACATAAATTCGAGTATTTAACCATGTTTGCTGTCGCTATGATGACGGAGGTGGCGTAAGTGATGTGAAATTATTATTTTAGTTTTTTGATACCACAGACAACAAAAGAAAGATTTCTGGCTTGTCAGTCGACATTCTTCATCACTGCTGTCTTTTTCATCATTACCTGATTTGACCCAACTTGCTCAAGCAGATATAAACGAGAGCTACATGTCTCACAAAATAGGATCTAAAAGCCTGTATTCCCACATACGTCTGTGCTTCTGAGGAAACAACGCTTTCACATCAGGTCTGAAACACGACTCATTGTATAAATGTGTGTAATGTAAATGAGAAACATGCTGGAAACCTCTTTGTAGACCTTAGTTGAGACTGAAAAAGCACTGTCAAAGCACAGAACATTTAACACTCCAATAGTGCTACATTCAGTAGTTTGTAATGTTCACAGTGGTGCTTAATGAGAGAAGCACTGATGCATCTAAAGACATATGGGGCTCATTTTGGCATCCTCCCAATAAACAAAGCATTTTAATTTGAAAACAATACAACGCTATACAAAGCTATCTATCTATCTATCTATCTATCTATCTATCTATCTATCTATCTATCTATCTATCTATCTATCTGTAACTGGATTAATATGGAGGGTAGTTCAGCATTTTTGCTGCTATAGTACATCTCTACCCAACCTCACACAACAATACTGTTATACAGATACAAGTTAACATCATACAGAAGCTTGAATCGAAACTCTGTGGATCTCTAGTGACTCTAGAGTACAGAAGTGACAGTGGTCTGACACTGACCTGCACTCAATTCTAGCAAAACATGGGGCCCTATCTCGGGCCAGTGAAGTGAGGGAAATTGACAGCACCATTCTTCATCTCATAGCTGACCCAAACAAGCTATCCTTTGTCTGTATGGGGCAAGGTCTTTTCTTTTGGTTGTGTATCTGTTTCTTTACAAAGCTGTCTTTTTCTGTTCCAGCCTTACTATGAATGTGAGCCCACAACAGCAAGGCTGTATGGTATTACTCTTGATGAGGAATTATTATTCTTTATTTTTCATTTATTTATCCCCTCACCAGATCAGTAATAAATCTTAGGTCTCTATGCGTTTCTTGGTCAGCCAGCTCATGTTAATCTCAAAGCTATGAATCTAAAGCTCCTTTTTTCTTGCAGAAGATGATTTACTGCTACTCTAAACCTCTTCTGAAATTTTAGAGCAATCTGAATGAAGGCATGTAAAGCTCATGAGCAATGTTGTGCCCTGTTTACTGATGATTTTTCCAACATAAATTGCATTGCCATCCAGTTGTCAAGCTACTGTAATTTAGAATAATCAACTGAATATACATTTTACAGACAATATCAATCAGCCCCATTGCCATCATCTTGTTTCAAATGTGTATGTTGAGTTTATTCTGTCACATCAAGGAGTATTGTCTTTGTTTATTCTCTTATTGTTCATGTGATCTTTCATGTAAGCATCATGTTTACTTCATGTTTAGGACTTAATTGACTGGCATGCATTTCCATCTGTCACTATTCCATTTCCAATTCCATTTTATTTATATAGCATCTATTACAATACAAGCTGTCTCTAGGCGCTTTCCAGAGACCCAGAACATGACGCCCCGAGCAATTATTGCATATTACATACACTATGTACATCGGATTTTTCTCCACATTAATCTCAAACAGGATAAAAAAAAAACATTTTTTGTGTGTGGAAATGGAATCCTTTTCTTCTAAATGTGCAGTTTTCATTTGTCAACCCTTTCTTCATGTGCAACACCAAATGAGTTGACAGAAATCCTGCAGATTACTTTATTGACACTTAAGGAAGCAGACATGTTCTGGAAGACCAAAAATATGGTATGTATTTTAGGCCCCTTTTAGAGCTTTTTTAAAACAGAACAGTATTTAAACCTACACTGTATTCCTAAAGGGCCTCCCATGTGACGGGGGCAGATGACACAGAGATAATTCAAGCTTTGTATTAACAATGGGAATCTCAAAGAGGGTTGGTGCTGGAGGAGCTGGGGATCTTCAAGGGTTCATAAAAGTAAGATAAGAAGGCACAAGACCATTAATACTTTTAAAAGTCATTACAAGTACCTTCAAATAAACCCTGAAAGACACGGGAAGCCAATGCAGTGATTTTATAAATGGTGTAATGTGAGCCTGCTTTCTGGTCCTCGTCAATACACAAGCTGAATGTGTGAAATGTTTCATTTTGAGAAGACCAGAAAGCTTTACATTACAGTTATTAATACAACTTGAGATAAAAGCATGCATCAGCATGTCCATGTTGGTTAGAGAGAGAAATGGGTGAAATCTGGCTATATTCTCAGATAATAAAAGGCTGTTTTAACCACATGCTTAACATGTGGAATAAAACTAAGCTCAGGGTCAAGAGCGCCAACCAGGTTTGGCCATCAATTGGTTGTGTGCTTTACATGGCAATGTAGAGTTGTGTGTCATCAGCATAACTTTGGAAATTAATGTCATGTATCCTAATGATATCCCAAGTGTAAGCATATAGAAATTAAAAATAATCAGGCCTAGAATTAAGCCTTGGGGCACACGCCTTTTGATTGTATGGATCCCTGAGGAGTATGTATCCATACTTTAACAGAAATCTTCTATGTGAGGTAAGATTTGAATAAGTTAAGAACAGTGCCAGAGTCTATTTACAAGGATTGGGTGGTCTATTGTATCAAAAGCTGCCCTTAGATCCAGTAGGGCCAGGACTAAAATCAAGTCCAATTTCCACCTAAGATCATTGATGACTGTAAATAAGGCTGTTTCTGTACTGTGGTCCATCCTAAAACCAAATTGAAATCTCTCAATATTTTATTTTTGATTTATTTTTGATTTTATACAACTGAATAAAAAAAAGTTTCTCTATTATTTTGCTTAAAAATGGCAAGTTGGATTGTTGTCTATAGTTATTGAAAACATCAGGACTCAGATTGCTTTTCTTCAGAAGGGGTCTGAACACAGCAGTTTTTAAAGGCAAAAGGAAAGATACTCCTCCGTCTGTCCCACCCAACACATACCTGTATATCGTGCTGCGACTTTGTTTGGAAACAAAGACTTACAGATATCTGTGCTCAGCAGGTTCTTTTGCAGCTGATAACAAAGATGTCACTTCCTAATCAGAAAAGAAAGGTGGACAGTAGACACAGAATGTTTCAAGAACAATGGACATTGAAGTATTTTCTTTTTCATTACTGTATTTTACGCACTATACGGCGTACTTAAAATCCTTACATTTTCTCAAAAATCGGTTGTGCATCCTATAATCAGATGCGCCTTATGTATACATTTTGTTGTACTTACTGACCTCGAACCAGTTTTATGTGGTACACTGCGCTCAAAAATCTGTCAAAATGTTTTAGTGCGACTTCAGTAGGTGACGTAGCCGCTCCGCTTGATGGATTGTTGGACCATTCAGGTGACACATTAAAGTCGGTCCTTGGTTGGATACGGGTTGCAACGTCAGATAACGTGAGATAACTAATTATGTAGTGCTGGCAAGCAACCATCATCCTAAATCTAGTCCATGTTACCTTACTATTATTAGACGTCAAGCCAACGTTTTTAGCATAAACCCAATTTTCAAATCTATATAATAATCCAATTATAATAAAATTTTGAAACACAACGTTGTTCCAACCTCACACTAACTTCAGGTGCCTGCTATAACAGACTTATTATGAATGAGGTAAATCAAATTTGACTTACCAACTCTTTTGTTTCACTTTATACATGTTTTATCATGCCTCTTATGTATGAAATAGACCTGTTCATTGATATTGCTCCTTATAATGTGGTGCGTCCAATGGTCGGCAAAATACAGTACTCGACTAAACATGGAGAGCAGTATGAGGGACACAAGAGGAATTAAAGCTGCAAGCAGCAATGAACGGGCCCTCGCACCCTTGTGCACGTTCAGGCGTGCTGCAGTGGAAGCGCTTGTATGACTTGCATGTAGATTCTTCAGGCCTGGACATTTAGCGGATGACACCAGCCACGACTCTATATCAAACCATTCAAAAGTTATGGCAGACAGTAGGAACCATCAGATATTGACCAATCAGATGAAGGGGCGGGGCTAATTTGCATGTTCAAGGACTCAAAACCGAGTCAAACCGTTTCAAGGTTATTGCAGAAAATAGGGACTATCAAATATTGACCAATCAGAAGAAGGGGCGGGACTAATTCAGGCCAATGAAGGTCAAGTACTCAATACCGAGTCTGATGACACCACCCACATGTCTTTATCACAACCCGTTCAAAGGTTATGGCAGAAAGTAGGAACTATCAGATATTGACCAATCAGATGAAGGGGCGGGGCTAATTTGCACCAATTATGTTCAAGGACTCAAAACCGAGTCCGATGACACCACCCACAACTCTTTATGTCAAACCATTCAAAAGTTATGGCAGAAAGTAGGAACTATCACATATGGACCAATCAGATGAAGGGGCGGCGCGCTTTTTGGCGTCTAGCGTCGCCACGGTAACGCTTTTGAATGAGAAAAGTAATGCGCGTCGTCGCAGGATGGAGATGCACATTTTGATGTATAACACACACTGGGTGCACGTTACGGTTCGGGCTGTTTTAACTGCCGAAGGAATGGCATAAATTGCACCAAAATTACACGATTAATTCAAAATGGCCAACTTCCTGTTCTGTACCAATTTTCGAGCATGTACGTCAAACCATATTGTGGGGCTTGAGGCACTAAGTTTTCTAGGGGGCGCTGTTGAGCCATTTTGCCACGTCCATTAATGCAAACCATGAAATATCAAATTTTTCGCCAGACCTGGCTTGCATGCAAAATTTGGTGACTTTTGGGGCACGTTTAGGGGGGCAAAAAGGCCCTCCTTTCGTCAGAAAAACGAGAATAAAGAAAAAATTCCTACAGATACAATAGGGCCTTCGCACTGTAAGTGCTCGGGCCCTAATAAAAGAGCAACACAGCTACACTGAGGATTAACTTCTCAGCAAAGTCTTTTCCATAAGGCCAAATAGGAGGCTGATACTGTTGTTATGTGATGGTTAATCGCCAAAGCTGTAAAGCCATTCACTGAAGGACAGTTTCTGTAAAAATGGATGATGTGAGTTGCTGATGTCTTGAGTCTGTCTATCTGCAAACACGGTTGCGGAGCGCATTAGCAACTTATCAAGTGACAATTTATGAACACTTAGGTGACAAAGCACTTTCACTGCATACTCTGTGGCACTTGATGGGACAGAAGGGACAGTGCCCAGCAAGCTATTTTTATGAGAGTGAACAATGAGCAGTTCAAAGTAAGAGGGAGTTGCTGAATGTGTGTCCAATTCATGAGCACACCACAACCAAGGAAAAATTTCTGCAGCTGCATGACACACTGGAGGGCATGGGATTGCTGTGCAACATACTGGTTGGCATCACAAGTGATGGAGCCCCATCCATGATAGGTAAAAAACACGGGCTGGTAGCGCTGATACAAAGGAAGTTGGAGGAGGAAAAGAGAGGTCCAGTGGTTGTTTTGCAGTGTGTCATACACCAACATGCACTGTGCAGCAATTGAAATATGAACATGTGATGTCTGTGGTGCATTAATACATAAATCCCATCAGGTCCAGGGGCTAACAGCACCGTCAGTTCCAGGCTTTTTTAGAAGAAATTTAGGTAGCATATGGTGATGCACTTTATTTCACTGAAGTGTGCTGGCTAAGAAGGGGAAATGTTCTGAAGAGATTTTTTGAGTTATGAGCAGAGGGGAAATTATTCATGGAAGATGGTAGAATTGGGTAATAGGCCGTGCATTCTTAGTGGATATAACACAGGAGCTGAACATCCTTAACCTGAAACTGCAAAGGCCTGGTCAGCTTATCACAGCAGCCTCAGACAGTGTGAAAGCTGCCACCTCAGAACTGAAGCAATGTAAAAAAGGCAACTTTTTATCCAAGAAACCTCAGCCATTTCATAACGTGCAGATCTCTTGTGGAGAAGGGCACAGCATTCTGGGGTGAGGGCCATGTATCGGCTACTAATAACCTGAGTTTGATCAGCGATTTGCTGACACCACACCATGGGACTTTCCAGCTGTTTGCAGACCCCTTCTTAGCTGATGTGGGCAGCGTCCTAAATGTGTTAGAACTTGTTGACTTGCAGTGAAACAGCCTGCTAAAGACAAAGTTCAGAGAGGCACAGGGAAGAGCAGATATGACTGGACAATTTCTGTAAGGAATTGCCTCCATCTTTCCCAGAGCTGTCCAAAGTGTTTAGTTGTGTGATGTGCCTTTTTGGAAGCACATGTCTGTGCGAAGCTATGAGCTTTAATAAATGCAAGTTCAGGTCCAGACTGAGGGATAACCATCTTGAAGCTGTACTCAGGGTTTCAACTGTGACCTCTTTTAGGGCAGATGTAGCTACACTTTGTGAGTAGAAACACTGCCAGATGTCTGGGCAGAATTAAAATTTTACATCTCCCAATCCATTTTTATTTTGCATCAAAGCAAGCATAGACTGCTATAAGCGTTTTATTTAGTTAAATATGTCACTCAAATAAAATAAATGTGCGTAAATATTGCACTATTTTTATGTACTCATTTTGATTTCAGTAACTCGTCTTCAACCAGGAAGCTCAAAACGTGTCCTTGTTAGGAAGAGATTAAAATCAACTGTTTAAAAAACATGAAGTCACAGTACAGACATCAGAGGAGGAATAAAATGATCCACTTCTCAGGTGTTTGTGATACCTGGAGCAGCAGCACCCTGAATGAGCTGCAGTTGTCTGAGACACCCGTGAATACAATATTAGAGTAATCAAGAATAATAACATAAACTCGCGGACAAGCTTTTTCAAATCATTTTCTCATTCACGGAATAATTGTCTTTACCTATCATACAAAAATACTTTTCATGGAATGCCGAACAAAGTAGAGAAGGGTTTGAAATTATGTAGACAAAGCCAGAACAAACAATAGCCCCTCAGTCCAGGAGTCTTACTTTTTCCATAGAAGAAAAGCACATTCATGAACCCTTTTCTTTTTTTGATGAGAGATTTAAAAAGCCAGATTTTCTTGCTCAATTATGATAAATAAGTCAACAATTTACAGAAGAGCCACTTAATGCTTCACAAGAAAAACTATCTCTGTCTCAGGTCTTGCTTGTTAGAGTGGTTTTAATCCAGAAATCTTCAAACTCAGACATAATTGAATTTAACAATAATTAAATAACAATAAAAAAACAACAACTCAACAATACATAGTATGTAGCAAAAAATAGACCACTACACGTCCAGTGGGAGACCTGATATCTATTATCTGGCTTTTAGCTGCACTGTCCATTACTTTCAATATCTACAATTGTATCTGATTGTATCTTAAACAATATATTAATATAGCACTCATGACTGATGATGTCACAATCCCTATTGCTGGAAGGAAGGTCTGGATCCACTGTTGAAGGATGGATAAAAATTACCAGTTGCTAAAATCTAATGCTGAAAAGCCTCAGGACAACTCTTCTCTGGACATTTAATTAATTTCAGTATACCGGTAGTGTTGGATGACAACAAAGCAATGGGTGAATAAATAAAGCTGTGAATAATCTATGGGCACTGTATTTCACGTATCGGACCTCCACCAGAACTCTATGAATTATAGAACTGCTTTGAATTCTAAATTGCTTGGATGCTGGTCTGATTCAAAGTTGAATTGCAGCAAGGAAAATGTACTTAATGGCTATGCAACATTGCAGAGCTAGAAGTCACTCTGAGACAACGGGTTGGTGTGATTCATGGTCCATGTATCATATCTTTAGATAAAGTGTTCCTCAAAATAGAATGTATTTGTTATATAGTCAATTCCCCTTAAAATATTCTTTGGGTGTTACACATTTTGAAGTGCAGATTTAAAGAGTGCTGCATGGGCATGATCAGTTTCTAGCTGCTGATTTATGGTGTTTATAGCAAAGGTAACATGATATATGTTGCACATTAGGCAGGGAATTACACAAAGGAATCAAGCCACAAATACCAGCATACAGAATGAGATGGGTACAACCTTTAAGGTTTGTGTGAGAAGGCTATTGATAGAGCAAAGAGCAGAGACCACACCGGAATAATGCATTTCAATTGCCTATCCAATCTCGACATTTTCAACCTTGGATATCGGAAATCCTGGCATTGTGAACAAGAAATTTACTCTTCACAGTTGTGTGAGGATTGCACTTTTTATAATTAATGAAAGAGGTTTGCATTAACATATTACACAAAAAATAGACAGAAATCCAAGTATCCCATATTTTCTTGGTGAATCTCACTATGTACACGCTCATATAATTTTTTTAAGAGCTTTGCTGCCATGGACTGATCACGGCAGTGGAAAGCTTGAAGGACCGTGTCACACGAGACTTTGGAGGTAAATCTATGGAACGTTGACGAGGACTGCCTTTGGATTGAAACTGAACATCACTGTGTGATAACCGCTGCTATGAAGTCGTACGCTAAATACTGAGTTGAAGAAATGTATTAGTTGGGATTACTTAAAATAACTTAAAAAATAACAGTCTGTATCTTCAGTGGCAAGAAAAAGTATGTGAACCCTTTGAAATGAACCGTTTTCGGCATTAATTGTTCATAAAATGTGATGTGATTTCATAACAGACAATATGGTTTTACACTCATAACACATTAGTTTTCATGCCTTTAAATAACAGACAAATTAACATTCACAGAGCTGGAGTCCAATAGCAGAGGTGTGGTTTGACATCATGTTATTGGATTTTTCCAGTGCTTTTAATATCATCCAACCATCTTTGCTGAGTGAAAAACTACTTGGGATGGGTGTCAGCGCATCCACTGTGTCCTGGATTGTTGACTTCCTGTCAGATAGGCCGCAGTTTTGCGGCTGGGGACTTTCCTTTCTGACATGGTTGTCAATAACAAAGGGGCGCCCCAAGGGACTGTCCTGTCTCCATCCATGTTCACTCTGTACACCTCGGATTTCCAGTATAATGAATCATGGCACCTACCGAAGTTCTCTGATGACTCTGCAATGTGGGTTGTGATCATGAGGGGTGGAGTGGAGGGGACTGCTGGGTAACATTAAGAAGCAGAGCAACAGACCATCAATCCATCAATTTTCTATAAGCATTTAAACCTACGCAGGGTCATGAGGCAACAGACACCATTTGGTCCGAAATGTTTCTACAATCAAGGAGATTGTAGCTGATTGCAAAACTAAGCCAGTAACCATCATTGGTGAGAAGGTCGGTCTTGTTGACAACAAGTACTTGGGTGACTACTTGAATCGTAAACATAGTAACACATAGTAATTACTTTACCTCACATTACTTCAAGAAAGTGCTTTCTTGAAGTAATGGCTGCCAAAAGAGATATGACTATTTATTAACACCAATAATTCACTAGATTTCACTTTCAGTACTGTCTCTTTCAACAAACTGTCAAAAGGGCTGAGATTGCCTCAACAAGGGAGAGCATATGAACTGCAATAGAGATTCAATGCTATTTCTCTAAATTAAGTAAAGCACAGAGGTGTGTAATCTGTATTTACTCAATTAAATATGTGTGGTTAACTACAGTGATTTAGCAGCTGACCGTATGAATATAATTAACCGAAACATTCAAGGTAAAATGAAGGGAATGATGTGTGAATTAAATGTTAAGAGAGCTGAGAATTGCATGAAACCAGACAAAAGGTCAATTCTATTCAGTTCAACTCAGTTTTCATTATATGGGGTCTATTACAATAGAAATTGTCTATCGTAATAGGCAGGCAGAAACCCGTTTTTCAGAGACCCGGATGATGACCCCTGAGCAAATTTAAAAAAGAATCAAAATCAGAAGGAAGTTTATTGCCAAGTAGTTTAACACACTCAATGAATTTGTTGTGGTGATTGGTGCAATACAAAAGAACAAATAATATTAAAAGAAAAATGTACAACATGTTGGTTTTAAAGTGCCAGAGTAATGAGTCTGTACAAAGGTAACCTAGGATGTGCGTCAATGTGATGCATAAGGTCATAAGTGGGGTCTTTACGTTAATGTAACATAGAGTGGGATGGGGGGACAGTCTGTGGTAGACGGGGGAGAGGGGGGTCGGGGGCCTTGTTGACAAGGCCAGCTGCAGTTGGGAAGAAACTGTTTTTATGGCGTGAGGTTGTGGTCCTGATGGACCGCAGCCAGCCGAGTCTGAAAACACTTTGTGTCCGGGGTGGGAGGGGTCTGCCGCAATCTTTCCTGCAAGCTTCAGGGTCCTGGAGGCGTGCAGGTCCTGGAGAGATGGAAGATTGCAGCCAATCACCTTTTCTGCAGAGCGAATGATACGCTGCAGCCTCCTCCGGTCCTTTACAGTGGCAGCAGTGTACCAAATGGTGATGGAGGAGGTGAGGATGGACTCAATGATGGCTGTGTAGAACTGCACCATCATTTTCTTTGGCAGGTTGAACTTCTTCAGCTGCCGCAGGAAGTACATCATCTGCTGTGCTTTTTTGATGAGGGAGGTGATGTTCAGCTCCCACTTGAGGTCCTGGGAGATGATAGTTCCCAAGACGCGGAAGGACTCCACAGTGTCTGCTGGGGAGTCACAGGGTGAAGGGGGTAGGTGGGGCTGCGTTCCTCCTGTAGTCCACAATCATCTCCACTGTCTTTAGAACAGTGAGCTGTAGGTTGTTCCGACCGCACCAGGGGCCTCATTTATAAGAGAGTGTGTAGGATTCATACTAAAAGTGTACGTGCACTCAAAAGCAGACTTGCACGCAATGTTCGCTTTATAAATCACAGTCCAGCTGGAAGGTTGCGCACGTGAATTCGCCTGGTGGAGGCCAGGAAAACAACATTATTTGGTGGTCACAGTAGTGGCATCACTAATAAAAAGAAAGAAAGTGAGTGGCAGCATGTCGTTGCTGCTGTAAAAAAATAATTTTGAAATATATTGGTAATTTTAAAATACTACCGTATTTTGACGACCATATGGGCGCCGTGTGGAAAGGCGCACCCTCAGTTTTGTGTGTCATTTCTGTATTTAAAACACACACACGGCGCACCAACCGAAAAGGCGCCGTCTACACACACGGAGCGCCGCCTTACAACAACACACACACACGTGCGCCGCACAAAACACACACACACAATCATACAAGTGTGCGTATTTAAAAATGGAGCGGGAGCAAAACTTTGATTGTAAAAAAAAGTTTGATTGTACTTTATTTAAGTTATTACATTAATCAGTTGTCAGGACTCAGCGTGTCGGGCTTCATCCGAGCCTGATGGCGCTGAGACCGGGAGAACTGACTCCAGGTCACCAGCTGGTCCACCTCCCACCTGTAGGCAGACTCATCACCATCAGAGATGAGTCCAATGAGGGTGCTGTCGTCCGCAAACTTCAGGAGCTTGACAGGCTGATGCCTGGAGGTGCAGCTATTTGTGTACAGGGAGAAGAGCAGAGGAGAAAGAACGCAGCCTTGAGGGGATCCGGTGCTGATGGTCCGAGGGTCAGAGACATGTTTTCCCAGCTTCACATGTTGCCTCCTGTCAGACAGGAAGTCTGTGATCCACCTGCAGGTGGAGTCAGGCACATTCAGCTGGGAGAGCTTGTCCTGGAGCAGAGATGGGATGATGGTGTTGAAAGCAGAGCTTAAGTCCACCAACAGGATCCTCGCGTAGGTTTCTGTGGAGTCCAGGTGCTGGAGGATGAAGTGCAGGGCCATGTTTACAGCATCGTCTACAGACCTGTTGGCACTGTAGGCGAACTGCAGGGGATCCAGTAGTGGGTCATGATATTCTTGAGGTGTGGCAGCACAAGGCGCTCAAAAGACTTCATTACCAAAGAGGTCAGGGCGACGGGTCTGTAGTCGTTAAGTCCTGTGGTCCTTGGTTTTTTGGGGACAAGTATGATGGTGGAGGTTTTGAAGCAGGCAGGCACATGGCATGTCTCCAGGGAAGTTTTGAAGATGTCAGTGAACACTGGAGACAGCTGATTGGCATGGGGAGACAGAGTCCGGTCCTGCTGCTTTGCGGGGGTTCAGTCTTTTAAGTTTCTTGTTAACATCTCTCTCCCGGATAGAGTGGGGCATCACTGTGGGGCATGAGGATGGGGCCTCTTGGGTGTGAAGTTGTAGAGAAGCTCCAGCCCCTGCTGAGGAGGAGGGGGTGCAGTTGGAGGAATGGAGCTGGTGAATGTGAATGCATTCCCGGGGGATTGTATCAGGACTGTCCCTTTGTCTTTCAAAGTAGAACTCGTTCAGGAGCCAGCATTGTTTTATGAGAACTGTTGTTGTAGTTTCTCGGAGTACAGTCGTTTAGCTACTCTCACCTCCTTGCTAAACGTGTACTTTGCCTTTTTGAGCCTGTCCTTGTCACCACTCATGAACGCTTCTTCCTTCTGCAACCGTAGCCGTCTGAGCTTTGCTGTGAACCAGGGTTTGTCATTGTTGTACCTAACCCTGGTACGTGATGGTACACAACTGTCCTCACAGAAGCTGATGTATGAGCCTCTGTGTACTCATCCATACTGTTGGTAGTAGTCCTGAAAACATCCCAGTCAGTACAGTCTAAGCATGCCTGAAGATCCTCCATAGCTTTCCTGGTCCACTGCTTTGATATCCTCAAGAGGTTTGGAAAGCTTTGATTTCTGCTTGTATGTGGGAATCAGGTTGACCATGAGGTGGTCTGAGTGTCCCAGTGCAGCTCAGGGGATGGCATGATAGGTTCTGCTTACTGTAGAGTAACAGTGATCCAAAATATTTACCTCTCTGGTCGGGCATTTAATTAGCTGTCTGTATTTTGGAAGTTCATTGCTGAGGTTACCTTTGTTAAAGTCACCGAGGACAGTAACTAAGGAGTTCGGGTTTGTCCGCTCCACGTTCAGTATCTGGTCGGAGAGCATGCGCTGGGCTTCCTGCAGGTGGGCCTGCGGTACGACGTTAATGCCGACCAGGATGAATGAAGTGAACTCTCAGGAGGATAAAAGGGTTTACAGTTTATGATAGAATATTCCAGATCATGAGAACAGTGTTGTTGGATCACTGTCACATCCCTTAAACCAGCCGTTGTGAATGTAGAAACAGATTCCTCCACCTTTCTCTTTTGCGGAGAGTTGCGTGTCCCTGTCAGCTCTGAAGAGCTGGAAACCTGCTAGCTGCAGCGCGGAGTCCGGTATGAGTCTCCGTGACATAGGCGCCCGAACGGAGATGGCCGAGCACCCACGGGGAGAGCAGAGTAGGCGAGCCCCCATGTCAACAATCACTGATTGGCTAAAGCGGTTTTCAAATAGAGGGCGCACAGCCGCCGCCGGCTTTCCCATTCAAGTGTATGTGCTGCCGCTGCGCAAGAGCGCAGGGTCTGACGACGAGGTCGGCGGCAGCAAAGGGCGCACGGCGTCGCAAAGCGGCTTTCACCTAGAACTCGGTTTGCACCCGAGTGGGCGCAGACTCGGCGCAGAGCCTGCGCACATACACCTGTGTACACATTTGTTGCAAGTTGCTTGGCGACCGAAAAAAAAGTTTTTCCGGTCTGGCGCCGTTTTCCCACTCATTTGGACGTACAGTAGCTACAGCTCGGTTTGCAAAATGCATGTGTCCCTGATTCAAAGAAAAGCCCTGGCTTTAGTTCTTCTTCTGAGGAGGAGGGGAAGACGAGCAGCAGCAGCAAGGAGGGGATGGGTCCATGAAATCCTCATGCTACAGCTCCATGATGGCCAGGTCTACTTCAGGCTGAATCATATTTTATTAAAAAACCTTTCTGAACTATGTTGTTGTTTTTTAGCTCATGTCAGTCATTTTAGCGGACCTGTAGTGCTTCATTTTGCAAAAGTATTGACACGTGGTCTTTTCATAACCATATATTGATCAATGATTCAATTGATCCCCAGATGAGGCATGGAGATGCTATACTTTATTTTAAATTGACATTTTATTGTTAAAAGAGCAAAAGAATATCACATTTCTACCACTTTTAAACACACCAGGTGTGTCCAAATTCTGTGAGATTTCTCACCGCTTTTGTCCGTTTTTATTGATGTCCCGATAGTCCTGCAGTCTCATCCCACAGCTCCTCACAGACTCACAGCCAAGATCATTCTTTCTTCCATGTTGATCGTCTCTGATCTACAAGCTGCAACTTTTTTTTCTCCCTCCACCTTCTCTCCTATTGGACACCGCCGAGATGCCGTCACAGGGCGCACGGTGAAATTAAAAAAAATGTAATTCTACTGTTGTAGATCAGAAACGATCAAGATGGAAGAAAGAATGATCTTGGTTATGAACTATAGAAATATAGCCTCCTTTTTCTCAGATGAACACCCGAATTTGTTTAGAATTTGATTATTATTTGTGTGTGTGTGTGTGTGCGTGCGGCGTTCATGTCCGTTACCGCTGTTGAATCTACGTTGCTGAATTGCTGAATCTCGTGCGAAACGACACTACATGACATTCAGCACCCACCAGCAAAAACATAATTCGGCGCCTATGCTCCGTGATGAAACAATAGCAAGTAAAAAAACGATCAGAACATCTGAGTTGTCTGCCAGGGGAGTGAGCAGAGGGACGTTCACAGGGAAAGAAGGCGACAAAAAAAGAGCAAGAAAGCTCTATAAAACTAGCTATAACTATACAGAAGAGATCGGTTTGTGTCTGCCACCGCAAGAGTGGAGTTTGGAAAAACTTGGAGGACTTTTGAATGATATGCAAAATAATCATGCTTGGATTCGGACTGTGAATAACAACCCCAACATCCATCACTTTGTGGATTACATAAATTGGCTATTTTCTCTTCTGTCCACACTGTGCCTGGTAACTCTGTACCACTGCGGGAAAAAAATACTGTTGCACTTGAGTCAACATTTTCCACCACAGTGGACCATGATTGCACACACTGACGCTAGAAGCGTCATCTGTGGGGGAGGTAACCACTCTATTTCCTCTTCAACCAAAACACAACAACTCACAACGTCTCAGCTTTCAGCAGGAAACAAGTAAGAGTACAAATATTCAATTTTCTTCATGAAGTATTGTTATTATTATTATTTAAATTAGCTTCTTGCTTTTCTCCTGCTAAATTGGAAAACCTGGCAAGGCAGCACGGTAGCTTAAAGCAGCACAATGTAACTTTCAGCTTTGTTGAGTTTGGCGGCTCCTTTGGACAAAAGCGGTAGTGCTTTACCAGAAAGAACACTACATTTCCCATGAGCGCCAGCGCGTACTGCCGGAAAACTCCTGTCCCCGTCGCGTGCATTTGTTTTGATAGTGAATGAAGACGGGACGGACTTTCAAAATTACTTTTCTGTTTCACCAAGTGAAAAGACGGAACGCAAAAAAAAAGATGTTAAACTGCTGGAAAGGAACTGGAATTTACCGGGATACCTTAAACAAGGAAGCCAGGGAGCGGTTTTGGATCCATATGAAATCCCTATCAAAGAGTGGAGCTCCGATGAGGACTTACTGCCGCAGTTCTGCACAACCGACGTCTTAGGCTACCTTGTTTAGGAGTGTTTGGCAGCTGCTTTGGTAAATGTTTGACTCGCCATGTGTTTCAATAAATTAGTATAATATTACAACATACAGTACATGTTTTGTATTACTCTTACTTTTCTTTTTTTTTGACTGCTATATTATGCGGAAGAGGCTCCGAGGCGTGAGCAATATTTTGTTTTCCTCGTGGGATTATTTTTTTCCTCTGCAGCTACAAATAGAGTTAATATTTTTTCCTCAACAAACTAGTTTTATCTGAAGATTGGGGTTAATTGCACCGCAGAGAGCTGGCCAGCAACTGCGTTTAGCTGGAGAAGTGGGGAATAAAACCCGTGTGAATGATCCGACCCCGGTCTGTGTGAGTGTTTGTTTGTGCTATACTGTGGAAGATTATGTTTGGTCGTTACAGCCGCGATCCAAGCGAGCCAACGACTCTTCGTTATCTCAGATACTCTTCCTCCGTGGATCTGCCTCCAAGCAGGAAAACGGTGAAAAGTTAAACCATTAAAAATGGTTGATTATAAACACAAGGAATCTTGGTGGAATGACCTCCTGGAGGAAGCTGGGTAGACACTTGGAGGTGGGCTGTAATACGCCAGGAATGTCTCCTCACCTCTGGCTTTAACAGATCCTAGTATCATTCTGTTGGGATTAGACTCTTTAGAAGCTGGGGGTTGGACCATTTAGGCAAGGTAAAGTATAGCACATTCAGCAACAAGGCATTTCAAGGTGCTTTAAACAGAAGGTGCATTTCTATTACATCTAGAATTGCGTACTGTATCAAAAAGAAATCTGTAATGGAACAGCACTAATTCAAAAACAGTTATATTGAACGTTCGAATATCTAACAAACTTTTTTACACTCTCAGGAGGTGGCTTTTCAGGTGATTCGATAATATGTATGCAGCCCTATGTGTAATGGAAACGCTTTTTGTGAATTTCCACATCTGGCAACGCTGAAGGTGACGTAGCCGGTCAATCTAAAGTAATCAAAATCTTGTTTACAGCTGTTTATTGCCTCATTATTAAGATGAAGTTGCGCATGAACACTACTTAATCATTATACATTACATAAGAGCTTTGCCTCTGAATAAATATCCGCTGCCCTTATTATCTGGCTATTTTCTCAACAGCGGTAGTGGCTATCGTAATAATTTTAAAACTAAAGAATTTTTAGTCCATTTTCTTCAACGATATTTTTTTTTCGTTTTTTTTTTTAAAAGAAGTCTCACAAGACAACATACGGAGGGTTACGAGACTTACACTTATTCAAAAAACAGCAATTAATGGAAACACCTACCCCCTGCAGCGCTACCTTTATCAAACTTTCTTTCAAGTTTTGATATACATACAGGAGTCACTGGGAATCTCACAAATTAAATATTAATTGTTCGCATGTCATCGTCTCATACACTGTATAAATGTGTGAAAATGCAAAGCATTGCTGTCATATTAACTGTGTTCTGCCTTGATGTTCTCATTGTGACACAACTAAAAAGCTACATTGCAGTTAAAAGGACTGTATAAGTTCTATATTTCATCTGTCAAATTCATTTTATAGACAAGAGCTCTTTCATAAAGCAACATTTCTTTTAGTTGTACTCATAATCCCTCCTGCACTCACTTTTAACCCTTATATCCTTGCTAAATTACACGTCAAAAGATAAATTGTCTCCTAGGCTTCATCACAGCGAAAAAAAAATCACAATTATCTTACGCATACTTTCTGGTGATCATTTTGTTTTCATTCTGTCATCATTCAGTTTATTGTCCATTAATTTGCTTATATTGGGAATCTGTCAGTGGTTTGCTCTCTTGATTGTGTTTTCCTGGGAAGAAGCGGAGATGGATGAATGAAAGTCAGAGCAATCGAATGGTGGGGGCCTTGGAAAGAATCGAGCAATGTTCACATTTGGCTGGTTGTTACATTCAAAAACCATTTGGGTCCGTCATATTATTATTTCTTCATTACATACCTAATCAATTTGAGATGGAGAAGACAATAAGAGGAAGGCAGCGATGGTGTGTTGTTTACAAACTAAATCTGTGTTCCGCTAAAGCCAGAAACATAATTAGCAGTCAACACATCAGATTACACCGATTTGGATACAGAAGCAACAATCAATAATCCAGTTCACTGATGAATATAAAAGAGCCAAGTGACGGTGGGACCAGCAAACTCCACCAGCCACATAATTGAAAGTTTAAATTTGTTTCAGCTTCCAAAAATGCAAAACTGCCCTCTCATTTCCTCTCAGTGTAAAAGCTAACACATAACTCAGAGCTCTGCACTGCCACCACGATGCCAACTCAACTATTTTCAGCATCAGGATCTCGGCCACCTCAGTGGGCAGCCTTGTTAGTTCATGGCTCAGCCTGAGACAGCTGGTCTGACCTCAACTGTGTGCAACCTCCCCTTTCTGATCCAAGCTATCAACATTCATGTATCAGCCAAGCAGTTTAAAAGTTCAACCTGTCTGAAAGGCAGCATCCAGCCCAGGCTTGGCCACAGTCTTTGCTGATGCTCTCTGCATTTCAAAGTGTTTGGCTGGGTAGGGTTGTACGGAGTGAATGGATATGGGGAATTCTTCACTTTAAGGTGCCAGAAAAACTTCTCTAAGAGGAGTACACATTATACAAACATCCTGCGAGGTGTAAATGAACTCATAGTTGTGATATAAAATATAATTGCTATGTATAATGTATTTCATTGCTTGCAACATATTAAATGGTGATACTAAGCAATGAAGCCTCACAGGTCTTTGTAAAAGACACTGATGCAACCCAACACAATCTACATGACCTCTGGCTGGTAACAGTCTTATTTTGTCTTTTGTCACATTTTTTTCTTCATCATTTTTTCATCATTTTCTTTTTTTTTTTATAAACCCTCAACCTCAGTATCAGAATTAAGATTGACATCCATGCCACATCTGGTTGTTCGTTTTTTTCTATTTTTTGGTTTAATATACATTGTGTCAGTGGCTATATCTTTTTTTTTTTTTTTTTTTTTTTTTTTTTTACATAAATACAATGATTCTATGTACCGTAATAGATGGAAAGCAGACAGAAAACTATATAACAATGATCTGAAAGGTTATGTTATGTCTTGTCTATGTCAGGGTTAAGGTTTTTGGTTATATGTTTTATTCATTGATTTTATGTTTTTGCATTACTTTATCTTAGGTCACTGTTAAGGAGGCTGGAGTCTACTGCAACTGTTATTTGGTTAAAAGTGGGGTATGCCCTATTGCTCCCCAGACCATCACAGGCAGGTTCAATATGTTTCAAACAATACATTACACTGCTCATAAATACAAGCAAACTGTCCATACAGCCCCATTTTCAGGTACTGAAATACTACCCTGTACCCCAGTGCTGAAATAATGACAAAACATACAATAATAGTTTTTTAATAAAAAGGTCTACATTGGTCTGAATATTACCATAATTCCACATGATCTTCTCAAATGGTGTTCCTCTCCACAACCAAAACATAAGACAAGTTAAATGCGTAACCCAGTTTGGTCCTCTGGAAAAACTGAGCAAGAGTTCGACGCAGTACCATTTTGGAAATCATTTGACTTCATGCTTGCTGTGATAACTCATTCATCACCACTTATGAAAATGAAGTCAAGCCACATCTAAAAATGTTAAAATGAAGCATCACCAGCCTCACAGGCCTCTGTGAAACATGTAAGTAACACAGTGAGAGAGACAAAAGATTAAAGGAGGGAAAGATGGTAAAAAATTGCGAGGAATGTTAGGAATAGATGCATAATGACAGTTGGGGTAGAGGAGATGGGTAAGAAGAGAAGAAGAGAAAGAAGGAGGCAATGCTGCAGATAAAGAGTGATAAAGATGACAGGTAGATCAAGCCAGAAAAAAGGTTAGGGGAGGGGTATAAAGCAGGATACAGTAAATGTTGAGGAAGACAGCATTTTGGAGGAGGAGCAAGGGTGAAATCAGAGTCAGAAAGGTGACAGATGCAATCTGACACCAGCTAAATCTCTGGATTCAATCCCAGTCAGAAAAGCAGGATGCTCCTCTTTGATCCTGAACACTTTGAACATTCTGTCAGACCTGTATTTGTGCACCAAGTAAGAAGAATAAATGAAAAAAGACATGAAAGAATTTCAACTAACATTCATTCTTTAGGTTTGATTACTCCACAGTTAAGCTGGATGTGATTTGAATGCGATTTAGGTGAGAGGAAATTTGAAGGAGTTTATGAGGGGCGAAAGGGAGGTCAGGAGAATCATGTGGTTAAAACAAAAAGAAACAACAGAAGTGAATGTAAAAACCCCTTCCAGCATTGCTGGTGATTAAACAGTTGTATCTGTCTGGGATTTTTTCCTTTCCTCTTAGCTCTGTTGCTCTTTCTTCTGCAACAATTACATATTTTTTTAGACAAACAATAAAGGATCTCATAATTATACAACTGCTTAGCAGTTCCTGTTGGCCTGATCACAGACTGATAGAGACTATTATGCCTGCAGTGTACTCAAACACTGAAGGATACACACATATAGGAAGATTGATGTTTATGAGCTTGAACACACAAGGGTCTTTCATTCATTACCAGGACGTCTCGGTCATTGAGAGTCCTCATCTGCTCTGCTGCATCTCCCTCCAGAGAGGCACTGGGGAAGCGCAAGCATTCGATCCTCTTTAAACAGACAGTGTAAAATGCTAATGTGAGGGCATTGTTTAAAGGTGGTCAGCTGCAGTGAAGTCATGTAGAAACTGCAATAAATTTCAAGATAATAGGTGCTAATTAGAAAATGCTTGGCCTTGCTGCTTTGTCTTTGGCTGTAGCTGAAAGTGTGTTACCATGGTAGTTATCATTCTGTGATGAGTCACTTTATTTACCGATTGCCGAGAATGTGAAAAAGCATAAAATCAGAGATTAACTTCCCTGAGACTAACTTTAATACATTAAGTTTGTCTCAAAAGAGAAATAAACATTTGACTTGTGTGCATCCACCCATCTTCTACTGCTTATCTGGGACTGTGTTGTGAGGTGCAACAGCTTGTGAAGATCTTCCTCTCCTCTGACACTTCTTCCAGCTCTACTGAGAAGGCACCAAGGCATTCTCAACTATGATATTTAATCCAAAGCTTTCAGTCTTCCCCGAGGCTTCTGTCTGATTGCAAATGTCTAAAACATCTCCTCTGGTAGATCCATGGCCAGATGCTCAAACCATCTTCACTGGCCAGGTGAACTGGCCGGGTATTTACAAAAACGGATATTTCCCCCTCTACGTTTTGAAAAATACCATCATTTTCACGAACCCGCATAAATACGCTGTTAAGGTGCTATGAGCAGCCAGACCTACAGGGGGCAGTGTAACGAGAAGCATAAAGTCATGCTAGCCAATCAGAATCCTGGAAAAAAACGTCAACAAATGACACGAGTAACTTCCAGTTACGGATGGAATGAGAGTCTTTTGTTTGGAGTGACAGAGAAGTGGAGTTACTTTTAAGTGTGACTTTAGAATATAGAACAGGTAAAATACAAGAAAATATTGACGGTGGCCAAACAAATTGTAAACACAGGTCGCACACATGACGCTGGTGACGTTTCTGACGCATAATGTGACGTTCTGAAGCCTAAATGTCCGTTTCTCTCTGTTTACAAGCAAACGTGAAGACGGGGTTTTTGCAAATCTCCACTTTGGCCGGAGTTTTCAGAACTTTTTGGTGACTTTGAGCTTCGTTTTCGTGTAAACAAACAGCCAAAACGCATGAAAACACCACCGTTTTTGCTATGTGTAAACGGGCCCTGATGCAGCACGAGATCCAAACGAAAGTAGTTTATTAAACAAAGATTGCTGCATGGAAAGAATTCCAAAGCCAAAACAAAAAGTTCCTGGAAACAATCAGGCCAAATAGGGACAGGGGAAGTCAAACTTAATTGCTAAACACAAGGACACAGACTTTTAAAATAAAACAGAACCAAAACAAGCCCAAAAACCGTGAAATCCAGATGACTGAGCTCCCAACTGTATTCCTTCACGTCATCACAGCAGGAGCTCCCCATCCTGTCTCACATTCTTCTTTTTCCATTTATTTCCACTTGTGAACAAAATCCAGAGATACTAATGTCATGTTTTTTTCTCTTCATTTTTTTCTTCCTTTAATTCATATTGCTTATGTAAAAGTTTGTAAGCAAGCATTAACACTGTTTGCACAACTCCTCTCATAAGCAAAACAACCCTTTTAATCTTACTTAACATGACAGAATCAAGATTTTGTCATTTTAATTGATCCTGACAGAAACAGGAGTGTTTTCTCGCATGGCTCGGGTCACCCAAGTGACCAACCAGTTAACTGATGCTGCAATCACTTCAGTCTCGTAGCTAGGGATGGGAATCGAGAACCAGTTCTTGTTCAGAATTGCTTCCCAGTGTTTCAATTCCTTGGAATCGTTTGCAAATTTTGTAAACAATTCCTTTTTCGATTCCACGAATGACGTCATCACACACATTGCGTAAGCCAGCAGTCAATAGCAAACATTGCACCCAGCCGATACAAACACTGGAAAGTCTGGTTACATTTCAGTAAAAAAGACGACAACAGGGCAACTTTCAATACTTGTCAAGTGAAAATTTCATCAAAGGGAGGAAGTACTACCAACATGCAAAAACATTTGCGCACACAGCATGCCAAACAATCAATGAATGTCGTGTTCGATCTGCTCCGGACTAACGTCAGTAATTGTCAACCCAGCAGCAGCAGCAACGTTAGCATGTCCGTGGCGAATAATACTGATGTTAACTAATTAACTAACAAACACTACTCATAATATTAGCGCTATTTGCCCCATTGTTGTCCCTTTTTTCCAAATGAAAACCAAAAAGGGAATTGACAAAGAACCGAATCGTTGAGCAGAATCGAAAATGGAATCAGAATTGTAAAAATCGTATCAATTCCCATCCTTACTCGTAGCTATAGCCAGGGTCACATGAACTTTTGGAAATTTGAAAAAGAGCCTTTAAAAATGTGAACTGCACAATTACATTTATTCATTTAAAGATGCTGAATGGTCATTAGTCGGCTGCATTTATGACTTGACCCCAAAAAAATTCTAACAAAAGGTTTTTCAGTGGATTATTGTAGTACTAGGTGTACTTAATGACATCCTAAAAGTCTACCAAAATCTGACCACCAGAAAGGTGTATTTTTCAAGATTGCGACCAAGGTGGCCAAGAAATCCCAGGTGAATAGGGTAAAATTCTTAACAAACAGATATCATCATGAAACTTCCCCAGTTAATTACTTACATGAAGGCAAAAAAAAATTGCATTGGAAGTTTTTTGAAATTGTATGGTAACTATGCAAATTAGGTGTATCTCATTGAATATGCGCCAATTCACATAAAATAACCATTGCTCCTTATTCTTTAACAGAGGCAAGCATTTTTGGTGCCAAACCCCATGTTTTTTGATAAAAGCATCTAATTAGAATATTTAAATTATAGTGACATTATTAGCCATGCACATTTAACATTTAATAAAACGGTTACGAAATCGGTTATGAACATATCTATATTAAATGTACAATTTCCAGTTTCACTTCTATTTCTAATCCTGTATTCAGGAGCTTTCTTTATACCTGTAGTCTAAAAAAATCCATTGACTACTACAGTGTGGTACTGTGAAATTAGTCAAAACAGGGCCGCCACGTGAAGGCTCAGTACCGCTAACTGTTTGTTTTTTTTGTATTTTTATCTTTTTTTTTCATTGTTTTTATGTTTTTAAGTTCGCTGCAGTTGTTTCTTGTTTATCTTGTATGTTTTTTTTATTTTTGTTTTGTTTTTTCCTTTCACAGTTCGTCGTCACACTCCTCCTCCCATAAAGGTTGATTCTGTAGATTCTCACAGTTTTCAACTTGACATGGTCCACAAGCAGGCATGCATGGTAGTCCATATGCTCTGCAACTGCACCGTTGTGTTCGGCAGGCGGTTTTGCAATTACAGTGGACCATCTGCAGGAGGCTTTCTGGGGCAGCAGTCTTATTGGTCATAACTGGCAGGAAGATATTGCCCTCCAGTTTCCACCCCCAATCCACTGGGTTCATGTCACTCTCCTTTTCCATCCACACCATGATCTGGAAATAAACTCTTTGACAATGGTGTTTAGTCGAGGACTCTGTAGGAGGGAGACGTTCTGGAGTAACAAATGACTTAGCAGAAACAATTTTCTTGCTAAAAAGGTTGTAGCGCAAAGAAGCAAGTGAATCAGTACTCTTGCCGCCAAAAAACACTGCCATTGCCTTGCTCCCATGATCCTCGATGACATTCCTTGCCTGATTTGGGAGCAGAAACACATTTGCACAAGACTGGATGGTTGATTCACGTTTCACAAGTTTGTGGAATGCTGACTGTTTCCCGACCCTAAAGATGCGGGAAGTTGTATCACATCCTGTGAAAGCATGAATAAAGAGCAACTGGGAACACAATCACTACCCAGGACTTGTTTCATCTCTCTGATGTTGTACACTTTACTAGCTTTGGACTTATCTGAACGAAAATAGAGGTCTCTATTGTTTGTCTCAGCATAGTAGAGCAGGAGAATAAGCAAGTCTGTATCCTCTCCTATTAAGGTTGTGGTCTGATGTTCTGATGCTTTGACTGCAGTTTTGACTATGTCAACATCTGCATCACCTGATGCATTGATAACACTGCAGCACAGCGACGATCAGTATTGCTGTAACAGTGAGGAGGTGAGAAAATACAGTACAGTGGATTCTTTTAATTTAATAATTTTGTTTAAAGAATCATGAAAAATCGTAATCGTGGGCTAAAAATCGTGAATCGAATCGAATCATGACCCGAGTGAATCGTTACATATATACTTGCGTCTGTATATTTTTGTATATTACTAATATAAGAATTCACAATCGTTATCTTTATTGGCCATTTTCTCAAAATGAGTTTTTACCTCTAACAGCGTAAACCCACCGGACGCCGAAGCAGAGCGGAAGCACCGCGCGCGGAGGCAGTAGCTAATGTCTCCTTGGTTAAACAGGGCGTGAGCCTCCGCAGGCACTCTGCTCCGCTCCGCCTGCAGAGTGATAAGAGTTTTCCAAAATCTCCTGTGTAAATTTGTATCTGATAGGTGAAGAAGGTCAAACAATAATTTTTAACCTAGCTTTATCCAATGTTAAGATATATGTTCCTTTATGCGAATTGGCGCATATTCAATGAGATACACCTAATTTGCATAGTTACACATACAATTTCAAAAAACTTCCAATGCAATTTTTTTTTGCCTTCATGTAAGTAATTAACTGGGGAAGTTTCATGATGATATCTGTTTGTTAAAATGTTTACCCTATTCACCTGGGATTTCTTGGCCACCTTGGTCGCCATCTTGAAAAATACACCTTTCTGGTGGTCAGATTTTGGTAGACTTTTAGGATGTCATTAAGTACACCTAGTACTACAATAATCCACTGAAAAACCTTTTGTTAGAATTTTTTTGGGGTATGATGGTTTTTTTTCATATATGCAGCCGACTACATGTCGTCTTTGCAATAGAATGATTCTTCTTTTCTGTCAACCTCCCGGATAGCAAACGATGTTAATTCAATGTTGAATTACGGTCAAAAAGGTTGGTTTTGGGTTAAGGTCGACGATTGATGGTGGATCAACCATCAAACAATCATCCAATTCTATCCAATTAACCAATGCTGAAAGATGTCATTGAATCAATGTTTGGTGGTCAAAGTTTTTAATTGTTGTTTTTTTTAATTCAGAGGTATCAGCAACAACAGGCAAAAAGCCCATAGGGCCAGTTTTCTCATCATTGTTTAAAGCTGTTTGTGTTCAACTCTTAATGCCAACATCTAATGTTGAATCAACGTATGCTGTTCGTCACTGACCACTTTTTGTATAATTTAAATATCAGTCTCAACGTGGATTCAATATTCCTGCCTAACCATATTTCAACGTTGATTCACTCATAGTTTGGTATCGGTGCTTACTTCAATGCTTCTCTCTATAAGTATGTGTGTACGTGTGATTTAATGGCCATTTATCAAGCCACGCTCCATACAGTGTGGTTCGCTCAGTCGTGGTGCAGAGTGAGCTGCTGATAGATTGTGAGAAACAACATTTCATGGAAGTGGCAGATACACAGGGGGAGCTGAGAGCATAGAAACTAATAACAGCAGTAAGATAGATATGTGGATGATGAATGGAGTGACAGAACATTGGTTCCAATTTTCCACAACAAGGATTACCACCACAGAAAAAAAAGCAATAAATGGTCAAAGACACTTAACAAGATCTCTCACATCACCAATGTGGAACAGTGTCAATCATGACATTCATCTTCAATTAAATATTGAGTTTATACACACATTTAAACATTGACATTTAAAACAAAAAAAGTTATACAATCTTACAGTTTGTCAATGACAATATTTATTTGCATCATTTTATCTTACAAGTGGAAAAGTCATGCCTTTTTCAAAAGTCCTCTCCATTCTATCTAAAATATTCTCAGTGGGATTAAAGTCTGAACTCCATGCTGGTTTATCCAAATAAGAAAATTTGTCTCACTCTTTGAAGCTGATTAATCGTGGCATAGTTATCATGGAACAGGCCCACACCATCAAAGGAGAGCAAAGTCGGCTTGTCAGGAAGTGACAACCTGTACGTTCTTCCTAATGGTTTACCACCACATTTTTAGATTATAATGATGATAATGACACTCAAATGTAAAGTGCCGAAATGGTGTAACACAGAGCAGAGGTAGTCTGAGGGAACCGCATGCAGCATAGTCAAACCGTTCACGTTAAAAAAAAACAGTATAAATGCACAGTGGGTACAGTGTCTTTCCTGATGTTGGGTATTCTGTTCCATAAACAAACATGTGGAGACAGTGGTGGAAAGCAGATCCTGAAGTCAGCAACAGGGTTTATCATTTATTATTTTGGAAGTTTCAAGACAACTTTTTAAGCATGTTACATTCCCTTAACGCACATGCTGTCGTAGTTTGTAATTCCAGGTGTCCATGAATGTTGATGCTGGTTTCCAGCTCTGACTCTTTCAGCTGTTTTTACAGGAAATGGTCATATGGATGCCACAGTTTTACAAAGGGTTAAAAAAAGCTGTTTTAAAGAGATATGCTTCTTTCACCCGATAAAGAAGAATCCTTAAAAACAGCTTAAAAACTATTTTTTTCTTTGCCCAAAGAGCTTTTAGTCTAGAAATTAAGAGCGTTAGGTCTTCAGCACTGATGAACTCCAGTAAAAAATAAATCACTCTGAAACCCAGAGGAGTTTACTCGCTAAGCCACCGATCTTAAGTTTTAGCAAGTGTAATTAAGTCGTCACTTTTTTTTTTTCTCATTTTATGTAATTTACTTAGTATTATTACTCCTGGCATATGTAACACAGAAAGCTTGAAACACACGGCCAATATGTGCCAAACACTTGCCCGGAGAGCTGCTTGTTTATACACAACACCATGAAATCAAGATATCCAGGTGGCCACATTAAAGGATGCTTGTACAGCACTTTGAAAATGTGCACAGCTACATTCATCTAATTAAAAGCTGCAGATGGCATACATATAGCAGTTCTGTGTGTACATGACTGAAGGGAATTTATTCAACCATTAGTGCTAGAAGCAGTCACAGATAACCAGCTATATGCTCTTGTAAATTCATTTAGAATTACATTACAGTATATAAAATATATGTAAATACCGTATCTATAAAATAATATCAAGTCCCAAAATGCATATCCACAAGATAAAAAAAAGCTTGTGTTTTCATTTATTCATTTTAAATGTGCATGACAATATGAAAAACTCTAAAATACAAATAAAATACTATTTTGTACCACATAGGAAGGGTTTATGACCTCATAACAGATCATATACAAACAATTAACCTGACCACACATTCTTAAATCTGATATTCTAAGGAATTTAGGAATGAGCAAATCTTCAAGACAAAACGAAACAAGTTAATAGTTGGTATGTTTACTTTGTTTAATGAGACCAGACAGGCTCCAAGGAACAGAATTCTTCAAGTTCATTCAACAATTAGATGAACCATGTTTTCATGCACTGGTTGCTGCAAATAAATAATGGAACATCGCTTTGGTGGAATCAATATTACACCTGGCAAAGTAATATTGGAATTATTTATATATTGGAGTTATTCATCATCTTCTGATTTAAAATGTCTTCTGGTTTTGCAGATGTTTTTGTCATTTTCTGGGCCTGTTTGAAAAACGCACGCACACACACAAAAATCAGCATTTTCAGGTTGAATATTTTGAATCACACCCACATCATATATTATTCACATAAGTGTCCATTTCTGTTCCAGTAACAGAAAGAGCAAACTAGCATCTCACTTAATGTGCAACCTGTTCCAGATTAGACAAGCAGATTAATTTGATCATCAGTGAAAATTAAATTATGGCTCATTTGCTCTCTTGGCAGTGACAGGACCTCTCTGGTGAATTAGGGACAGGCAGACTGCTGTAAAGTCGCTGACTGCTAGTATCAATCATTATTTGACCTCAGTGGAAAGCTGCGCACCGTCCATATGGGCCATGTCTATGGACAGTGCCTCGCAGCTGAGAGGCTTAAACTTTGCGCTGCTCCACAAGTGTCCTCTGCCTGTGTGTGCTGCTCCAAATGGTTGCATTACACTACAGAGCTGAAGTTTCAAGTGGTGACTAAAAAAGGATAGGGATACATTTTGAAATGGTTGCAAGAGCTACTTTAGCTGCATTTCAACCAGAGGAATCTTTCCCAAGAAGATGGGTCCTTTCCATGTCCCTCTGTCATTACACTGTTTAAATCAAGCGCAAAAGAGCAATCCTGAGGAACGTAACTCTGGTATGGAGAGAGTACTTCTGAGCACTACCCATTACCTTTGGGTTTGGGATTGCGGCTCTGAACATAACTAGTTTACAAAACTTTTTCTTAGGTCACTGTTAAGGACTTAGTCACACATTCCCAGCATCTTACTTCTGCCTTTATGTATCAGTCATTAATATCCACAAAGGTTCACAAAACGCCTGTAGAAACAACACTCAGTGAGTCCACAGAGTGCAATGCAAGCTGCAGCAGCTGAGGGCGCTCAAGAATTCATTTTTTATTTACTTAATAGTGAATTCAAGCATTAAAATATTAATCTGAGATTATTTCACAGTGGTAATATCTTAAAATATGAACATAACCACTCAGAAAGACGTAGAAAGGAGAGTACATACAGTTTAACTCCTCCATTGCTGCGGTATGTTTCACATGACAGATGATTTGATTACAGCAGCTCCATTTCAATCAGTTTTAGGAGGTGGAGTCAACCTATTGAAACTCCACCTCCCTACTCAGGAGAGGTTTGCCACTTTTGTGATCCGTCACAAAGCTTTTGTGCAATTCACGTACAGGAGAGCAAAATTAGACAATGGTGGAGATGAAGATAGGGAGGATGAATAATTCTATTCTGTGGGTTTGTGATGTCACAAAACCCTGCAAATCTGAACTGTTAATGGACAAACATATTCCTGAGCCTGGGCAGTCAGAAAGAAGGTGACAAAGTTGTGTTATACATTCTTTCATTAGTTTATTTTGGTACTCACTAGAAACATCCAAATTCAATGTCTCAGACACAAAAGAATTAGATTGAGTTTTTTATTTTATTTTATATTTCATATGCATTCTTTAAGGCATCATTAAAACACTGGTAAATTACACGTGCAATGGATTGTACATTTGCCAGTGTTTGTCACTATTAGTAGTACCATATAAAATATATGTAATGGGTTCATTATTTTTAAGAAGGCTCCCTTATTCAAGTTCAAAACATGCACCAATACTAAATGGTGATGTATAATGGCACTGCGGATGTCTGACTTGATAGACAAGTCACATATATTGTTTTGGAGTGTTTGTCATAAAATAATGACACTGTTTGTAAAAAGAAATGCAAAACTACCAACAGCAGTTACTTCTTTGTTATAAGGTTGTGTATTTCGATAAGACTGCTATCTTCTTCTGAGCCACAGAGCAGTGTAGCATTCCTTTCATGGCCTTCATTACGTTGTTGTTCATGTTACAGTATGTCAAGATAACATGTCAGAAGTTACAGGTGACATCACTATGACACTCAATACAACTTCTTGCCCACATTTAGGTAGTGCCTGTAGTGCAAAAATATAATGCTTATTCCAAGTTGTGCTCAGCTTCATCGGCCATAACGTGACATCCCAAACACCATTAACCCTCAGGTGACCTTTTTTGAAGGTCAAGGCCTGAAATCATCTTTTACTTCTTTGAAAAAAAATGCCCAGAGGGGTTTAAGTTTTGCTTTTGCTCAAAACACACCTCAGTCTTTCTCTGACATATTCACACCATTAAAGAGCATTATGAGCATCAACTCTCCACCAACAGCTGACTTGCGAAGCCTCCTTTGACACCTTGCTCCTGGAGTGAAAAAAGGACCAGTTAAATGGCTGCTGTTTAGCACTTTCATTTATTTCATCACTTGTGTGACAAATGAAAAGCTACTCGCTACATGATTTTAGGTTTGACCTTGAGTCAATCGTAATTTTTTCCTCTTTCCAATGATTGTGGGAGCGTGGCTCAATTTAGTGCTTGCTGCAGCTGATAACTTGTCCAAATAATCCTCAAATGCATGGTGCCAATACTAGCATTTTGCTGATTTGTTTGGAAATTCCACAATCCTGAATCGTAAATACAAAACATGTTTTGTATTTACGATTCTTCCAACTGGGTACCAACAATAAGACTGCAGTTGATTGTGGCTGTGTACTTTTACAGCTCACATAGCCACAACAAAACTGGAACCAAAAGGAATATGAAAAACAAGAACTTGCACTGAAAATCTTTCATATAAGAGTTAAGTTTGTGGTCTCACAGTCCGGCTGAAACATCAATCCTGTGTGCTCAGAGGATAATAACACTAGAACTAATGTACCAAACCAAATGAGAGATTAAGGGGAAAAAAATGACTATTTTTGATTTTATTATTGATCATGATTTTATTATTGATCATTATCATGTTATGGAAGCCAACCTCTTTGCTATTATGTCTTCTTCTGTGAAACACATTGCAAACACAATATGAATACACTTTTTGCTGAAATATAAACCTTCAGAAAGATATAATTACACAATGCTCCATGCCTCTGCTGGCACTAGACCTCTCAGGGGAATTTCACTCCATAATTTACATCACATATGCGTACCTGTGTGTGTTAAGTTCGGAGAGGATAAACTGTAGGGAGATGAAGTCCAAGAAAACAAAAATAGAAACACAGGAAAGCACAAAGGATCATAAAGTTCTATCCTCAAGGCACACGTGAGAAGGTGCAGGAGTTGAGAACGAAGAGAAGAAAACCTGAACTCATACCATCTTCCCCTTTACACACACCAAGTCATGCATGAAACCACTCAAAGAACTTTTTATTTTCCATTTTTCACTTTTCTGCGTAACCATGTGAGAATTTCTACACATAAAACACTAAATAGTTGAGCTAAAGAATAGTTTTAAGATAAGGGCTATAAGGTTTGCCTTGAGAGACAACGCTATACTTACTTTAAATGGGATGACTTATGCAGCGGGTCCTTCTCACCAGTTTAAACAATGGGCTCTATTTGGTTTGAAGCGTTTTCCATTTTCATCATGTTTATAGTTCACAAGAATACAAATAAAAGAAACAGGTTCTGCAGGCCCTCTAATGATTTACGGTAATGTTTCTAGGGAAATTATTTCTTCTTTAGAAAACACATTTTCAAGGACCAAAAGAGCCATCTGACTAACAAAAAGTGAATACATTCATCAACTGTCAAATATCAAATATCATATTTCTTATGGGGGAGATATAAAAGGTTTTTAGAAAGTTATGCATTTGACATATTGCATGCATACATTTTATTATGCTTTTACCACCAGGACATAAAGGTTACTTTAAAGCATTTTTTGTGATTAAACTGCCTGTGCAGTAGCTGAATCATATTTCCTCAAAATACTGTGGCTTTTTTTTATTATTCATTTCATATAAATAGTCTCAGGCAGTAAAAAGTTTGACTTGTCCAAGTTTCTGCAGTTAATAATCAGGTCAATGTGACCCTCACTATCAAGCTTTGCATTGAAATATGGATATCTGAACTTTACCGCTCATCCCAGCATATTCAGACCATGCACACATTACTACTTCATTAATTAGGCTTTCTCCTACAATAAAAGATGATACTTTCTCATATATTTGCATTTGACCTGTAAATCCAGGTTTAATCTTCATCTCAACTTCAACTGTTGGCTCCATCTTTGTGGAAACACTAGCTAGCTACCTTCGTCACGCTATGAGATGCAGTTCACTTTATGATTACCCGCTTTGGGCCACAACAACACTGGCATTGCTGGCTCTGACTACATTTACACTCACTGGCCACTTTATTATTGGAAACATTCCTCAGAGGGTTTGGTCCATATTGACATGATAGCATCACGCAGTTGCTGCAGATTTGTCGGCTGCAAATCCATTATGGGAATCTCCCATTCCACCACGTCCCAAAGGTGTTCTATTGGACTGAGATCTGGTGAATGTGGAAGCCATTTGAGTAGTGAACTCATTGTCATCTTCAAGAAACCAGTCTGAGATGATTTGCGCTTTATGACATGGCGCGTTATCCTGCTGGAAGTAGCCATCAGAAGATGGGTACACTTTGAAGGGATGGACATGGTCAATAACAATACTCAGTTAGGCTGTGGCCTCAGTTGGTACTAATAGTGTGCCAGGAAAATATCCCCCACACTAATACACCAACCCCCACCAGCCTAAAATGTTGATACAAGGCAGGATGGATCCATGCTTTCCTTTTTTTGATGCCAAATTCTGACCCTACCATGCGAATGTCGCAGCAGGCAACGTTTGTCCAATCTATTCTCGGTAAACCCTAGAGATGGTTGTGGGTGAAAATCCCAGTAGATCAGCAGTTTCTGAAATACTCAGACCAGCCTGTCTGGCACTGACAACCATGCCACGTTCAAAGACACTTGAATCACCTTTCTTCCCCATTCTGATGCTGGTTTGAACTGCAGCAGATCGTCTTTCAATTCAATTCAATTCAATTTTATTTATATAGCGTCTAATACAACAGAGTTGTCTCTAGACGCTTTACAGAGACCCATACCCAGAACATGACCCCCGAGCAGTTATTACATAAACAATGGCAGGTGAAAACTCCCCTAGTGGGAGAAAAACCTTAAGCCAAACAGTGGCAAGGAAAAACTCCCCTTTAGGAGGGAAGAAACCTTGAGCAGGACCAGGCTCATAAGGGGGGACCCTCCTGCCGAGGGCCAGACTGGTGGGTCAGGGACGGCAACAGCACAGCAGGCAGGTGGAAGCAGCAACGGGATGACCAGGGGTGGGGACCGCAGGCCAGCACGCAGCTCCCGAAGCTCCGGCCCAATCAGCAAGTCCCAGGTTGGGGTGCAGGGTCAGGGAAAGACTTGTGCTCCGTAATGCAAGCTACAAGCCACCCACGACCACCTGCAGGACAAAAGAGAGAAAAGGGAGGAGAAGGGGGGGCCAGCAACGGGATGACCAGGGGTGGGGACCGCAGGCCAGCACGCAGCTCCCGAAGCTCCGGCCCAATCAGCAAGTCCCAGGTTGGGGTGCAGGGTCAGGGAAAGACTTGTGCTCCGTAATGCAAGCTACAAGCCACCCACGACCACCTGCAGGACAAAAGAGAGAAAAGGGAGGAGAAGGGGGGGCCAGCAACGGGATGACCAGGGGTGGGGACCGCAGGCCAGCACGCAGCTCCCGAAGCTCCGGCCCAATCAGCAAGTCCCAGGTTGGGGTGCAGGGTCGGGGAAAGACTTGTGCTCCATAATGCAAGCTACAAGCCACCCACGACCACCTGCAGGGCAAAAGAGAGAAAAGGGAGGAGAAGGACGTCTTGACCACGTCTACATGCCTAAATGCATTGAGTTGTTGCCATGTGATTGGTTGATTAGAAATTTGCATTAACGAGCAGTTGGATAGGTGTACCTAATGAAGTGGCTGGTGAGTTATGTAACGCCAGTTGGGATCCCAAAGCCACTGCAATCCTCTGTTTTCACCAATATTTGGGGACCTTGTAAAATAAAGTGTGTAAGCACATGTGCTAAGGATGTGATAAATCCTTAGCAAATGCCAATAGCGGAGCTTCAAAGTGTCATGCAGTGTGTGCAAATCATCTACTGTTTCTCTCTCTTTTTACATCAAAGAGCAAAACTCCTTTTGAATTGAGCTTGCCTTAAAGGGTAGATGGCATCACCCTCAGGGATAGAGCTCAGTCACCAGGAAGGGGCTCAGAGCAGAGTCACTGCACTTGGATATTGAAAGCAGCCGGCTCGGGTGATTTGTTCATCTGGTCAGAACGCCTGCTGGACTACTTCCAGGGGAAGTGCTTTAGACAGTTCCCGATGGAGTATACAAAACATTTGTTGGAGAGATTTTGAGAGAGATTGATTTTCAAATGTGATTGCATGTACCTGTTTTGTCGTTAATAAATACAAACAGTCAGATCAATCTTGAACAATCTTAAACAAGACACAAATAAGATGACTCCCAGGAGTTAGTTCAAGCAAACAATCTCTTCAGTGTGTGAGTTTGCTATCACTGCTCTGCATGGTTTGTTCCACTTACTCCATGTCATTCTTAGATCTCTATGAGCAGTAAGTGCTGGTCTCTCAGATACCTTCAGATGTTTCATGCCTTAAGCTTACTGCTGCTCTAATGAAATTCCACTTGCTTCCATCTTCCACCTGTTCCCACCTTCTATTCTATGGATTGAAGAGGTTAAGTGAAGTTCATCACATCCATTATTTCTATGTAATACAGGATGCTGCAAAAGGATCTTTAGATGCAAAATATCAAGTATGTTTCTTTGAAGATTTCTGTCTTCAGTGTCAAAGGCTTCAATTTTTCAGAGCCACTGTCTGAGAGACCAACCTAAGTATAGTAAATATTTAATGTTAAATACCAGTCAGTTGTCACAACAGTTTACAAATCCAGCCATTTGAAAAGTTCTTCACGTGGGCTTAACTTTGGCTGCAGAGTGCAGTAAAAGCCATTTCTGTAAGTTCCTGGTTGGAGTAGCTGTTACGTTGTAGAATTATCGTCAGATAAGTCTGTAGAGGTTTAGGTCTGAAAGTTGTCACAGATTAGACAACTTTCTTCCCTGTCTCAGAGTTGAAAGGCCACACCGACTACTTAACCTGGGTGGTTGATAATCTCATTTTCTTGTCAGTATTATATATATATATATATATATATATATATATATATATATATATATATATATATATATATTTTTTTTTATAAATAAGACCTACACATATATGTCTGTGAAACCAAAACCTTTTCCTTTTGCTTTTGCCCCCTTTCATCATGGTCGTCTGGGCTTCAGCTGATCATATTCTTTATGAACAAGACGTAGTGCTTAACTGACTTTTATTCCTTTAGAAAGCCTTAAAATTGTCTCATTGTTGCAACAATTTCCACCTAATTTAAGTACAAAACGTATTAACATATATAGCTTATGTGTCTGTTTTAAAAGACCACGGATCATTAATGTTTTATCACCCCAACACTTCACATGGCACCCTAAAGAAAGATCTCATCCGCAGCATATGCAAAATCAAGTTTTATATCTAGTGAATGAAACTAGCAGCATTTTACACACACGCACACGCACACACGCACACGCACGCACGCACGCACGCACGCACGCACGCACGCACGCACGCACGCACGCGCACACACACACACACACACACACACACACACACACACACACACACACACACACACACACACACACACACACACACACACACACACACACACACACACACACACACACACACACACACACACACACACACACACACACACACACACACACAAGCGTACATTCAACACACTAGGCACTAAAGAGGAGATGAATGTTAGAGAGCTCCAGTCCTGTTATCAAATGGACTAATCACACAAGCCCAGTAAAAGATTAAGAGGAAATATTTAAGTTGGAGAAAGAGGAGGAGTAAAGAAAAGGAAAAAGAAAGTCAAGGCAGAAAATTGTTGTGGGTAAAGGAAGGGGAAATGTTCATGATGGTGTGAGCTTGACCATGGAAAAGATATTCTACTAGAGGAATAATGTTGAGGAAAAAGAAATACTGTTATGTTTATGTTTACTCTGCCACCTGCTGGGGACAGATTGTTAATGTCGGCGTTATGTGAAGTTGGTTGGAATATGAATAAAAAGCCCATTGAACGCATGTCACAGATGCAACTTGGTTTATAGTGCACGTTAAAACATTACATTGGCGACGAGGAATAATAGACAAGCCAAATCAATACGACATCGCCGTGGATAAGGAAAAGATACAGAAAGACAGGATACACAGATTAATTGTTGAGGCTAACGTAACAGCTAACGGCTAACCATCTACGTGCATGGAACTCTGAGCATGGCTTTGGCAGCAAACACAGCAAAAACTCTTCAACCATTTGACACCAAAATTGATCCTTGCTCTGTCGGAACACGCTGGCCCAAATGGGTGCAAAGGTTTGAAAATTATACAACTGCAATGAACATAACTGGAGATGTTAGCCTCACAGCATTGTTATCACACATTGCCAGAGAATGTGTGCACAACGTTTATGGCACATTACCCAACGATGATAAGTATGTTGATACAAAGCAGAAGCTAACAGGATACAGAAGTTGATAAAGAGATAGAGATGCCAAGGAGAGGTGGGTGACACGTGAAGCGCAATCTGTTGAGCCATTGTGTTGGATTCTATCTGTGCTGTGTGTAACAGTAATATCCTGCAGTAATTAATTACAGCTAGCCCAGAGGCTTAGATTTAAACTGACTCTAATACTCCGAGTCACATTCAATTTGCCCTTTGATCTCTTGAGGGATGTCGTAGATGCTAAGTGTAGTAACATATTCTGCACCTCTGTGCTTTGTTGCTTCTAGTTTGACAGATAGTTAATAGATTTTATCATTAACACACAGGAAACATGCCTTTGATCAAACTCTGAATACAGTACATATTGAAACAGTAGGCTACATGAAAAAAATACCAATCACAAGTCCCTTTAGCTGTCCCTGTAGTATGAAGCTAGCATCTAGCTACTGCCTCAATAGCAATACTGGCTGCCTGCTGACTTGACGGTTTACTGAAACTAATGCAGATTAAAACTCTGCTGGAACAGTAAAAATTAGAGTCGTCAAGGCTACATCCTTGTTACAATTCGACAGATTTAAATCGTGGTGTCTTAAAGGAGCTTGAGGCAGGATTTATGAAAAAAATTCGTAAACGTTTTAAGTTTTCTAGTAGCCTAATAATGTCAGATGAAGCGTTCCAAACCAAAACGAATGAGCCCTCTAGCGTATCTCCGTTGCATTGAACAGGCTGTGTGCTGCAAAATGTGCTGCAATTGTGACCGGAATTTCCCGCGCTGTCCTGTGGATGTGACGTCACATGGCGCTGCATGCGCGTTCTCCCCGTTCTCCCGTGCTGGCTTCGCTGTTGGCTGCAGTACCCCCAACGGCCGTTGTGGCGAAGGGTGGCGCTAGAGAGTCTCATTTCTTAAAAGGAGCCTCAAGCTCCTTTAAGAATGAAGATCTTAAGATCCTACACATTCCAACAACTTCTTTTTGACAAAATGTTGACCACAATATACAAAAAAACAACAACTGTATAATCAGATGTATACTGAAAATAGCCTGATGTGCAGATTTGGGGAACATTTCCACAAGTCAACTGACCACTCTATCTTAGATACTGTGTCCCATAATGCAAGGCGCCTCTCCACCAAGGGCCATCACAGCAGTTATGTGAGCAGCTTCGGGTTATGCTGTCATACAATCAATTTCAAGGTGACATATGTGCACTAAAGACTCAAAGTAGCAGTATCAAAACTCTCAAATTCCATCCATCTACTCATTAATTTCCACATATACAGATTCAGGATGTGGGTTCAGCAGTCTAAGCAGAGACGCCCAGACCTCCCTTTCTCCAGCCACCTCCACCAGCTCCTTTAGGAGGAAACCGTGATGTCCCCAGGCCACAGCATGTCCTCTATCCGGTGTTTAACTCTGGGTAGTCTCCCAGTTGAACATCCCAGAAACACGGCCACAAACCTTCAGACAAATCTAACTGCCTCTGAACAGACCAAACAGTTATTTTGTGTTTAAATGCATAAATGCACATAATGTTGCATTCGATGTTTCCAAGTGAAAATCTAAACAAGTGGCCGATGCATTTTGAAAATAAATCGTGTAAATGGACTACATTAAAACAGAACTGTTGTGTTCGTCTGGGCAGAGGTTTATTTGGGGAAGAGTGATTAAAAAAAAACAAAGAACAACTGTCCCACTGACTTATTCATCCTCACGCTATGTTAACATAGTTAACATTTCGATCATAGACAGAATAATGGATTCAATTAAATGTAATTTGCAGATGCAAAAAAACATCAATTACGTAAAAACTACCTAGAAACTCAAAAGTGAAAACTGAGGGTTTTAATCTCACATTCACAGTCCAACATGGACTCACAGAAGATGTCTTTGACAGGTCTGTGATAGACATCAAAAGAGCTTTGCTTGAAAGTAGGTTCAAGAATCTCACAGAACAAGAAGGATAAGAAAAAGAAATAAGTTCCACTTTTAGTTGCTACAAAATATGTTAGATACTTGTCGAGAGGGTTGTTGCTGAGTACTGATCATGGATGGATAAAACAGAACAGCAATCCCGCTTAAAATAATGACGCGTGACATCTTAGCTTCACCAGTTTTCAAAATGAGGTTATCTTTTATTCACTTAGTTGCTTGAAGTAGTAAAAAAAAAATACTAAGACTGCTCAAAGTTGTACACAGGCCTGTGTCTGTACTCAGAAAAGTGTCTCTTCACGTTGATATTGTTTGCATGGATTATTTTTGCTATGCAGATTGTTTTATTTCTGGAAACCTACTCAGTGTCTCTTCCATGAGGACTGTAGCAGTATCTCATTATTTCATGCATTGTTTTGTGAACTGGCAAAAAGCAAGGGTGTGTCTTTAACGTTATCGACAAGAAGAAAAATAACAAAGCAAACCTATCCCCAACCAAGACACATTTAGTTTAATTTTAAGTCATCTGATTAATCTGATAAAAGCAAAGATTGTCATGAAACCTTACCCTTGGTGTTCTGTACAAATATTAGAATGGATGTCTTTTCCTTTTTAAAGAGGGTTGGCTCTCAAAAAATGTCTGGTGCAAATCCTGTGCAATAATTTGGATACTGAATGTGAAACCTTACACGGCCAGTTGTAGTATATCTCACCTTTTGCATCTTGATGGGCTCTTTTGACTTTGAAAGAGCGGTTGCTATGAGAGTTTAGACAGGGATGAAGGTCACACCAAAATCTAGCTTCCTTTTCCTTCTGCTTTATCGGAAACTCAACTTCTCTTTACAATAAACCTTGATTTTCAAAAAGTAGCAAAGACAGGTTGGGAGAGATTAAAAGCTGCTTTATCGCAACTTCACGAGAGCTCAATTATGCTCTTGCCTAGCACGAGTAGATCTGGAGTTTTCACATTAACCCTGGTCACCTCCAATCTGTATTCATGTCTTATCTCGGCCTTTTCAAGACACAGTGTTTGGCCTTATCATGTGGTGGGAGTTTTTTTTTTTTTCTTTTTCTTTGTGTACCACAAGCTGCAGCAGATGTGATGAGTTCAATTGTCAAAGTAATCTTTCAGGAAAAAAGAAAAATCTGATATGATATGAATGTTTACATTTGACTGTTTGATGCCATTCTTCCCCTCAAGCAGCAAATCCTTTAACTTTAGCTTGCAAACAGTCAATCACAAGTTTTACTCCTCAGGTTTGCATGAAATGAATAAAAAATAAACATTCAAAATGAATAGGCTCCAACTAAAACAATAAGCCAATAGTCCTTCAAAGTAGTTACAGGAGCATAATGATTTAACAGTTGGCTCCTTCTTTGCACAAACATCAGGGTAAATCGATAAAAGATTCACATACTCCTAAATAAAGGGACAGACCTGTGCTCACTAGGGATGCAACGGTTCTCGGTATAAAACCGAACCGTTCGGTTCGCCCTCCACGGTTCAATACACCCTTGTGTGCCGCGGATTTTCGGTTTTGCCATTCTTCTTCTTCTTCTTCTTCTTCTTTGGAGTTTTACGGCAGCGTGCATCCAATTAGTTGCACTGCTGCTATCTTCTGGATCTTTCAAAAACTCACTATATTCTCCTCATCAGCCCAGTATCATACAAAGATTTAAATAAACTCTGCCTCCCCCTTCCACTCGATCCCACTTCCAAAATACTTCTGACTGTTATTCCTTTCATGCCCATTTCTTGCGGCTTTGCCACTAGTTCAGTTCTTTCTCTGTGGTACCTCCTACAGCAAATCAGTCGGCTTTGCCAATCATTTTGCATTAATGCTTTATGTGGCAGGGTGGAGGATTGGGCGTGGTCTGCGGGGGAGCAGCACACAGGTGGCGCGGGCCTGGTTCGGCTGATTGGGCACACCTGTGCCCAATCAATCTCTCCACCCTGCCTGGCTATTTAAGGAGCGGCTGCACACCAGCAAAGGGTTCTGCCCGAGGGGACACAGAGCTACTGAGTGTGCTGATACTCGTCTGTGTCTGGCTGAAATAAAAGTTCAAGGATTTCTCCCCGAAACCTGGTGTCCTCTTTCCTGTCTGGCGACCCCAGGTAGCAGAGATTGCTACACTTTACAATCCGCGTGTTTGTGTGTGTCTTTCAGCCTGCTGCAGAAAATCCCTCCTCGTGAGTTGTAGTCACTGTTGTAGCTCCACCCACTCCCCCCTCTTACAGAACAGACACCGAGCACAAGCGGGGGAGTTGAGAGACAAAAGTTTGAAGAAGCAACGGCTTAATTTCGGTTTCGCTGTTGAGTACGACGACGATGGGATGAAAACAGTTAACAGAACTTGTACTGTCTGTAAACATTGCTTGAAACATGTCCCATACGCAAAAGGAAACACAAGCAATATGAGCGTCAACACCATGATGTAACGCTTTCTGCAGTCGAGCGACTCGATAAGGTAACACAAGCGAAAAAACAACCGTCTATCGAGAATGCTTTCCAACAGACCTATAGTGCCACTTCAGATAAACACAAGAAAATAACCCGTGCAGTGGGAGCGTTCATCTGTGAAGATTTGCAGCACTTTTCGGTGGTCGGAGATGTGGCTTTTGTCACCTAATGAAAACACTTGACCCACGTTAAGTTGTGCCCTCCCGCACACATTTCAACAACGTTATCATATTTATACATTTTTTATACTACTCGACTTAAAAGAATTATAGTAATTTACATTTTGAAAAGTGACAAGCAAAATAAACAGATAATTTTGTAAAAAAAAGCTCTTTATGCACATAACACAAACCGAAACGAACCGAAACCGTGGCCCAAAAACCGAAACCGAAGCCGAACCTGGGCTACCTGAACCGTTGCACCCCTAGTGCTCACACCTTCACACATGGAAAAAGGAGAGCAGACTTGTACTCAGTCAGAGCCTGCCTCTCTGGACCTGTTTAAGTACATAACCTCTCACACACAGCAGTCAGGAGCAGTCTGTCATTAGATCTGACAGTGTTAAAATCCTTGCAAAGCCAAAGTACGTCGACCTGTAATATAAAGGCGAAAAATTAAAAAAAATTAAAGTAAGAGAATTAGTACTAAAAAAAGATCTTAATTAATGTACATGGTAGTCATGTGATCCCTCTTTCGCCTTGATGAGTACATTTTATTCTCACTATACATTAATTCTAGAAATGCACCCAGGAAACCTGCTTCACACGAGCCTTTCATTAAAGTCCAGCAGTCACTTCTTTATTCATTTAGATGTATTCAAGTATTTAACAGCCTATTATTTACCCCATAACTATCAAAAGAAAAAAATAATGAAGTAAAGGGTACTCTAGCTCACAGGGCCAATGCCACTGGGTAGAGAAATACATATTCCAAACACCAAAGATTAAAACACTTACTTATTTTACTTTGGTTTAATAACTATACATTGACTTTTATTCAAAGTTTATTATTTGTTATTTAGAAAATAAAGATACAATAATAAAAACAAATTTAAGCCTTGAAGAGTTTCTATATATGTATCCATGGCAACCATGAGACCACACACATTTTGTATACAGAGGCACTGTATAGAATTCTTGATATATTGCACATAATTGAGCTTTCCTCATATTATCTTGTTTTTATTTCATTCATAACATGTAAGACTGTTTATGTTTTATCTTTTGCATTCATAACTGTGGAGGGAAAAAAACAAACTACTGGGTAAACTTGTATAATTGTGTTCTCAAATGTGCCACCACATGCACAGCAACACTTTACAACCTCATTAGATTTTCTATTCATAGTAATGGTGGGTTGGATGCAACCCAACGCCGGGGAACAAAGAGATCTTTGAATGCTGTTGGTATGTGGACATTTTCTTTAGTTTAAAAGGAATCGACTCTCTATGGCATCAACGAAGAGGAATGGTATTAAGAATGACTGTACTGCAGAAGTTGCACCTTTTTTCCCCCGCAAAGATTCTGAAATTATTCAATTTAAACTCATGGAGCTCAGCATTGATGGGTACAGTATAAAACATCTCCTAAATGTAATGTAAACGTGTTCTATGAAGAAATCTCCCTTATAAATGTAATCTAAATGTGATAAAAAATAAACAATGTTAAGAAAACTTTCCTCTTTAGTCTTAGGCAAAAAAAAAAAAAAGACACATCCTGTGCTACTCTGTTCCACAAAGACCTGTTGATGGTCTGTTTCCACAAGCACAGTGCATGAAGCATAATTTTCCCACATGGTTTGAGCACAACAAAAATCAGACCTGAACTCCATTTTTAATCTTATGCTGAGAAAAACAGACGCTGCCATTGTCGGAAAAAGACTTTGATGAAAAATGTACGTAACTTTAAAAACACATGGAAGTTGGGACATTGTATGAGCTTATCAAAACAATGCCCCAGCATCAGCATGCAGTGTAATCAATGCTTAAATACACAATTTAGCCATAAGAGCCATCAGCTTCCCTGTCCTACAGTCATGGAAAGCATGGAATGGTGTTTCAGTTAAAAGGCATCATGTAACCTTTGGATTCTAAAGGTGCCATCGCTGCAAGTCCGAAATAAATCATGGCTTTTTATACTGTGACTTGTCCAGCGTGTACCTTTCCTTTTCACCCAAAGAGAGCTGCTGTGGCCTCCAGACCCCCCAGACAGTGAATAGGAATAAGTGGCTAAAAATAATGTGATAATAATACATTTAATTTATTGACCGCCTTTCAAAATACTCAAGGTCACCGTACAAGCAGTAAAAAACATGACTCAACACAACAAATACTGAATGAATGATAATAATGATAATCATTAATGCAGTAGGTTCTGTGATCATTTCAACACTATTTACAAATAGGAGGAATGAAAAGTAAAAGAAAATAAAAATGATTTAACCAAATTTAAATGTGAAGAAACAATCTTCCCATCTATCTGAAAATACTGACCTAATGAGCTTGGATTTGTTTGTGGATTTATTTATTGAGAAAGAGAGAGGAAAGAACTCTCTGAGGCAGCAGATAAAGTATCTCCTTGTTTATCTACACGGAAGGAGGATTGATTTACAGTCACGGCTCTACATTAGACACGCCTCGTGTTGATTAACACAAAGTCCAATCAAATATCACAAGGCAAAATGGCCATCATAATTCTGCTTTATTACAAGGAAGTAATAAGTAATAAGGAATAAAAATAATGCTGGTAAAACAGCGAAGAGGATCAGGGGATGTCAGCTCTGCTTATCTTCTCATCAACAGTATTCACATGATGAAGAATAAATATGATGAAATTATGAATTTGAGTTGTTTTTCTTAGCAATTCCCACGTGGGCGTTATGAGACAGAACCATTACAGGAAACAGTTAAATAGATGCCAACATTGACAGGCCAGTATCCAACAACATGAGTGCACAATGCTACATGTTTGAAGTGGCCAGAACTGGCACATGATTGATGCACATGAGCAACTATGATTAAAACATCTTCCGGTCTTCTGGAGATTCTCGTTAATGAGTGCTGGCAGCAGGCTGCCTGCTGTTACAGGTGACTTCGCTCACTTATCTGTTTTTTCCATTGGAGTCTCATCTAGTTCGCTAAGAAGACCTAAGTTAAATTCTTCTATCCTTCCTTTGGTAAAAGGGTATTTAATTTCCAGGTCTCTGCTCTGACCTGGGCTGTGATTGGTGAGAAAGTTCACACAGCAGGAGATAGATGAGAGTTGTATTACTTTTCTGTCCCATTTCCTCTGCCTTCTCCCTGATGGGCACATAGTCAGAGCATTTCTGTGTGTCTTGTATAATAATAAAGGAATGCAAAGCATGCCTGTGAAAAGCTCACTTGTGGGTCGGCCGTGACTCGAAGCAGATTATACAAAGAGGAGGCATGCCCCCTAATATTATTATTTACACTTTCTAAATCTGCGTTATAAGAAGGCACATTTCAGCAGAAGGCTCTGTTTAAATTACTTTAAAAGTGTGACATTTACTCCGTTTTATTTTGCACCCTTTTCAAGTCAAACTTTATTTATGAAAATTCCCTAGCCAGCGTTTGTCTGTCGGGCCAATCTGACAAACAAATAGCTGAAAGATGGGCCCCATGTGGGACTGTTAATGGCCTCCATGTGAATTTTTATAAGGGGGAGGCATGAAAGCCCTGCATCTCCGTACTTTGAAGAAGGAAATAATTAATTTTTACTTAGCAAGCGCCCATAAGTGTTATTCAAAAATGGCTGTTCCCATTCTTTCACTTTGTTTTAAACAAATATTAGCAATGGTTCCTTGCAAAGGGGAATGTGAAGAAGGTGTAAGATAAGAAAGCCCTGAATCGCTTCTTTGATGCTGATCAAATGTGACAGCGCTCTATTACATTTGACTACACTCAACCATTCTCACCCACACGCCGACAGAAAAAAAAGGGAATAGGAGTTTTCAGCTCCAATTCTTCAATAAAGACAATAGTAAAGGCAAGCACACAGGAGCAGATGAAGGGTGAGAGTGATATGATGTGGCGTTAATTTTCCCCAGCGGTGGCGTTTACCACATTTCATTCAATAGTGCTGAGTCTTTTAGGGGACACAGGCAGACCAGGCAGCCATTTAGAGAAGAATTTAGGGGATCATCAAGGCACTGAACAGTCACTCGCCTGGAGGCTGGAGGAGAGAGGGAGCAGAGCGACGTCTGAAACAGGATTGATAGGGAGATAACAGGGAGGATGGGCGGGAGGGTGAACGGACGGACAGAATATGATCGGCAAGTAGTCAAGGAGATATGGGGAAAGTGGAGAGCCAGGGAGACGGGGAGGAGAGGGTGAATTTATTCAGGTGTGGGCCATGCGAGATTTAAAATCCTTCCCCGTCTCAAGCCATGCTAATGGAAAAGCATCAGTCATGAGTGGGGAGGCAGAGATAAATACATCACGTTGACTGGAGGCCTCGTGGTAGCACTTTCTCAAGCAGTCAGAGAGGGATGGTGGTGGAGTGGGGTGTGAGTGCTGGTAATACTAACTAACTACTTAAATCAGAGTTTAAAACCTTCTTGTTTGGGATTTTCTTGTAAATCTGACATGCAAGTTATTTTAAGGTGTGTATATATATATATATATATATATATATATATATATATATATATATATATTATTATCTGCTTCCCTCTTGTTTTTGTTTTGAAATCAGATTCTAAGTTTAATAGCATGATTTTATAACTATTTTACGATTGATTTTCTTATCATACTACACCCTATTCTTTTGTTTAAAAGCCGATTTTTTGAAGTCTTATTGAAATGAGATTTAAATCTCCCTTTTTTGTCTTTTCACTAAGTTCATAGCAGCTGCTGGAGTCAGCATTGTAACTCCAGTCCACCTTTCTCTTCTGCAGGATGTGCATTTTTTTTTTTTTTATCGTAGTTACAGCTTCCGAGGCACAGGCCTATGGATATGTAAACTGATTCGTTGGGAAGACACACTTCGTTTTTTTCATTTTTTCAGAGGAGAGAAAACTTAAATTAAATAATCTGTGCAGCTCCACCATTAGTAAGCACTGCTCTCAACAAAATTTGGTTTACTGGCATATCTTCAGTTAGGAAACATTCAGTTTGAACTTTAAACAGTCTGAACAAAATCATTATGTTTTGCATCGTTGTGAAGGGAGGAAATGTAAACTGGGAGATGCAGCTCTCTTTTAGTCCATTAAGCAGAGCTGAGCCATAAAGGAGCCATATCGGTTGGCTAAATGTTAAATGACCCCAGCCGAGCACTGCAGAGGTAATGTTGAAGACGACGCCTGGCAGGCTGAAACTTCTCTACATTCATCAATTAGCCAACGTTGGACATTTGGTTTTTAGGGACGGATGGCTGTTGCTGAAACTATATTTGACTGGAAATCCGAGGTTAATCACCATCCACTCTGGGCATTTCGGCAATGTTTATGCTAAACTGTAAAACCAGATTTATGTCCATCTATGAGGATGTAATTTTTGGTTATTATTCAGGGGGATTAAATGGAACGAGGGTGTAATTTTTGCCCGTCCTGGTGTCTTTGCTTTGACAAGAAGGAGCTGCAGTTTAGTCTTCGAGAGATGATTAAAACAGAAAAACAACAAGCAAAATTTCTGAAAAGTGGACAAAAGTTAAGCATTTAAAAAAAATAAGACATTTTTAATTATGCTACATTAGTTTCAGAAATGTATCATTCAAGAGTCACGCTAGAACATCGAGCACCTGAAAACAAGTGAAAGAACTGTCTGCTTATGACTAAACACTTTGGATGCCGTCAAGCTTATGCAAACAAGAATAATAGGGTAACTAAAAAAACAAACAAGGCCCATATTAACAGAGTTTACTCTTAGGATTATTTAGATTTGCATATCGGTCAATTAATGTGTGTGATGCGCTCTCTCTCAATAGCCTTGAATTTAGAAATTGCTGAATTTTCAGTCCTTGGAGTGTGCCTGGGAGTGTGAGATTACACACAAACCTTCAGAGTCACACACCCACACCTGTAGAGGCTGGTTAACAACATGAAAGTTCAATTTAAGAACGCCAACCGCAATTCTCATTTACCCATATTTTATTCCCAAATGCAACACACAAAACATGGTAAATGATTAAACTGCGGGAAGGTGCCATTCTAGGCCAAAACTAAGTTCATTTTAAATCTAATGTTGGCAACATGACAGGACACAGTCCACTACGGAGCACCCCTTATTCTTCTAACAACAATTTATTTGCATCTGGGAACCGAGGACACCAGTTGCTGGTGTTTTGGGAGAGCAATGTTGTTCTACAGGCATAAGACTGAAGCTGTCTTGGGTTGTCTCTGTAATATTGTTTGATTCATGATGCACCAAATGTTTTAGGCTAGTGAAAGGTCTGGACTGCCTGCACGTCAGTTCAGGCTCGTCTGCCATGAAGCCGTGCTTTTGTAATGGATGGAGTATACAGTTTGGCATTATCTTGCTGAAGGATGCAAGACTTCGTCTGCATTTGGTCCAAAATTTCTATACAGTAATCCCTCGTTTTTCGCGGGGGTTACGTCCCAAAAAGAACCTGTGATAGGTGAAATCCGTGAAGTTCACAAGATTATTTTTTTCACAATTATTATACAGGGCTTCAAATTGCGGAGATCAGCACCGCCTTGCCGCGGCCCGAGTGATCGGATTTGAACGGGAGAAAATGAAAAATGATTATGAAAAAAAAATACAATAAGTACAGTCGGACAAATTGTGACTTGCGCGTATTTTACAGCTCTTCTGACTGCCGCTGCATCCTTATCCGCTCTGTAGCGTGAAAGGTGATCTATATCAGTGGTTCCCAACCTTTTTTCTTTGGAGCCCCCCCTACTTGTGTCTAAGACCAGCCGGGCCCCCCGACCCGTACATACTAGCAGCAAAAGAGTAAAGTGATTCGTTACAAATCTTTAATTGAAAAAATGAACATTAATTATGTTTTTGTGATACATTTCTCTTTGGTTTACCCTGTATACATAGGACTTTGTCTTTCTCACCTTCATTTTGTGTCACCAATGTATAAAATATGTACAGAAAATAATTGCAAGGACATTAAATAATTTCTGAAAAATGTCTCTTTTAATATGAGAGCAAAATTTTTTAACATTTTTCCTTTAACAACTTGGAGTATTAGTATGATTAAATGTTGAATAATGATATAATAATAAGTTATTAAGTTTTTATCCTGCTAAATAACTTATATTTTGGTCATTTTAAAATACTATGTGGGTTTATACAGACTTGGATTACAGTATTCCATTAGGTGTGTTATTATGATTTTTTATTTATTTAACATGCGCAAATATAATTTTTACAACTGCATATCCTCAAAGCAGACAAAGTTTCGTGCCCCCCCAGAGAACTCAGGCGCCCCCCCCCCCAGGGGGGGCCCGGACCCCAGGTTGGGAGACACTGATCTATATCATAATATTTCATTTATTAACTGTGGACCAAAGTAACAAGAGGTGAATACCACATCTTTTCCAGCTTCTTGTTGGCCAGGTTCCAACTTTGTTGAGACGTATATCTGCAATCAAATTCTACATGAGATAGTATTTTTTCGTGCATCTTTTTCAACGTTTGACATGTTTTCCAGGTTGTATTCTGAATAAAATATGGGTTGATAAAATTTGAATGTTTTTTGTTTACATTTAACGCAGCGTTCCATTTCTTCTGGAGTTGGAGTAGAAACATTCAGCTGGTCTTTGCTGCACACAGTCACGAAGATAATCCGCTATCCGACCATGCTGACAGCTTCTACAGTATGTCATTGCCTTTGTGGTGTGTATTGTTGTGAGGGCTGTTAAGATGTTAAGCTGGGGACATGTTTTTTAAGCAGGCTGCAAGGCGGCACCGTGCTACAGTCAAGTTGTTTTTGGGTTTTCCTGCAGCCCAGTCACCCGTGTGGTCGGGAACAGCTTAAACAGAGAAAATGTCTTCAGCTGAACTGCTCTTTGGTTTGCAGCTTGTGTGTGTGTGTGTGTGTGTGTGTGGTTTGCAGCTTGCTTGTGTGTGTGTGTGCGTGCGTGCGTGCGTGCGTGTGTGATTTTTATGAGACCTTGTGCATGCTTGTTAAAATCCAGATCAAAGCGCGTCATGCCATGGCCAGCCAACTTGGCAGGCTGATTATTTCAATCCCATCAGAGCTGCGATTCAAAATTACTTAAAAAATAAAAGGAAGTTGGAGTTGGAGCTGGGGTGGGCTTGTAAGACAGGACAAGGAAAAAAAAATGTGAATAAAGGAGACCCCATGAAAAAGAGACTGGCTCTATGCACAAAAGGGACATTGTTTCTTGCTGTAAAGTTGAGCTGTTTGGTTTCCGTCCTGGTTGTAGGGGGTCTACGATCTGAGCGGTGTTTGATGAAGCGCCGCTGTGCTGTAGGACGGGTCATTTTGTGTCACAAGGCTTCTCCTTCTGCCTCTTGTCAAATCACAGTGGAACTGACAAAAGTATTGTAGCTTTGACATCAAACAGGCTGAAAGAAGCCAAGTACTGCATTTAATCAATTAAAGCCACATTTTAATTAAAAAGGAAAAAAGAAGTACTATTTTTCACAATTAAAACACTGATAACAACAGAAGAGTTTCTGCCAAATTACTCTCAGAAGATAATGAATTTACCACGATGCCGAGAGTAGCCGTCCAAAAAATAAAAAGAAGCAATTTGGCGTGTATAAGAGGAAATATGGAAAATGCAGAGTGGAGGAGATACTAGAAAAGCTTGGAAAAAAATACTAAGCCTTTGTAAGCCAAGAGAAAATGCCGTTTAAAAGGTCACCACAGGATTTGAAGTTTAAAGGAGACATTAATGAAGAGAATGGACTTGAAATGGAATAATATGTTTGTTTTTGTTTGTTTGAGTTTTTCTGTCCATATTTCCAGAGGTATTAAAGAGTGTTCATTAAATACTGTGGTCAAAATACCTTGACACCACAAAACCGCAAATTAGAAAAAGGGAGAATATGAAAAACACAGATAAGAAAAACAAAAACAAGCTGAAATGATTCTCATATTTACATTCATCCCAATTTCTTTGCAGACAGCACAAACCCAAGATTGTTTATCCCCTTTCCTCACCAACTTGACTTCATGTGTTTATAAACATCCATTTTTATATTTCATGCGTGCAACACAACCCAAATGGACTTGAGACTTGGACGCTGTTAAGCTTTCATCACCATGTCATTTTACAATTCCCATAACTCCTAAACAGTGCACTGCTATTGTGAAGTGAGAAACATTTCATCCTTCCTGCAAGACTTACGATTTATACGAGTGTAAAATTATTAGCCATGAATTTATTAAAAAATGTAAGAACCACACCCTGGATCCGTAATAATGTATCAAACCATCATCTTCTCACAAATGCCCCTACGACAAACGGCCCCAGTACATGCCGCATCTCAACCACTGCTCAGGTTAATTTTCACCTGAAAACCAGGTTTTTATGGGGACGAAGAAGCAGTGAGAAGAACAAAAAGGTTGGCAAAGTGATAAAGAAAAGAGAAGAAAAAAAAGGTTCTGGGGCCTCATTTATAAAAGAGTGCGTAGGATTCATACTAAAAGAGTACGTGCGCTCAAAAGCCGAAAATGGCGTGTGCACAAAAAAAATCCTGATTTATAAAACCGTGTGCAGAAATAAAAAAGAAGTGGTGATTTGAAGGTGGAGGCCAAGTGGAGAGTGGCCCGGCACCGTCAGAGCGTGTCTGGGACAGGTGGGGGCCAGCGCACACCCGAGCCCACACCGCTGGACACCAGAAGAAGTGTTGGAGAGGGAAGGAGACCACAGAGGAGAGTGGTAAGTACAGTTTTATCTGTTTATTAATTTCAACAACAACTTGGGAAAAGGCACATTGGACTTATTTGTTATGTCTCAGTCACTCTACAGTTGGAAGCGGTGGGTGACGAGGAGGTTCCCGGCACGGCGTGTCCTGCATCGCGGCTGCAGCAGCAGCAGCACCAGAGCGATCCAAGCGCATGGCGCAGCTGGAAGTGTCCGAGTCCTGACTGACGCTGTGCTTCACACACAGAGGGACACGATCAGCGCTATTAACAACGTGAAAAATGAACTGCAACAAATGCGTGCAGTGATGAACACCATGTGTGACGTAATGTCTGATATTGCCTCCTCCATTAAAGAACTTGTGAAGAAAATGTTTTATAAGTCTGATATGTGATGACATTAAAACTATGCGTCGCCGGTTCCCCATATCTTCAAAATGTTCGTGCGCTAGGATCAAAGTTTGCATAAAGATACGCACATTTTCTCGTTACGTTTTATTTTATAAATCCCAACCTTTGCGTAGAAGGTGGCGTGCGCATCTTTCAAGCCCTGTTTTGTGCGCACGCAAGCTTTATAAATGAGGCCTCTGGCCTTTATCCACTTGCTCCTTAAAACAGGAGATTCAGTTCTGATACTGATCTACCAAGTATGTATACTCAACCCCATTCATCTTAGACGGGTGCCAGGGGTTACAGCAGTGCCGTGCATGTGTAGCAGAAGTCAGAAATATAAGGCTGACATGTAAAAAAAAAAAAAAAAAAAGATTAATTCAGTTTCAGTGCTGCTTTTACACTTGCTTGTTTTCTTTTACTATCATTTATGACGAGAAATTGGCCAATTGATCCGGCCAGTTATTGTCAATTCACTAAGAATCAATCCAGTGAATTTTAACAACTGAGTATAAGATCTTTGGTCCGTCATCTCATCTAGTGAAGTAACTTGTATCACTAATTTCTAAATACTTTATAAAATGATTACTGCCCAACACCAGTGGTGGTGGCTTGAAACAAATGAGAAAAGGACAAGAAGCCCAATAAAGTGGTGTTTATTTGCTGAACTACAGTCAAAGTGACAGTTTAGTAGAATGATCCGTGGTGGGTGGTTTAATTCTTGACTTCCACATTCCTTTTTTAATGCCCTTGGGCAAAACACTGAACACCAAATTGCTGCCAATGGCTGTATCAATAAGACATGGAAAAGCAATAATGATAAGAGAAATTAAAACTATTCATGTATTAATTTGGATCAAGTTGGAAACAAAGACACAAGACGCTGCCCCTCAAGATCCAGCATTGGAGGACATGGATCTACAGCATGTTTTAGGTGCAGCAAAACCGGCCGCATTAACTCCTGATTATCCAGATTCTGGTCACAAGGGCAATAGCCTAAGCAGAGACACCAAGACCTCCCTCTTCCAGGCCACCACTTCCAGCTCCTCCAGGCTAACGCCATGGTGTTCGCAAGAGATATCATCTTAGAGCTCATTATATTTCCTGACCTTACACATTAAGTCAACGTAATCATACTTTTTCAGGCCTGTTTAATCAGATCATCATGTTAATATTTCTTTGAGCTGTAACTTTGATCAGGGCTTTAAAAGGAGCTTGAGGCTCCTTTTAAGAAAGGAGACTCTCTAGCGCCACCCTTCACCACGACGGCCGTTGGGGGTACTGCAACCAACAGTGAAGCCGGCACGGGAGAACGGGGAGAACGCACATGCAGCGTCATGTGACGTCACATCCGCAGCCCAGCGCGGGAAATTCGGGACCGAATTGCAGCACATTTTGCAGCACACAGCCTGTTCAAGGCAACGGAGAGATACACTAGAGGGCTCATTCTTTTGGGTTTGGAACGCTTCATCTGACATTATTACTAGAAAACTTGAAATGTATACGGATTTTTTTCCATAAATCCTGCCACAATCCGGCCTCAAGCTCCTTTAAGGGGTTGCCAGCTAGATTAAAATGGTCAAAAATTACAAGATGAAACACATCTTCTAAGTGAGCAAACTAAGGTAAGATACATAAGATTTTTTTTTCACAATACCAAAAAGTTAGAGTGCACATATAAATTAGAAAAAACACAAAATGTACTGAAGTAAAAAAAAAGGAACATAATTAATGAGCATGAAGAAAAAATAGACATTATAATTTAAACTAGAGTAATGAACAGAATTCTGTAAACATGTAAACCTACTGTGTATTCCCAGCTCTCAAATGAATAAAAAAGGGCTAAACACATGAGATGCGTAAAATATGTGAAGCAAAACCAGTTAATCCAGTCATTCCTTGGACATCACATTCCTTTCAAACGAAGCGGCCGCTGCCGAGTGACCCATCTGCTGGCCCTGAACGTGTGATGTGCTTGTCTGTGTGCTCATCTCTGAAGTCCCAGCAAGTCTCTGCTGCCGCGACTACTCCAGCTGAGGCTGATGATCAAGCACAGAGACTGTGACCCTCAACGGTTCCGCAGGGGAAGTGGGAGCAGCGCTGAGGTGAAACACCGGGCCTTACAGCTTGACAGGTCGGTGTCAGCCATAACCCAGAACAGGGAACAAAATGAGAAGACAGGCCAAGTGTGTCTGTGTAGCTGAAATATCCCGGCTAAAGCACTGACATGATCCAGAATGCTGGCCTTTCACTCAACATACTGAACTCCATCCTCTACTAAACACTACCAGTGTGCTCAGATGTAACTCTTATCTTTTTTTTTTTTTAAATCCCCGCAGTTTGAGCCAGGATCCTTTTTATCAGAACAAGTTTTGAAATTCTGCTCTCAGAAACTACTTAAAAACCTTCCTTTGCCATATCTTAGAGACAACCTGAGAACATTGTGTAGCCTCGTTCTCCTCAAAATACATGCCCAGGGGCAAGCCTATGCCAAATACCAACAAATACACCTGAGGGCAGAGTTAGTTTAACATCTGCAAAGCCTTAGAAAGGAGACGAAAAAAGAAGATAGGAGACGCCGTGTCAGAGGGAAGTAGAAAAACTGTGGGAGGGCGCTGCCTAAAGCACAGACACTGCTGTTCCCGACTGCCTGGCGAATGTGTCAATCTATCAATAAACCTCCCCAAGTTTGTTGCGTTAGAGCACACGCACGCTTAAAGGCACATTCCTGAAGGACTGCCATTTACCCCCTAAAGTTACAGTGAGAAGCTTTAGATGTTTTTGGTTTGCTTGTCAACTTTAAAAACACATCCTGTGGGATTCTGTCAGCAAGCTGAGATGGATAACAGGCCACCTTGTGCATTTTTACCTGAAGGGAGTAAACAGAGACATAAACCTGTACACCTGCCATCTATGAAGGTGCCATGACCAGCTCCTTGACAGTGCTACTATCTGCTGGATGCAATGAAACCCAATGACCCTCATACACTGAACTCCGGCAACACTGACAAACTGTAACGAACATGACATGCCTGGTATTGTAACATATAAACAGAAAGGAGAGTGCTTTGATCATAAAAGATTTAAGCATGCAATATTTGTATCAGGAGCAAGAGATGCGGGAAAACAGAGCATGACAGGCTGCTGTGTTGTTTCTGCTCCTCCCATCTAACACAAATCTGTCTTTAGGGTGCAGGAAAAGCATTTGGAGTGGAGAGACAGAGTTTCTCCTTTCTTTCTTTTTTTGACAAAAGTAAAGTAGTGCATCCTCTCAAGAGTTTATCCAGCCTTTCGAGTATTGTCTTTTTTTGCCTATAAGAATAAAAAAGTGCTAAAAAAAATACCTTTTGTTCTTGGTTTAGTCATTTGACCATTTTATGCTGGCGGAGATGCAGCCAGTTTAGGCCACTCCACGAGTCATGTGGTCATTATACATGTCGAACATCATGTAGCGTATTTCCTTGCTGCCACGTTAAGTGATTAGAGCACACACTCCGGCTGTGCAGCATGTTTTCTCAGTCTTGGCTAGAGACTCGCTGCAGCTGCTAACCATAGAGTAACAGCATGTCTAGCGTGGTAGGAACAAAAAGGCACAGCTAACCGTGCACATTGCACTGAATGGAAATGAAAACATGATGTCTTATTAATCCCGAATAGGAAATGGCATTGTTGCAGTGTTACAATCAGAAATATTATAAATAAATGCTTTATACAGTATAAACTCTCCTCCGTCAGAGTTGCCATCGCTTTGAAATCAAACAATACAAACCAAAGCAGTTTTTTGAACCAGGCTATGAATATATTTATGAAAAACATCACCTCAGCACCCACACCCTGCGTGGGGTTGGTGAAAGGGCCTTTCTGTGTGGAGTTTGCATGTTCTCCCTGTGTCCCCTCGGGTAGCTAATGTGAGCTACCCTCACAATCCTGGGCTCGACACTGTCTCCTCTGCCAGCCGGGGCGCCAGATGGGGTGGGGAGGATCTGGCCGGAATAACGTGATCCTTCCACGCGCTACGTCCGGCCAGAGAAGCCCCACTCTGTCTGGTGAAAAGAAGCAGCCGGTTCACTCCTCAAGTCAGGAGGAGACCTGAGTTCAGTGCAGGGCCTCCCGGGGTTGGTAGAGGGAGCGATGCCCGGGTCTCATACTTAGGCAGGAGCACTGGGTGAGAAAATTGGGAAAAATATATAACTGCTTAAAAACAAGGCAAGTTTGCGCTGTCTGAGCTTTCGGTTACATTGTTGACATATGATTATCAATCAACAACCATTTGGGTAAGGCAAGCATAACTGTCTGCTCCTGTATTATTGTAATTGGAAAAATACCTTTTTAGGATAAAAAGAACATAAAAAAAGATTTGTGTGACTTCATTAATTGTGGTTAAAAAGTGCAATTCATTAAAAACCCGAACAGAAACCCGCGCGCACACGCGCGCCTTATTTGGTGTGTGACTTTAAACACACACACACACACACACACACACACACACACACACACACACACACACACACACACACACACACACACACACACACACACACACACACACACACACACACACACACACACACACACACACACAGATGCAACAGCAGCGGTACCAGTGGTAGTTGGAGGAGAATTGCACAATCTTAAAAATAGTAGAAATACTATTTTTCCAAGCGTCTAGTAAAGGACCTGAGAATGGGCCAGGTCAGTCAGTCAGGCAGTCTATCTTTAGCCCCTTTTCCTTTATACAGTTTTAGACTCTACTCGCCTTACCACTACTCGCCTCGGTCTCAGTTGTTTTCCACTACAGTTCAGTACCACCGTAATGTGGGTGGGGCCTTCGTGGCAAGGCGAGTCAGAATGCGTTGCCCCATGGGGCCCTTCTGGATGTGGTCGTCAGCCACGAGACAGAAATGTCTGGACAGAGAGAGAAGGTTTTCTTGCCATTTTTCACTGTACCAAAGTGTAGTTGTAAAGTAAATATTGCGGTCGCTGTTGCTAGGTTTTAAATATGGTGGGTGTGAAGGAGTGTCTGGCCAATCAGGGACCTGCAGCCTGGTGACGTTGGATTTTCAGTCCGACTCAGCTCAGCTGGAAGCCTGCCCAAGTTGGTGAGGATAAAGGAGGTCCTAACCGGTACTATCCCCTAAAACCCTTAAAACAGAGCAGAGTTGAGCTGAGTAGGTTCCTTCCATCCATCCATCCATCCATCCATCCATGTATCACCGGAATACCTGTCTCAAATGTCAGATTAAAAGGTAATGGGTTCTGCAAAACATCTTATAATACAGAATGCCTCAACAAAATATTGTTATATTTATTTTATAGTGTCATGTCAAAAAAGCAGAAATGACTTGCACACTCCAGTCCAATTCACACAAGCAGTCATGCCATGTCTCCAAGGATTTCCATGTCTAAGGTTATGGGGTAGAGGTTTTGATAGAATATTCTTGTGTGCTTAAAGTTTCACAGCTCATTGTTATTCACCACTGACATTAAACTGCAAAAACAAAGGGTTCAAAATGCTAGAACTACTTTTAATGTATCACTTACAAGAGCTGTTCTTATAAGCAAATGTCATTGAAATTGTTACACATGGCACTGAATAACATGAACAACATGTATTTATCTATCCCAATGGCGTGTTATATTATTGTTTTTTCATTAACCCTTTAATGCCTTAAATATGAAATAACACAAAAAATGCTGTTTTATTATATTTTGAAATGAAAAACACTTTAAATTTTGTTTTTAATAATTGCTAAATAATTATTTATCTTATTATTATGACTACATTGGGTAAGTTTATACATTCTTATTAACCATTTGTTTAATTTTTTAATAATTTTTCAGTTTATATAAATATTTTTTTTTTCCTTTCCTTTTTTGATTATGGGGTGGTGTAGGTCTCACAAATGCATATATGATACATCCAGCATTATAGGGTTAATGTCAGCAACGTGGAATGTTGCAGGCAGGATCTTGCTCTGCTCTGTCAGGTGTCAGGCGCGTTTTCCTCACACAGCCGCACTCAGGCATGACAAACTCCCGTCCTCCAGTTTCCACCTAATCATCACTTCACTGCTTGACAAGGACACTCATAAAAGCGTTGAATTATTTGACCAGGTTCAAATTGAGCTTTTCATCACGTCAGTCCTGAAGGATATTTCACAAATACAAATATTGACTCATTTTGCGTGTCAGATGACAATAACTGATGAAAGGAAGTCTCTTCCTTTATTTTGAATTTGAGAAGGGACAAAAATGGTTAGTCCTTCAGTGTGTTCATGTGTATGTGTTAATAACATAATACAAATAGTTTCACTAGTCTCTGAAAGAGAAAAAGAGAAATAAAGAAAGAAATGATGCATGTCATGTGAGGTGCTCGTCTTTTCTGCTGCGATCCACTGAAGTTGGCTTGCTTGCGGTGGTGTTTTGAGCTCTGAAGGCCGCTCTTTTTTTTTTCTTTTTACAAACATAACTACAGTATCATCATTATGAGCAAAAAAGTTGATTCATGCAAACCTAACAAAATTGTACAAACCACAGCAAGGTCACAGACAAATGACCAGACTTGGAAGAAAATCATCAAGGATCTTGATTTAGTTGGTGGGTGATTCTCCGATCTCAGTCTGGAATAAATTGGAGACAGTCTTTTCTGCAACTTGTTATCACAAAAAAAACTTTATGTTCATCAGGGGTCCTTAGTCTTCTTTCTTGCAAGTTTTATCAGTCCATGACACAGTTTTTGCCTCCCCAGTTGGGAGTGTTGTTGTTGAATCTGGTTGTACTTGTGTAGATAAGGATCCTGCAAGATCCCCAACAGCAAGTCTGCAATATTTCATTTAATTTATTCAACCTTCATGTAGGGCTGTTCGATTTTGCCCAAAAATAAAATCTCGATTTTTTTCTCTCAAAATCCGATTTTCGATTACGATTATTTTGTGAATTGACAAAAGGCAAAGAAATGATTTCAAATATGCAGTTTTTTTATTGAACATTTGCCCCATTGGGCTTTAAGTGCAAACTTTGCTCTTATTAAACCAAAAATGAATGAATAAAGTGCAAAACTCTGTAAAATAAGTTGAAAAAAAGTTTTAAAAAATATAATAAAATATAAAGTTTTATCTCTGAAAAAAAAATCAGCAAATCAGCACTTGCAAACATACAGTAAGTTATATTTCCAATTAAATAAAACAAGACATTTTCTAATTAAACTAAACTGGGTCTTTGCATGCTAAATAATAATGCAACCCATGAAGGAGGTAGAGGTGTGTAATGTCAGTCATTACATTTGCTATTCACATTTGCAAGTTTTTTGCAAGGAACACGAGCCGGTCTACCGCATCTGGCTTGAGGGATGCCCGGTGGCATGTTACAACGCCCCCTCCTACACTAAAGAGCCTCTCCAATGGGGCACTTGTCGCAGGTATTGAGAGGTATTTCCATCAATCATTAATATGGTATCAATCATTAATATGTGTGCAGACAAGGTTAAAAAAAAAAAAAAGTTTTTTTTTTTTAAATCGATTTTACGATTTTCACATTTTAACATCGTTCTAAATACATAATCGCGATTACGATTTAAAATTGATTAATCGAACAGCCCTACCTTCATGTAACCAGGAAGTCCCTTTAGATCAAATCTCTTTTTTGAGGGACACCTGGCCCAGAGGCACATCGGTAAAGTCAGCAAAACAGAATAAAAAAGGTTATGTACGATTAAGATGTTATAACATTGTTTAGGTGCACCAATACAAAAAGCAAAACCTATAGTCTTGAGATGTGAGAGGGTGTCATGTTAGTCTTTTCAACATGTTTCTAAAGTTTTGGAAGAGTGTTTTTTTTTATTGTGTGGTTGGCAAAGGACATGTCTCAAAGAATCAAGAGCTTTGTCTCCATGTGCAGCTGCAGCCTGTGATCTGACTTTATTTTATTCTGTTATTGATGGTTTTGGACCAGTGGCTTTCTCTCACTGTGGGGTCTTTCAACTCATGTTCATGCCAAACAACTATTCGTGTGAATAAAAATACTCTGGTCCCTGTTTCATCCCTCGCTTTCGCACAGTCTTTCATTGTTGTTTTGATGTGCATTTGCATATTTCACATCAAAGTGCATTCATCTCCAGCACACAGATACACTGATGCACTCAGGTATGATTTTAAGAATCATACCTGACTTAAAATAAGACCAGTTTCCTCAACTTTACTGTCAATCTTAATAAACAAACAAACAAACAAACTGAAAAGTAAAATAATAAATAAATCAGCTGTGCAATTTTAAACCCAAACAAGCTCATCAGTGTCAACAGTGCAGGGCTGTAATCCGCACCATCATGGTTTTATGCATGTACCTGTCGGGGCAGATTGGTGAATTTATGTACAATAAGTGGCAAATATTAAGATTAAAGGAGCTTGAGGCCGGATTGTGGCAGGATTTATGAAAAAAATCCGTATACATTTTAAGTTTTCTAGTAATAATGTCAGATGAAGCGTTCCAAACCCAAAAGAATGAGCCCTCTAGCTTATCTCTCCGTTGCCTTGAACAGGCTGTGTGCTGCAAAATGTGCTGCAATTCGGTCCCGAATTTCCCGCGCTGTCCTGCGGATGTGACGTCACATGACGCTGCATGTGCGTTCTCCCCGTTCTCCCGTGCCGGCTTCACTGTTGGCTGCAGTACCCCCAACGGCCGTCGTGGTGAATGGTGGCGCTAGAGAGTCTCATTTCTTAAAAGGAGCCTCATGCTCCTTTAAGAAGTTACTTGCTTTACTGCATTTGTTATTCGCCAACTAGCTCCAAATGTTACAATTCCATTTACATGTGGTTGTCCATAAAACTAATGTAAAATAACAAAACTAGCCAGCTCATAATAGATAGTTATATGGCACCATGCGGTTCACCATACCTTTATCTTGGAGACAGAAATGTCAGGAACTGCTTGTAAGTCCCTAACACGGTCAAAAACAAGCCTGGTTCTTTAAAGCTGTGGACCGGTGCCGCTACTGAGAGACTGTTGTGCTCGCTCACAGATGTGAGCCTTCTTGATTCTTTCACTTTCCTATGCAACATAATGAACAGAAATCCAGAGAAACAAATTTAAAGGCTTGCAGTATTTATTATTAACAGCCATTAATTATTAAACCGTTACCAATTAGGCCCTCGCAGAGCACACATATATATCAGCATGCATAAAATCCTCACAAGTTATGGTAGCTTGAAATCATGAACCGCAGTTCACTGCGGTTCATGAAAGTACACGATTTTACAATAATAAAACATTCTGCAAACAAAGGGAGATACATGTGGACTGGACTGAGTGTCACTCCACTCTGTGTCAGATGCAAAAACTGGTTAATTTGTGTATCTCACACAAAGTGGGGGTCTCACAAAGTGAATTAAAAGAGCAATTAGCACAACTGATATGTATAAAAAGATGATACATAATTTAGAATTGAAACAACAGCTGCCAGTCGGGGAATGGAGAAGGTCAGATAATGAGTATGTCTCCGTAATTAACTTCACTTTTGCCCATGAAAGCCAACGATAGACGAGACAGAACGATATTTTCTCATTAGTTGTACTTGGTATATCTTAATAGACGGGATAGAGACATGAGAAACCTGATTAGTAATTCTTCTCCCACCCTCCTTTAGCAGATGTGTGATAAGGCTCATCCATCAAACTTGACTGGCTCATTCAGAGTGATGGGAAAAGTGAGCCTATCTGCGTATCAGCTCTCTGCCTCTCAGATAAGCCAGATACTTTAAAAACATGGGAGAGAAGCTGAAATTAGACGAGGAAGCTTGTGTGAACAGTGTTGCTTTTTCAAAGTAAGGGAGAGACATCTGCTGGCTGCTAACAGTCTAACAACTCCAGGCAGACCTTTTCTTCTACATGGAAACTGACCTCATGTTTCATCCCACAATTTAATGAAGGTGCTAATTATTCAACAGAAAGTGTTCACAGAATTATCACTTATCGTGTTAGCACTTTTGCGGCATCTACTAAATTGTTTTACAGCTTTCAAATGCTGCTTAATGGAAACATCAGTGTTCTGTGTTGCCTTAGCAACATTACATTTAGCAGAGAATTTTATGCAAAGCATTTTAAAATTAAACAACTGAACATGGATGATTAGGACCCACGCATGCACAGGGAGAACATGCAAACTCCACACAGAAAGGGTCCTGATGGGAATGGAACCAGTGACCTTCTTAACCACTACCCCACCACGCTGCACTACTTGCTACTGCTTCTAATTGTTTTAATCCTTCTTCAACAACTTCACAAGTTCAACTTCCGCAACAGGTCTTAAAATAAGATAAATACAACCACAGATCAACAAATGCACATGTTTTATTAAAATATAACCTTAAAGCTGCAAGCTGTAAGATTTTACACTATAAAATATATAAATTAACCAAATTGATATAAGCTTATCAAAGACAAAACAATGCTTTTTGACACCATGTTAAATGGTGTGTAAAGTTAAGTGGAAAAAAACTGTGCTGAGGGTGGAGACGGGCCCGCTAGCCTTGCAAGGCCACTTTGACCCACGAGAGGATATAAATCACCGTAGTGTTATCAAGAGAAGAAGTTGAAGTTACACTGACTGAGGGCCTTTTCTCACATGTCAGTCATGTTAAGAACACCGACTGGATAGAGCATCTAGTCCAAGCTCGCACACTGGGGACCAATCTCTGGACCTTTCTTTCATGTTTGTGTTCTGAACAAATCATAGCCGAAATAGCTGCTTTCGTAAAAGCAACTTATGTTTTGCAGGTGGAAACCAGCATGCAGTAAGTTGCCAAAAGTGGCTTGGAGATGAGTTGGGTGAATGTGCCACAGGGAGGGGGTCTAGTGCTGGAAGGCTGCAAGTTGGATGAGCCAGAGCAATATGGGTAAACCGGCTGCCTCATCACCGGCAGTATTGTCTCACATAAGATAAAAAAAAAACATGTCTGGAGTGGAGGAGTGCTAATTTATCCTAACAGATCTGATTCTTCGCAAATGCAGGAACAAAATGTGATGCAGAACGGGTTTAATCTGGAGTAGTATGGCTACATAGAGCGCCTATGATAGTGGAAATGAGTGGATGAGTGGAAATAATGTGCAATAATGTGCAATATCTTTCACTCACTGCAACGTGCAATTATGCAAATATCCATCTGTAAATATCCGTCAGTTATCTTTTTATATACTAGTATTTCTTATTATTTATCTTTCTTCTTATTATTATTATTGTATACCAGTTTACTGTTTATAGTGTGTTATTATTATTACTGTGTTATTACTTTTTCTATTGATGCCTCTTGTTTTTGCACTATCCCCTTTGCTGCTGTAAACTGCAAATTTCCCCTCTGTTGGACTATTAAAGGTTTATCTTATCTTATGATGACAGTTTACTTAAACAACGCTACTTCCAAAAAATAAAAAATATATAAATATATCTAAATACAAGCCGTGGCTGAAAAGTGTCTACAACTGCTTTTAACAGAAGTAAATTGAAGCTAATTTCCTATGTGATAGATACTGTTATGCACTGGTCAGCAGAACAGGAGCACTGCAGGGGACGGTACTCTCACCAGTCCTCTTCACTCTGTACACCTCAGACCTCCAGGACAAGTGGGAGTCCTGACATCTGCAGAAATACTCAGATTACTCTGCAATTGTGGGGTGTATCAGTGATGGACCAGAGACTGACCGGGTACAGAGAACTGGCGGAGGGTTTTGTGGCATGGTGTGTACGTCCAATCATCTTGAACTTGAACAAGACAAATGACAGGATTTTAGAGTTTAGGAGAGCCAGGATCACGTCAAAAAGTGTTTTCATCATGGGGGAAGAAACAAACTAATAAAGAGGGCTGGCTCTGTCTCTGGTGAGGCCATTCTTGCCATCATGTACCGTGAGTGTGATTGTGTATGGTTGCTCGTCTATATGTGGCCCCGTGATGGACATTGGTCCTGTTATTAAGTTTTTTCACAATTGTTGATGCTATTCTTTATTTGTGATAGGGTTTTTTGGTTGAAGTGTAAGTAACACTAGATCGTTAGAAGAGAAAAAAAACTCCAAACTTTTATGATCTCATGATCTTTGGCTTGATTCAAGACTTGTGGTAGGAAAGCAGAGGAACTTCTCTACTGACTCTTAACCACTATTCAGCTACAGGACTCATGGCAGGGTTTACCTTTGTTCTCCTGTCTGGAATCAATCCTCAATATTTACCAAAAAGCTGAGGCTACGAAACAACCCCCAATCACCACCTCTCCGCCCCACTGCTTGATCAGGTTATATAACGTGTCCTTGATAACCAAACACAGTTTCTACATTAAAGCTAATTAAATCTCTCCTTTGTATGTTGTTTTTTTTTCCCCAAAAAATTTTGCATAGTAACCATTTTTCTTTTAGAAAGAAAATGCTTTCTTCAGGCAAGGTTTCCAAGCAAACGTGGCTTGTGTGGGAGGGCTGAGACACGTACACAGAGGTGGACAGAGTACTCAACCCCAGTACTTGAGTAAGAGTACAAATACTACAAAATTTACTCCGTTACAAGTAAAAGTAGCTCAGTCAAAATATTACTCGAGTAAGAGTAGAAAAGTACTTGCTTTAAAAGGTACTTAAGTATCCAAAAGTAAATGCTTTTAAATTGACTTTAAGTAAAAGTAAGAGTAAGAGTAAGAGTAAATTTCTTATTTTCCACATCAGTAAATTACTATATTTTTTCTAAATTCATTTAAGTTGTAAAGTTTAAGTTGTAAATGTCTGTGGTTTGTCTGTGCCCTCGTTTTTTACTCGGTCGAACTCAAACATTGAGTTAAGATACGGCCAAGGATTTTGTGAAAGTCCCTGCTCCGAGTCCGGCTCATTATCAGACTCAGACGACTCAGCAGATTGTCTTTCTTCTCCTGACGCAGGCGTAGCCATTGTTGCGGCTCTGTCTTGACTTGTTGCGGCTCTGTCTTGACAAACGCAGGCTACTTTGGCGGTATCGTTTTGAGGAGGCTTGACGTATTTCCGCTTCACGTACATCCCAGTGGAGAGCGTGCACTGTGATAGGTCTCCTCCTTTGACAAAAACAGCTTGTGTCCAATAGGATTTTAGGGAAGAAGAAAAAAGAGCAGACCTGAAAGTAACGAGTACTTTTCAGCCTTCCTAGAAATTTACTCAAGTAAAAGTAAAAATATTTGTCTTGGAAATGCATCAAGTAAGAGTAATAAGTACCAAAGAAATCTAATACTCAAGTAAAGTACAAATCCTCTGGATATGTACTTAAGTACAGTACTCAAGTAAATTTACTCCGTTACTGTCCACCATTGCACGTACACCAGTAAGTCCCACACCAGCAAACTACCAGATCAGAGGCCAGATCACATTTGTTGATTAATGAGTCAAGTGGACTTTTTGGTTTGTAAAATAATAAATACTTGTCATGTTATACATACAGTGCTGCTAATTTTAAGTCCTGCAGGCAAGCTTCTTCTTCTTTTAATTATGTCCTTCTGTGGAAAATCTTTGGTGGACTAAAACCACTCACATTTCAATGTCGCTTGGTGACAGACCTAACAGAATGTTATTAACTTGCGTTTGGTGAAAAGGGGTTTTGCTTTGCAAAGGATCTTTGCAGGACTTAATGGAACAGGAAACATGAAGGCCTGTGTTTGTTTGTCTCCAAAAGAAAATGCCACCCCGCAGAGACTTTCAACTGGGAAAGAGAACACTTGCCAATTATGAAAGTATACGCCACAATAAATCCTGAAAGAGCTCAAGCGTGGTTCTCTAACTGTGCGTGTGTTTTCAGTCTTTCATGTGTGCAAGTATGTTTATGCACAAAAGCATGTGAGTTCTTCTGTCAATATTTAGACAGACTGATCTACAAAACATCTGAACAAACTTTTCTCATTACTTATTAGTTCAGTTCATCTGGTTAATCAGCAGAAGCATATTTATTTCCAGCTGGTCTCTGTTGTTTTGAAGCTACATTGACATGGGCACCAATCTCAAATTCACAGCCATATGCTGCCAGCGCAACTCTGGAGAGAGATCCGTGTTTAAAACGACTGCGGCTGCCACGGCTGCTCCGAGTGGGATTACTTAAAAAGGTAAGAAACCATTTCATCTGCCCTACATACACTGGATCTGCCAATAGTTTATACGTTTATTAATAACTATAAACAGGGATCTCTTTGTGTGGCCAATACAAAGCTTTTAGGGTGCACACCGGGTTGAGTGTGTCACAGCTCTAATGGGACTACACAAAGAGAGGGACCGAGCTTCAAGATGCTCTGTAACAGCCGAGTGATGACGATTTCTTTTAAGGAAGTCACTCACACCACATATGCACTTTGATCAAAGAGTCGTAGAAAAAGCTCATCTTTACGAGCAAGGCTTTATTTACACTTAAGACCACTAATGAGCCATGGTGATATGAAGCAAGAGGAAAAAATGTGTCATCTATATATAAAAAGTGCTCATTATTGTGATGACTTTGATGCACTGAGCACTTTCTTCTCACTGTCTGTGTACAAACAGCTGTGTGGATCTGTCATAGTCAACTAACTTTGTCATTTTCTTCTATTTTCTTTTTTGTATGCCCGTTTTCCCTGGCTTGCTGTTATTGTGTTGGCATTTTCTTCCACTCCATTGCATCCTGCGAAATCCGATCTCAAGTGGCCAATGCTGATGTAAGGTCTGAACACATTTCAGATTCAGACAGCTTCAAGTCTGATCACTTAGGACGCATTTGAAGTTGACTGAAGATCAATTCCACTTGTGGCCACATTTGCTACATACTGTAGTCTGAGTGCAAAGCGTCCTGGGACAGATCGACGGACCAACTAATAAACTAACTTCATATGCTTGGGAAATGACTTTGACTTTGCATTGGAGTGACTGCAGTGAAGCTCTTTGTCATTTGATTTCTTCCTTGTGTTTGTGGCGGATCATTCCTTTTACGTCACACACCCTGATTTGTATCATTTGTTGAATATGGTTGATGAAAGTATACTTTAGAGTGGAGAGGTCCTATTCCGTCACTCGAGGTGCATTTGAGTGCACATCCTAATGCCAGGTGTGAACATTTGTATTAAGCTCTGGCCAGTTATGACGAGACTTTATGGGACAACATTAAACAGGGCGCATGATTCTGCTGGTGGTCTATTCCTGTTTAAAAGAAGCTTCTTCCTCTCCGCTCTTGCGCTTCGTGGATGCTCAGGACAGTGTGTTGCATTTAAGACTTGATGTGGTCCGTTGGTTTCCTTAATGACACAATGTCTTACACATTGGCACTTTATAAATACTATAAAAACTGCATTTAGTGCTGCCATGTACTGAGGCTACAGCCTTCCTGCAGCGGTCGCAGGTTCGTGTCCCGGCCTGCAGCCTTTGCTGCATGTCCTCCCCATTCTCCCTCTCTACCCCCTTCCTCTCTGTACACTGTGAATAAAAGGCCACTACAGCAACAAAATCTAACAAAATAACTGCATTTGAATGTGCCGAATTGACCTATGATTAGACAGAAGTTGACTGTATTTAATTTGACTGGACTGAGTGAACTGGATTATGATTATACTTGACTGGATTACAGTTAGATTCCATGTAATTGAGATATTTCCTTCTTTTTTTAGTTTTAAATCAGATTACAATAATAATTATTCCCATTTTGAGAGTATTCTGAAGATGAGCTGGAGATGATTAATAATTTTTAATGATGGTATGAGAAAGCTGCTGTATTGTATGCAGATTTGTACACGGTACTTAATTAGCTATGGATTCTGCCAACTGATTCTCTTTTCCCACTTGTGTGACGGTCTGCTGTTGCTATAGCAACGTTAGAGTGGTGGAGGAAGGCACTGACTGCAGTGGAGATGCTGGTGTGCGTTTGTGTTCAGGAGTGTGACTGTGACAGAGTGAGATTTCAGAGGAGACTGTTGAGCTGTATCTAATGAGCAGAATATGCTGCAGCAGGTCATATCTGACTAAGAGACAGCTCTCTCCCTTTCTACTCAAATATTCTCACACTTTCTTTTAATGACATGTAGCGGCCACGGAAACATAGGTGTTGAACCCTTGTGAACATAGCATAACATTATTCTAAATACCGTAAAGGCCTTCAGTTTAGGAAGAAAAAAAGAAAGCAATCTTGAACTTCTGCAACTAAGACAATATTCCATTAGTCGGATAAAACTGGGATTGTACAAAATTTTCTAATAAATGAATACATTTTATCACATCAGTTTCATCTTATTTGTCCAAAATCATGCGTTTCAGGTCTGAAAACTATTGCATAAAGAGTTGGTACGGTGAACTTTAATGGTTTTGCAATGCTGCAATTCATCCTAGAACCACTTTGCATGCATTGTGGCTTTGAGCACAACAGGCAACGGAGCCCTTCAGTTGTTGTGTCTCTTTTTTACGAAACAGTGCAGGTTTGTTGTTGTTCCATATTCTCTCCTGGGGACAGTTCAGGGTTGTCCTTAATGGGCCAGTCCAGTACCTGAACCCTCTTCTTCCTCAACAACGAAAAGGGTGCAAAATGTGGTTTTGCACTGCCTTATTAAACAAAGCAAAACATATCCCTGGAAATGCTGTGCATGCTCAAAAGCAGTATATGTTGCTCTACAATCTCATTGTACTTGTTCACATTAATGCTGCGATAACACAAGCGTAAATGCTCTTAGCCTGGGGAACTGATACAACTCCTTACCATTACAGACCCCGACTGCTGGACCTGCTGCTAACAAAAGTCAGGATGTCATGGGTTCAGAGCAGACAGCTTCGATTTATTCTAACTCTAACCAGGATCTGGTCCTGCCCCAAGCTTATACTCTGAAATTCCTCTAGATTCCATGAATTACTTTATGATGTTTTGTATCTTAGAAGGAGAAATGCACTAATCCTTTCTGGTCTGCAGTTCGCAGTTCAAAGTTCAAGCAGTAATCTTGCAATCAGAAAGTCATCGCTTGTTTCGTGGCTTTGCAGTTCAGTTTTTGAGATGTGCTTGGTCAAGACACCTAAGGGCACTTTCCTATTAAGACTAACTCTGGTGAGTGATGTACGGCAACCCTGACCTGGCAGCAGAATGTATGCTAGCAACGTTGATCCACAGCACAAAAGGTTACAGTGTTTCAAAAGTTGTGCAGCGACTTGGTTTTCTTCAGTCATTTTCCTCCTATCGATGCCTCGACACACTTCCTGCTGTGCTTTTACATGCTGATAAGTAAGGCTAGAGATTGATACGATTTTTACGATTACAATTCTGATTTGGAAAAAGGGTTGAGGTTGCATGCTGTGTGTGCAGATGTTTCTGCATGTTGGTAGTATTTCCTCCCTTTGACGAAATATCCACTTGACAAGTATTGCAAGTTGCCTTGCTGTCCTCTTTTTTACTGAAATGTAACCAGACTTTTGAGCGTTTGTATCGCTTCAGCGCCGTGTTTACTGTTTACATGTTAATTGACTGCTGAATGTAAGCTATGCAACATGCGTAAGCCAGGCAATGTGCGTGATGATGTCATTTGTGCCCACCGGAATCAAAAAGGGAATTGTTTGCAAGATTTACAAACGAGTCCAAGGAATTGAAACACTGGGAAATGGTAAACAAGAACAAGAACCAGTTCTTGATTCCCGTCCCTACTGATAAGAAATAATGCATACATTCGTCCAGGACAGATACCCACCTGACGGAGCTGTTTCCTCAATTCTTTAGCTTTTCAGCTCTCAGTTGTGATTGTTTAATGCTAATATCTGGTTTTGAAGACGTGAAAAAAACATTACACTGTTTTTGTGAAACTATCCTGTTAAGCTAGGAACTATTTCTACTCTTCAAACTGTATGAGAGCCGGTGAGTAGCCTGAACATCTGAGAATGTGTTACAGTCGCAGTTGCAGCCTTTTAAAAGCCGAGGGGGGAAGGCTCATTTAAATCTCATTTTACATAATTTATACTTTTCTAGTATACAATCAAGACAGGTTCTGGGTTCAAATGAGTAAATTAAAAATCAAGCGTTGTGTGCAATTCAAATGCAATATCTTTTATGAGCAGGTCGGGGGAGCAGCGGTGTGTGACGGGCTGGAGCTTTACAGGACATTTACAGATAACTCATTTGTATTCTAGGTATCAGGATTGAGGCATAACTAGCACCCATACTAAAGTAAAAAACACAAAAAAACAATAAAGGACACTGAAAAAGCATAACAGAACTTTAACTGCTAATGGTTGCAACGTAAAATCGTACCCAAATATCCAGAATAGTTGGAGAGATCAGTGATTTGGAACGCAACAAAACATTACAAGTGATTGTAACTAATAGAAAACACCCCAATGAATTGTACATCGGAGGGATTATATTCTGTACTGTACTGTACTGTATTCTGAAGTTGATGTCAACAACACACTGTTGAAGGAGTTTTTAACAACAGAGCACCTGTCTTCGTTTCGAAACCCAAACAACCTCATTTTCCTGCTTGATAGACGATTTGAGCTTCTTGACACTTTTGGGCCTCTTGTCGTATTTTTCCTTCAAAATAAGCCAAACATTTCCAATGAGCGACATGCCTTTAGTTCTCTGAGTCTTTTACAAGGTGGTGAAGTCCTCTGCAGCTTCATCTGAGAGGACTTGTTCTCTCAGGATCTTCTATTTATACCCAGTCACGCTACTGGCCTGATCCCAGTTAACCTAATTAGTTGTGAAATATTTCACAAAGGATATACATTCCTTTTCAGCATCACACTCAATTCCCAGCCTTTCGTTGTCTCTTTCCTGATTCACTTTTTTTGCTTGCCTCAAATTCAAAATGAGGTTGCATCAAACACAAACAAAAACCAAAAAGTCGGTATTTATTGGGTAACGTATTTGGTAAGTTGTCCTTGTACCTTGTTCTGTAGTATATTGTACTATGACTTATGCAACAAAAAAAATCAGGCAGGATTATTTAAGTCTTTTGCCCTTTTTCTAAATGGTAAATGGTAATGTATCATCTTCTTAACTTTGAGTAAGTTTTACAGAGCAGTTTCAAATATGATTCTTTTTCATCACACACACACACACACACACACACACACACACACACACACACACACACACACACACACACACACACACACACACACACACACACACACACACACACACACACACACACACACACACACACACACACACTAAGTGCTTCTCAGCCGATGGGAGCAGCTTGGGGTTCAGTGACTTACTCGCTTCAACGCCATAATTACACTGTCAAGAGTTTCGGAGGGAGGATCCTGATCTAATCTGTGTTTTCACACACAGAGATACCGTTGAAACAGAGACCCGTGTGTGTGTGTGTGTGTGTGTGTGTGTGTGTGTGTGTGTGTGTCATCTCAGTTTGGCAAAGGCTGATTAGATGACACCATAGTGATGTGATGGCTCCAAACCTCTTACAGCAACATCAAAACATAAACACACGAAACAGCCTAGTGTTTCATAAATAGTTGTGCTTCTTTCTACTTTTTTTAAAATTCTGAGTTAGAACATGTGGGGAAACTTCAACTTTCATTAAACTATTGAAATTCAACATGCATTATCTGTAATCGCTGCCAACCATCAACTGTCCAAAAGAAGCAATGAAGAGTTACAAAGAGTTTTTCTCCAGCTCCAGCAGAGGGGGCCCCCATATCAGTTAAACCTCATCAATGTGTTTCATTTCTTGTTAAACAAGGAAATCATGTTTGACAATGAAGTAAACCAGCAAACGAAGGCATTCCGAGACACAACACCGAAGCATCTTAGAAGTGGTGTTTGACAATATTTGGAATTGTACATGTAGGTGGTGACTTTGTTCATAATGACTCTGCAACAACAGCAGACTTATGTGTCTCCCCTGCTTATTTCCTCATTTGGAAGTGTCTTCTTCACAGAATCATTTGTCGTTTGCTCTTTGCCATCTGTCAACATGGCTTCAAATGGTGACATCCAGAATATACACATGCACTGTGTCTTCAAGTAAATAAATCAACAACTCAACTGCTAAAAATACAATAGAAAGTCAAATATTTCAAAAATGTCATCCATGTGGTTGAATTTACCAGCCCCAGCATCCATCACTCAATTTTCTGCAACTTGGAGAAAACCTAAAGAGGTACAGAGAAGACACACTTTCCACAGAGAAAGACTCCAGTCTGAAGTCAAACTTGAAATGTTCCTGCTGGGGCAACAGTGCAAAAACCACGCCAGCGCATTCTCAACATCAGTTATCACATTAGAGCATAGAAACGAGTGACTCAAGTAGGCTTCGCCTGCTTCTAAAAACACACACATGTAAATCAGTGTATGAAAACAACTTACATGCTCTTTTTAAAAAGTGTGTATTGTAAAAAGCATCTAAAAATGTTTTTTTAACAGGAATATGAATTCAATACATGAGCATCAACTGCTTTACAGTGCAGTGAAACATAATAACCACTAGGTGTCAGCATTTCCTCAGAATTCATCAATTTCCTTGCAGTACTTTGTTCATGTTTGTACTGCAAATTCAAGCTTCACTTTATTGTGCTAGTGGTGTAATACGTGTGGACTTGTGTGTGTGTGTGTGTGTGTGTGTGTGTGTGTGTGTGTGTGTGTGTGTGTGTGTGTGTGTGTGTGTGTGTGTGTGTGCCAGTGTGTATAAATTAGTTTGTGTTAGTATATTTATATGTGCTCCTAATATGTCACAATTTGGTTTGATAAATGAGTTACTCATGGTTCTCTGTGTGTTTGCCTACGGGAGAAAATGAAAATTACAAGGGGGAGACGGAGATGGAGAGACAAGCATAAATAGATAGTACCTCCCACCATTAGTCATGGAAGACATGTATATAACCAAACTTCAACATCATTACCATATTCAAGCAGCACGAGGTGAGAGTGGGCTGCTGCATGTTTCCCCACAGGACTGATATAAGTGCGCGTGTATGACAAAAACATTTAAAAAAAAGACTGATGAGCAGCATCTGATGTGTGTGTTTGAGTCCTCACACACTGGATGAGACTGCCCACAGCAAGTAGCCCCACTTACACACACTCAGACACACTTTCCTTGGTGATGGATGTCTAAGAGCAGTGGATGTGTCCCTTTAATTACATGCTGCATCCATCCCGCTCTTCTCTCATTAAATAATGACATCTAATCTATATCCCAGAGCCTCAGCTACAATAATGCTGTGATAAGGGCAAATGAAACAATGCCGACCGCTCAGCTACACTGATGGCAAAGGGGATGTTGATTGAGGTGATATTCCTGCATGTACGCACATGTGATTCTGCACTGTCCATGCACATGAGTGCAAGAGAAATGAGGGAGCTACACAACTAATGGACCCGAGACTCCGTCAGCTTCAACCTTGAGCTCGAAGATGCTGAATTCCGACTTCAGCCATGAGCACAGACTAAAAAAGGAAAATTCAATTTGGAACATAAGCATCCCAAGTGACCAGACATGAAGATGAGCAATACGTTGATTATTTTTGCATATTCATGAGTGACTTCTGTCTTTCTGGGGACAATCTTTTTCTGCCTTCTGCAGCTGTAACCATCATATGGGCATCCTCTTTAATTACATGGGAAACAACTTCATTTACACTCATCCCTATTTGTATACAGAGAGAACATTATATGCATGAGCAGGTGTGCAGATTTAGAGTTGTGCATCGGTGTGACTAAATGTCTAACAAATGTTCATGGTTGTCATTTGGCAGACAGTAAACTGCGCATAGATGAATAGATAACTAGACAAGGTGGATAGATATGCTTCCTTTGCATCTGCTTGAGTTCTGTGTTACGGTGTTAAAAGCTGTGACCGGCATCTACAACATATGGCAGAGAGTCAGTGTCAACATTAACAGCCAGATGCGTGTTTAAACAAAGCTGGAACACTTTGATGATGTGTGGCTCTACGCCACAAGAAAGAGTCAAGTTCTGTCAAGCACTGCCGGGTGCCGTCAAGACAAATGCTAGATCCCCCAAACACACATACTCTACAAAACGGATGGTGTCGGATGTTTATACAGTCTAAGAAATTACAAAATAAATAAATACAATAAATAAAAAATCAAATAAAATGACCCAATATATTCACCTTCCAAGAGTATTATTTTCATTATCAGGCATTAAGGTGGTCTTATATATGCACAGCTCCCTCAAGGACCTGTATATCTGTTAGGTTGAGGTCTGGACTTTAATGAAGCCATCACAAAACTTTGATTCATCTCTCTTTTTTTTAGGGATCCAGAGTTGCTGGTCTGTGCTTCACATCACTGTTCTGCTTCATGGCCGAATTTGGACCAAGCTTAAGCTGTTGAACAGAGGGCTTCACCTTTCTGTTCGTAATACTTAAGTGTACAGATGGTTCACTGTTCACTCAAAATGTCCATGTCCAGGTGGGGAAAAAAAGAAGGAAAAAAAGCCCAAATCATGACCCCTCTGCTGTTGTGCTACGATTGACAGGTGGTTTGAGTGTTTCAACTGGAATGTGTTTGGTTTTCACCAAACATGGTTGGGCATTAAAGTTGAAGATAGAATCTGTCCTTAAGAAATTGTTCCTTAGTCCTGCGGTTTGTTCGGGTCCAGTTCAGCAACCTTGCCCATCTATGTTCTTCTTTGGAAGAAGAGTCTTTCTCCCGCTTACCATTCCTAACAAATCCCACTTCTTCAGCCTTCCTCTAAACGTGTTGTTGTGGACTTTAACATTTAACATGCTCAGTCATTCCTGGAGGATCTGGAATTATTTTCAATAGATAAATAAATAGATAAAAAGTAAGAATGGAGTTCGATGTTTTTTACCGCAAAAGATTATTCACAAGTGGAAAACATTCCAGATCGTTGCCAATCTTCCTGGGAGTCAATATCCAATTCTCCCTAAGGTGAGTGAAATACTCAGAGAAATACCACAAAAAATAAGAAAAAAACAAACATAAAAATGCTACATTCATCGCCACTGGAAGTGGACGTGCTTGGATAAATGAGGTCTGGTTGGAGGTCTGGTTTCTGATTCTTTTGGAGATATGATTTTTTTTAATCTGTTCCGGATTCATGAGAGCACGGTCGCGCCCCATCCTGCATGTCAGTTCTGTCGAGTCATCCGCTTGGAGCTCCAGTCCTCGGCCCACCTCACCAGATCATTGGGTCTACTGGTCTCCAGCCAGACTCCAGTCTGCAGTCTGCCAAGCCGGCCTGCCAGCCTGTAGTCCTTAGAGGCTTGATCTTGTCCAAATCTTATTAAAATGAATATTTTCTGAATCGTTTGGTGTTGGACTCAATTCTGGGGTCTGCTAGTTGGTCGTAACAGAAACAGGTTACCCTGCACTTCTGTACACAAGCTTAATGTATAATTACATGTTTGAGCCAGTGTTACACAACACTATGCTTCATGGTTGGTGCATTAATGCACGCTATAGTGGTTTGGAGGTGTAGATGTCTTTGGTGCTGATTTTGGTGTAAATATTTAATGTGGCTATTTGCAGGTGTCTACAGCAGGTGTCTACAGCAAATCCAAATAAGACTGTCTCCCCACTTTACTGACTGAAGCACAGCAACAACTGCTTCTCTAGGAGCATTGCTTATGTCTTTTCCTCTTGGCATTGTGTTAACACAACTGAATGTTCCAGATCCACCAAGCTGCCAAACCACTTACTCCTTATAGAGATCTGCACACCTGCTTAAGATCGATTCATCAAGGGCTAATGATGGCCAGCACCTGGAGGCAACTACCCTCTTAAATCCTGTGGGCGCTACAAGGAGGTACTTCGTATTGTCATCATGATTTTTATTTCTCTTCTTTCTCACTTACTGGCAGACACGTTTGAGGACACCAACAGTGATTTTAGAAAGAGCTTTTCTAAGCAGCGTCTGCCACGGCCTGGACAAGCCACGCTGCAGAGGACATACTGTCACCACTCTGTTGCATCAGCATCATGCTGACTTGCCAGGAGAGGAAACTGTGTTTCCTGTCATGGCTGAACACCATCTGAATTCATACACACACAGCAATGATAAAAAAAAAAGTGACACAGCACTGATTTCTGCAGGAGTAAGTCAAGCACTTTCAGAAGGGGGCTGTTAGGGAGGAGGGTATCGTCAGTATGCGTGCACATTTCAAAGTCATTTCTAAGTGTGTGTGGAGCGTGCAGACGAAATCACAGCGAGCGTCTCCAGGCTAAAATGTCACTGTGTGTGAGCGCGTCTGTTTGCATGCGCACAAGGGGAATGTGCAACAACATCAGCGGTAAGACCCTCAAAGTGAAAAGCGCGTCTCCAGAGCACCAAAAACCCACAGGAATTCAAACTCACAGACTTCAAAGACTTATACCTGCATATATACTTTATACATAAATGGATCTTTCAAAATGCTTTTCAAGGTGATGGACAGGTCACAGTGGCCTTCTCCAGAGAATCGTGATTCACTCAAGATTCTCGTTCACAGAGAAGATGAGAGTAAATACGTCTGAACGGCTGATCTGCATGTGTGTAAGCCTCCCATGAGAGACTAACCTGACTTCTGCTGTCTTGCCCTCGTCCCTGTGCTGACGTGCCCATCGTTCACTGCTCAGAAACTCTGAAAATAACCCAACTAAAGATTATTATGGGACAGAGGTGACAAACACACCAGCCATATGGCTGTCACTGCGACTGCTACGATGACACTGGCAAGAATACAAACGAGGCACAGCTGGCCATTCCTTGAAAAGAGGACACAAGTAAATGACTTATTTACTCTAAAAATATGATATATGCAAGAAATATGGGACCATATAGAGTTCAAGGTAAAGGAACTTACAGGCCTAAACTCTGATCAACTCAAATAATGCATGCATGTTAAACCTGGAGCTCAAAATAGAGATGTAGCATCACCGTGCTCTTTTAATTGTCTCAGAATATCCATGAAAAAACACTGAGCTAATCTGTTTCCTTCTTATGTAGTACTTTATCAGCATGGATGCTTGTAATCTAATCATTGAGGCGCTGAGGTCGTTTTATGGACCAGAGAAGCAAATATGCGGAAAACAACAAAAAAAGAGAGAATTAGAGTTATATCCTGTAGCCTTCTGCTGACCTGAACTGAATTAAATCATACTCATATTAATCCCCTGAGTGTAATTATATTGTTGCAGCATAACTTTGAGATTAAATTCATTAGGACCAAAAAAAAATAATTAAACATAGGAAGTGTTGAATGGAGAGATGCTAGTTAGAGATCTCCATCCATTAGGGCTGGGCGATATATCGAGATTTTAATATATATCGATATATTTTCAAACACGATATGGTACGAGACAATATCGTTTATATCGATTTTAAATTTTTTTTTTTTTTTTTTTTTTTACATTTTTTTTTTTATGATTTTGATATAGCTTATTTTGTGACAAATTGACTTGAATGTTTTATTTGAGATTTGCACAAATGTTTTGTTATTTGCACAACTGTCAACCTCAGTGGAAATGTCTGTCTGTTACTGTCTACATTGTATTAATTGCACAGCGTATTTTAATTTAATTGTTATGCAGGAAAGGGATGTTTGTTTTATTTTATTCAAGAAGCATTTTTATTCTATATATGCAGGCAGTTTATTTTTATTTCATTTGTTTTATACATTTTGATATTGTGCAGACCTCTGTTAATAAAGGAACCTGTGTGACATTTGGCACGAGGCTTTGTAGTAAAACTGACTGTTTTTTTAAGGGTTTGCCTCAGAAAAAATGAAGCTAACAGAGATGCTAACAGATGCTATGCTATAATGCTTTGGGGGAAACCCCGATTAAGGCACAGAAAAAATATCGAGATATATATCGAGTATCGCCATTTAGCTAGAAAATATCGAGATATGACTTTTGGTCCATATCGCCCAGCCCTACCGTCCATCCATCCATCCATCCATCCATCCATTTCTAAACCCGCTTTATCCTTTGCAGGGTCACAGGGGTCTGCTGGAGCCTATTCCAGCTCATCACAGGCGGCAGGAGTTACACCCTGGACAGGTAGCAGGGCCACATATAGAGACAGACAACCAGACACACTCACACCTACGGGCAATTTAGAATCATCAATTAACCTACTACGCATGTTTATGTTTTTGGACTGTGGGAGGAAGCCGGAGTACCCGGACGGAACCCACACAAGCACGTTTTCCATAAATACTTTGAGATGTTGTGTTTGCAGCTCTGCAGCAGCTGAGCTGATGATATCACAAGCTGCATCAGCAGGTAACACCCCTGAACTCTCACAACAGCCAACAGTTCAACATGTGAAGATGCTCCTACACATGAACGCATTCACGATAACGCCATCTGTTCACTCATAGTCATTTTTTGTCACTTATCATCCCGTTCCAGTGGTATCATTGGTCTGATCCGCTACTAACGGTATTTTTAAACTCTGACATACTTTCTACTAAATGGATTAGATCTGTCTATCGAGTGGATTTACTGCGAAAGCAGAGGAATCGCCAGAAATGTTCAGTTGTGTGGGACTTTGGTATTTGGCATTAGAAAAGAAGTCATTAGTATGTTGACAGTCGCGAGGGCTCATCAGCCATCTGAGCACTCAGCCCCCAGTTAGTCTGACCTTTTCTCTCCTCCGTCAGCCTCAGCTGGAGTGGTTTCTCTCGCAAATAATTATGGATAACAACTGAGAAATACTTGCATACTCGCTGAAAAAGCTTTAAAGGCGAGAACATTCACACCCCCCCAACCACCCACACACATGTTAAACTAATTAGGAAGCATTTTGGCACCGCTGCATTACCACTGTTCTTATCAGCTCACCATCTTGTTTCTGAGATTGGGTGATGAGATGACGCTCAGACATTCTCTGAGCTGACCGTAAACCATGGAGCCACGAGCAGCCAAAAACACTCGCAAATAGCACAACACCTCTGATGCACAGCTCTTATTAAGACTAAAAAAAAGGCAGTTTGCCAAGTTAAAATATATGAAAACACGTCCCCTCCCGTGGACAGCAGGGATTGAATTGCGTTTGGGTTCAGTACAAAACATTAAATGGACGTGGGATGACTGATGTCCACCGAAGCGCAGAGTGGTAATAAACCACTCAACCATTGTATTTACAGTAACATGGCTTCTGAACAGCTCTTTTCAAGTGCTGACTACTATTCATGAGTTTTGATTCTTCACCGTTACAAAAAAATTGAAAAAAAGACTTAAAAAACTGACTTAAAAAAAAAAAAAATCATGAAAATAACTTTTGTGTGGCTGCTCTTTGTAGCTTAGTTAGCCAGCGTGTGAGAGCTGGCTTGTACCAGTCGATTTTAAGGTGTAACGTTTTGAATAAATAGATAAGTAATGTAAACACTTTGGATTCCCGACTATGACTATTTTCCTTACAGTTTGGGACTCATGACTCTGCCCCTGGATCTGGATGATTACCAAAAACCTGGAAATAAGCAATAAATTATATCTCACTCTAACTCATGTGAAAGTTTTTTCATGGTTTTTTGTCTGATGCCACATCTTGCCATGGAAGTATAGCAACAGAAAATGATGGAAAAAAGGGAGAGGGTTTGACTTTTTTTTCCAACGTATCTCAGAAGCGACCGGAGGGATTTACTGAATCCAGACCATCACTTCTCACAGCTTCAGCAACTTCTGCTTTAGTGCCTCTATAAAGTTTCCGTTTGTAGTATTGAGAGAAATTTCTAAAGAAAATATAAAAGGTATCGAAGCTTGGGGTTTGGTTCAGACATGCAGCAATTTATCAAAATGTTTATAATCCTGGAAATGAAAATAATTTAATAGGTGATAAAACACAGTGCATCCATTTTGTGAAAAACCATAACTCAGTTTGAGTGGCTCCATTTCGGAAGTCATTTTTCAACATGATAAAAAAGGACGAAGAAGAGAATAAATCTGCGAGCGGAGCTTAAACTGGATGACGAGGACCGCACATCCCACAAACTCTAACCAAGTAGCTGTCACAGCCCAGGCCAAGAGACGCTGACAACCAAAGTGGAAACAAAGGAAGCACAGTTCATCGTCGACAAGTGCAGTCAAACGCAGCTCCTCCGCGGGACACATATCACAGAGTTTCTTTGACCAATGCGACTGCGTGTAAAATCACTGCTCACTACATGAGTCAAAATGCAACGAACAAGAAAGATTTGTTTTCCAAGTGCTGATACATGTCCACACAGCAGTTTAGTCCTTCACCATATATATATATATATATATATATATATATATATATATATATATATATATATATATATTAGGGCTGGGCGATTTTGGACAAAAATAAAATCCCAATTTTTTTTCTCTGAAAACTCGATTTTCGATTTCGATTTTTTTGGTAAAACTACAAAAGACAATGGAATAAATTGTTTCAAATATTTTATCTTCATTTTTAAAGAAAAATAGCAAACAAATTTCCCTATTGGGAATGAAGTGCAATTGAAAGACACTGTAAATCCTCCTTGAGTTTAGTAAAGTGACAACATTTACAATTTTCTTGACCAAACAAAGATGACTAGACGAGCTCTGTCTGTAATGCAGCCAGCTGCAAAAAAGGAAAATCGATTTTCCGATTTTCCTTTTTTCCTTTTTTTAACATCGATTGTGATTAATAAATTCGATTTAGATTTAAAATCGATTAATCGCACAGCCCTAATATATATATATATATATATATATATATATATATATATATATATATATATATATATATATATATATATATATACACACACACACAAATGGGGTGAATACATACATACACACACATACATATACATACCACTTCCATTTAATGATTATTCATATTAAGGCCATAATAAGAATTGATTTACTCAACACATAACTATGCAATCAAAAATATTCTCCCTGGCACCATCTGAATAGTAAACCCGGAGCGGTGACACAGGCAGAAAGAAGCATGGGATCAGCAGGGTCATTACATCAAAACGGACCCTGGGGTCCAACAGACAGCTGCTCTTTCTATAGTTTAATGTATGATAAAGGGTTCAGCATGGAGCACTTTTGACTGTACATGGGGTCCATCGTGATCGAGGAGTTGCAGTCAGGCGGTGGAGTCGTGGATTACTTCATGGAGCAAGCCATTAGTTCAGCAATTTCTTGCCAGTATACAAAGAAGATGATACAGCACTACTTTATCGTTTCGCTTAAAAACAGCTACGTGGAGGCATCCTGTTCAGATATCAATACACTAAGACATGTGGGGTATGCCGTGTAAAAATGTCTTTGAATGCCGACAACAACGGTCATAGAAAACATGAACACTGCGTTAGCTCTGATACCTTCGTGAGCACGATCTGATATCACAATATGCAAGAACAACCGCTAGTTTTACCTGGATTACAGAGTCCAAGGAGAGGTCCAAGAGGTCCACGATGGTGGAGGCCAGAAGATGATGCATCCCACAAAAAAAAAAGGAAAACAGAGAGGGAAAAAAGAGCCAATTAGCAGTCAACACAGAGAAATGACAGGTTGAAACAGCAAAAACAACAATATTTCTATGAAAACCATTGCATATTATTAGATTAAGTGCATAAAAACAGTGAATAATGGTGTAGCAGAAGCTGGTCCGTTTTCTGTGCAGCAAGGCAGCTGCAGAAAGCCCTTTGTGTCCCTCTTGTATGAAGCTAATTAGCTGATTTCTCCTGTAGGACCAGAGGATGACAAGAGTCGGTCGACGCAAGGGCAGGATAGGAAGCGGGCCCGCTGCGTCTGGCCCGTAGTCGGGCCTAAGAGGTGCTGGGAAGGGCTGCACTTTACGACGAGACAGTGTGTGAGCACCATGTCTCTTAAACTTTATAAAGTAATACATGGTTTTTAAAAAAAAAGACAAGAGCACTAGAGGGTTTGCAAAATGAGCTGCGTTGGAGCATTCAATGAGTTATTTACCGGCAACAGCTGTCTTTTATTGTGTGTGAGTGTGTGGATTTGTGTGTATGGGGTGAGTAATGACAGTCATTCTCTGCACTGAATTGCCTCCCTTCCTCACAAAGGCAGAAAAAAACAATAGAAAAATACACAAAGTACTCCTTTCAGAGAGAAGGAATACAAACTCTGGAGACTGAATGACTGAATGGTGTAAAAGCAGAGATGGAAAGCACTTGTATTTAAATGCCTGGTGGCTCTGCATTCAATAAGCTTAAAAAAAAACAACAAAAACACAAACAAGCCAATGTGAACATTGTCAGACTTAGAGAGTGTGGAGAAGATGCCAGATCACCACTTTAAAGAGCAGCTGGCAGTTCAGCGAGTGCAGCGAACATCCCCACTTTGAGGTTAGGTTTAGAGCTACCTTTATTGATAAAAAACAAAGAAAAACACACTTAAGCATTTCGCTATTCCTAAGAAAGGTCTGCTGATGTGAATCATGGCTCACAAAAAGGAGATGTCTGAAAAGGGGGGAACTGAATTCCCAATTTAAGCAAAATATCCAACAGCAGTGGTCTTCAAAACTCAGGGCTCAGGCCTGCATCTTTTAGATGTCGCCTCGCATCAATACACCTGATCCTGATTAATGGTTGGGATTAGCTTGTCATCAAGGTCTGCACAAGTCTGTCAAAGACACAGTCATTTGTACCGGGGAACACGCCTAAAACATTCTGAGGACCACTGTCCTGCAGGATAAAGTCAGGATGGCTTTGGTCTAACTTTATATAAGCTAGGTGATAATGCAGGACAGTGGACCTAAGCACTGAAGGAAATCTACCCCGGAATGCTGTTAGATAAAGAAATTCCAGACATTAACCCCGCAGAGAGGCTTTAGGATAGCCGTTCACACCAGACATCCTGCATGTGAGTCTGAGCTGAAGCAGTTCTGTAAAGAGGAATGGTCATAAATTCTTCCTGGATGTTCTGCAGATCTGATACAGAACCACTGAAAAGCTGCACCTTTTAACTTCAACGGTTCACCTACGTTTTCCTCCGACAATTAAACTTATTTGTATCACCTTGCTTCTGTCTCTAAATGTGACTTAGATGAAGATCAGATCACATTTTTTAATGTAAATTAATGCGAAAAAGTATTTAATTCCAAAAAGATCACATCTTTTTTTTTTTGTTTTACCATTTTTGTCACTGCTGTGTGCATGTGCGGGAGTTAACACATTTTGTAGCTAAAACACTGAACACATTAAAAAATCTACGATTTTTTTCATTTTTTTTCTTCTACAGCCATGGCATCTGAAGACTCAAAAAGGGGGGAGGCTCCAGCATGGCACGATTAAATCCCAGCATGCAAAACAAACACAGTGAGAAATGTTTCTTGCGTCCTCCAGAAGGCGGGTCAGTAGGTATACACAGACACATGCATGGACACAGTGCCCGTGATTAACAGTCAACACTCTCCTCAGCCTGCTGGGATGTCACAGCGTGGCATCTCTCCCGTTGCTTGTCTCTAATCTGTTTTCTCCCTCTCTCCCTGAGCTCTGGTTCTCCAATATCCTTGGTTTCAATCCCCATCTCTCTTGCCATGTCCTCTATCCATCCTCAGCTCCCTCGTTTTATATTTCACTCTCCAAAGTGCAGTGATTTAAGACATCCGACTTTGACTCACTTATTTTTGTTGTGGTTTTCAGCTTCCCTAAAAAGCCACTCGTTTCAGACGCTACGTTCATAGATCTCAATTCAAATGATGCGCTTTGCTCTTCCTTGGTGAACGGATGTACTTCCAACGACTTCGGCGTGGACTAAATCCAATCCCACAGTCAATAGCTGACAAAACCGTAACTCGCTGAGCCTCTCCTCTTCACCTCCCCCTCTCTCTTTTCTCTTTGTTGCCAGTCTTTTCATTGTGCCGGTGATTATCTAAAGCCTCCACCCAGCTATCTTTGCCCAGTTGAATACGTGGTTCATCACCACAGTATTCCGGATAAAACTACTGAGTGTATTGAGGTTAACTACGTGCCTACCACTATTCATAAAACTAAACAGAAAATAAAGGACCAGGTGGAGGAACAAATGAGAGGAAGATTAGGAAAGGAGGAAAATAAAGTGTCATCAAGATATATTGCAGTCAATGTCAAATGAGGGAGAGAAAAAACAGAATCCCATTCATTTGGGCAACTAGATGACACATAATAAACCATCTGTGCGCACGTTTTGGAGAAATGGGTAATGAATCATGTATGAGGATGTGGAGAAAGAATCCAAATCTGTAAGATTGTACATGCTTTAAAGATGCCAGTTTGGCAAAATGGTTAACACCCATCCTCTCTGTCAAAAAAAATGAAAATAAAGGAAATGTGAAAGCAGACAGAAATCTGAAGCTTGAAACTCTGTCCCAGTTTATGCTTTAGGGGACAGAAGAGGGACGTGAGCTTACAGATTGCAAGATTGAGGTCCATCCAAAGACCCGTTCCAGCCAGCGCTGACTTTTCCTACAAGTAATACACTGTTTATCCAAGCGCACCATGTGCTGGGGACAGTGTAGCCAATTAGAGTCATCTTGACAGGAGTTGATGCAGATCCCAAACTCTTGAGTCGCTTCATCTGCACCAAAATGAATTGGTAATAAGCATTAGCAACCCAGTTCTAACAAACAAACTGCAGAAGGAGAAGAGATATGAAATTAAGACAAAGATCTCACTTTATTCTAATATATTGTGTTTTTCCTCAGCTTTTATGACTGTCTCACTGTCAGTGGAAGTTATTATATGAACTGCATACGCTATTAAAGTTGTCCACTAGCTCATTTGTTGTCTTCTACTTTAGGTGATTTTTTTTCATTAATTCGTGGCGTGTGCACAAAGCTTCTGTTGTTAACGTCCAACCCAAGACGGTTTGCAGTGTCGAGGAAATGAAGACATATTTTAATTTGTTTAACAGCTAATGTCAATTCATTTTCTCCACACCACTTTTAATTATATCATGCTGATTCAGTTGCTCATTTTAGTTCGTGCATTGATGTCGGAAGCATTAATCTACTTTAATGATTGTGTACGAGAGTAAAAAAGAAAAAAAAAGATGATGAAGAAGAAGCTCACTTATAAAAACAGGATCTAAATCAGCATTTACAGTTGTGCTATAATTTTAGATATTTTCAAATCATGTATTTCACAGAACGGATGAAGTGACGTTACCTACTGTAGTCGTCATTCAGACCTGTCAATAAATGTTTGGCCTAAAAGAAAGTATGCTACTCAGAAAATGTTAGTTTCTAGAAACAAAAACCAACAAAATCTTAAGCTTAATCTTAATAATTTAATGTGTTATGAAGTTCATTTTTTATGTTATCTTCTTCAAATGCTAATACTTTATCTACTTGTTTTTAATCATTTAAACTATCACTGATCACATCAGTTTATTATCAGTAGCCTATACTGCTATATGCATGACACTGGATTAAAGGTAGTTTTGGACTTTTTTGTGACAGCACATGTGAGGTCCACCGAGGGCTCCACATGGGCTTTAAAGGTATTGTGACATAATTTTTAACATGCTTTTAACACTATTAAAAGTCTTGGCCAATATCCCTCAAATGTGTCTAAAAGGGTGTAACAAGAAAAACTTCACTCCAGTACTCCATGCCTGGCTTTTTTTATGAAGGTGTTTTTTGCCTGTGAAAAACGCGTCCTTTTCCCCCTTTTCCTGTCAATCATTGCCCCGCTCCTCCTCCCAAAGAAAAAGGAGGCAATTCAACAGTGCTGCCATGTTATAGAAGTATCATTCACACATGACGTCTGCTGGTGCTTCCCCTGATGCACTACTGTCCAGTGGAACGTTGGACATCAGGTACAAACCTGATCCAACTAAGCAACTAATTCAATTACTAAAAGCAAGGAGAAGAGGAACATGTGCTGGACCTTTATTTTATTTGAGGGTTGCAGGTTTGACTCACATCTAAAAGCAACATTTACTCCTAATATTACCTATATCACATTAATTTAACAAGCTGCTCACACCATTTGTGAAGCATGACTCATCTCCGATATCTGCATTTACACTGGTTAACACCGGGGGGACGTAACCCAGAACCCAGGCGGGCCAGTGGTTATGCCTCAAATGTTATGAGGAGAGGGAGGAAAAAACAGCACCATTTGAAAAGAGCACAGGTGAAGTGGATGATCATATCCAAGCCTTCTGAAGCATTCTTGGAGAACAGCAAATCACTTATATTTAAAGCCGGAGAAGATGTGGATGGATATGATCATTTACGTTTATATCATCTGGTACTGTCTCGCTTTCAATTGCGTGCGTGTCACATTAATGGAGAAAATCTGAGCCGTCCGTGTAGACAGCAGACAACAAATTAATCCATCCAGTTCTCATCAGAGTTGTTTCCACATCTAAATGAAGCCAGAAACTGATGCAAAAATATCTGACTCAATGCGCCGTTCTGGTCCTTATATGACCATTATTGGTGGTACCTGATTTGTGGCACATAGGAAGGGAATAAAAAAGAGAAAACAGAATTGGGACTTTTGAACAAATCAGAACAGAACAGAACAAAATATAATATAATATAATATAATAGAATAGACTCAAAAAGTCCCTGCTTGCATGCAGAAACGTTATTTTTGTCCTTAGAACTGAGCTGTATTCTCAAATCCACGGCTGCTCACACAAACCCCCCTCTCTGCGGGCTCAGCCCTTCCCTCTGCTCTCAGGTTCTTTCTGGTCACTTGCAAAACTTGTCCTAGCAAATTTTTTCTGCACCCTTGTATTTCTGTGGAATAAAGCTGTCAAAACTCCTCCCCCATTTGATCTTGACCAATGAAATCATAGCATCCCTTTGCTAGTGCCCCAGGGTGCGGTTGTTTTATTTACTGACTCCAGAATTATTTGGCAATACTTTTTAATTGTGTCTTAGTTTGGAGGAGGTCGAGGATTAACCTAACTGTAGCTCAAAAAAATGTCAATTGATTTTCATGATATTAAAATCCTAATCGTTGCTATTTTTTACCCGGAGCTGCAGTGGTTTCATCTCTGACTCAAACTACGTCTGGTTGTCAGTTTGTTTCTAACAACTTCGGATAACATTACTTAAGTATAGTTTGTTTTTTGTTTAGTTGTTTTTTCTTTTTCATCATCTCTGATCAGGCAACCTCCATCTTCATCTACATCCTCCTCTTGGTGTGTAAGAGGCCAGGTGAGACAGATTTTGAGCCAGAAGTTGAGGCTTTTTTTAAAAAGAAAAATATTTCTCTCCCTTTTATTTATATTTTTTTGTCTGCTGTGGTTGCAGCTAAACTCCACAATTCTTACTGAGGAAGACCATCATAACTGCAGATGCAGCTGTCCGTTATTTGAGGATTAGTAGGCAAGTCCTGATGGTGAATATTGTTTTTCCCCTCTTTTATTTTATAATTGATGGGTGTTTTTAAGGTCTATGACTGAGTTTATGTTCCGTGTCGACAACGACGAGCAGTGGATGAAGCCGTGAAGAAGAGGACTGTTTTCCTACAGTAAGTTACAGATATCAGCTGCAGTTGAAACAGAAATATGTTGAATGGTACTGTAGTTGCAGTAACCAGTCCAGAAATACAATTTCACCCCCCTCCTGCCTGCCAGTGACGGTAAACAAAGTGTAATATGTGTCATCAGGTGTCACCAAACCATATCTACCTACCTAACTTCCATTCTCAGTGATTGGGTTTTCACCTGTCTGGACAAGAAAAGCAATTCTAGCAGAAGCAGAGTGATTGCTTTTAAAACTGTGAAACCTGTTTTCAGGCCGTTACAGAGAGGAACCAGACTGAATCCTGCCTTAAGTGAAATATATCAATCATTTCTCATCTCATCATTTCACAATGGCAAAAAGATACAACGATTTCATTGGTCAGGATCAAATGTTGTTTTCTATTGGATGGGGGAATTTTTCTCATTGTTATTCCTCAAGAATCCAAGAGCGTAGAGAAAAATCCTTGGGGAAAAGTTTCTTGAGCATGTGGAAAAAATCTGAAAGCTGATGGGGTTGAGACTGCAGAGAGGGAGGACTGTGTAAGCAACCGTGGATTTGAGAGCAGAACGGCAGCTCTGAGGACAAAAATGACGTTACTGCATGCAAGCACGGACTTTTTGAGTGTGAGCACATGTTTTGACAGAGGAGTGCAGAAACTGAAAGTGAAACAGACTCAAATCTAAAAAGTATGCGCTTGATTAAAGACAATAATATACCCCCATAATGGAGCTTAATTTTTTTCTGTTTTGTTTTCTCCTATTTACTAATACTTATGCTAATATTAATACTCAACTAAGAGTCAAAAAGCACACTGTGTGAATAGTTGACTTGATTTTAAGTCTATTAACTATATTTTAAATGCAGCATTAAAGTACAGCATTTTTTAGCAGTTATTCTTAAAGAGTTGATCAGGTGTAAGAAGGCAATCTTAATTCATGAAAAACACAGTATCAGTAGCAGTCAGGTTAAAATACCGTACAAACGGCAACATGTTAAAAAGAGTAGTAGAAAAGGCCTGTTGAAAGGATTAAGATCGGTATTCTCATGTAAGGAACCACTGAAACATTTATCACTTAATGCTTAACGACTACCTATATAAAAACTATTTTTTTTAAATTTCGCTGATACTGGTCAGGGCTGCAGTACTGCTTACACAGCAACCTAAAACGCATTTAATCAGGAAGTGCATGTTCGCTGAATTAACTTAGCTTCTATTAAACAGGGCTATTATAAAAAATAAACCACTATTTGAGAGCATTTGTTTAGCCATCTGAAGTAGAAGTCAAAACCTTTGAGATAACACAAGCCTTTTACTTGTTTGAGGGGCGTCGACTTCTTAAAACCAGCTAGTATGAGCAGAGCTGTAAAGACAAGGTTGAAAAGGGGGGAAATTGGGCCCTGGGTAGCGCAGGGGGTTGAGCATGCTCCATTTACGGAGGCTATTGCCCTCGTGCAGGCAACGCAGGTTCGGGTCTCGGCCTGTTGCTCTTTGCTGCGTGTCTACAAGCCCCTCTCTACCTACTTTCTCGATAAAGGCCACTAGTGCCACAAAAATCTTTAAAAAAAGAAAAGGAGGAATTTAAACTTTGCCACTGTGGGTTTTTGATCAAAGCATGTCAGCAGAGTGGCTAAGTGGTTAGTACAGTGGAGCCCGTCTGTGTGGAGTTGACATGTTCTTTCTTTGCTTATGTGGATTTTCTCTTGGTACCTTTACTTCCTTCCTCCAAAAATGTGGGTAAATGGTGACTCAAAATTACCCATGTGAGTGGGAGTGTGTGTATGGTTGTCTGTCTATAGGTGTGGCCAACCTGATCTCACAAAAATCCGTGAAATGCCCACGACCTCTCATCACTATTTTCCGTGGCACCAACACGGAAATGGTATAATTCCGTGTGAGCACCACGGATATTGTACCTATGCGAATTCAATGGGATCCGTTGTCGTGATATATACATGGATTATTACATTATTATTATGTATATATTATTCTTTATTATAGTGGTGGTTCTTCAGGACCTGGATAACGTGGCCCTTGCAACAGCCATGCTATTTGGACTTATTTACTCACTGAACATGAGCTACCCATCACAGCTCCGCTACACTTTCGAGGGGATTCAAAAGGTGGTAATGGAGTTGGATGCAACTCAACTCTCAAGAAAAGCCCAAAACTTAAAGGAGACCTATCATGAAAAACATGTTTCCTTTGCTTTAACATATATAAAGTGTTCTCCCCTCAGCCTACCAACTCAGAGAAGGAGGAAAGCAACCAAATTCTGCAGTGTCTGTACAGCCGCCCGGATGAGCCGTCCAGTGTCATGTGGCTTCTACGAGCCGTTCAGATTCTGCTCCCGTTGTTACGTAACGACGGGAGCGATTTACATAGGTTGGCCTCCGATGCGTTAAACCACGTCCACAACTAACTCTGGCCAGAACAACAACAACTAACTCCGCTGGCCGGAGCTTCCGCCATTTTCTACGTGTCATTCAGGCAGCCAATCAGCACAGTGCCTCATTATCATAGCCTCCCTGCCCACTCAGAATCCCGCATAGATAATGAGGTTAGAGAATTGGAAGATAAAGACATGGCTCAGAGGCTGACTTTCTAATTTATTTAGCAAAAAAATTAAAAGATTGTTTTTAAGACATTCAATGCCTGTTTAAAAAGGGTATTAGATGCCATAATAGGTCTCCTTTAAAAACAAAACTGCTCCTGTAGGGGAGCGCTCACTGTTGTTGTGCACGTGAGGCGGTAAGTTCCATCTAGGAAGGACATGTAAAGCTCACATTTTCTCTCCTGCATTTGAGGTTGAATTTCCAGGTGAACAATCAGCCACCCAAAAATCCCAGCATTCATTGTTCAGTGTTTCTTTTGTAACTGTTATTCTGTAACTAATGTGGATTGGGCCAGTTTATTTTCCCCTCTTCCTCACTGCTACAAGTCCTCTGATTGGCAGTATTCTATTAGTCTTTTACAAGTGAAGAAACTGAGAATTGTACAATGTAGCCTATATAGTCCCATCAGGGCTGTGTGAAACGGGATGTTTTAATTCAGTAAAGCAAAGAATTCCTAATATTTCTAAGAAAGGTGTTTTGAACCAAGATGTTACAATACGATCAGTGATGGGATTTTTGACACTCACTGTATCACTTTATCCTGTGGCTCTTGAATAAAGGTTTTGACATACAGCTGTTATTTCTTTTCTTATTATTTTGGGTAAAAATGGGTACTGTTAATGAGCAAGAAATTTAATGGAAATGAGTTTGCCATTCCAGCAATCACTTATTTTAATGTTTAAGGTAACTGATATTGCATTTCAAATCAGTTCAATAATTACATTGAACTGTTTGAAATTACAGTTATTTGATTTAATCTTTACAATAGAGGCCTCAATGTTTGTATTTTCCTCTTCCAAGATGGTTGCCTATAACCTTTTTCAAAAGAAAAGGTCTAATTTCTATGCTGTGATTAAAAAACTGAAAAACTGACATTACTTATTCACTGTTGATTTGTATTTCTGAAAGGGAGTAATGTCACTTCAATTCTTTACCTACTGTCTTCAGTGAAATTAGACATTTTGTTTTGAAAGGTTACTAATGGTTACAGGCAACGATCTTAGAGAATAATACAATCTGTTTTAAGCCTCCATTAGAAAATTGAGTATTTAATACTAGAATAGTAATCATTATTGTATTTAAGTGACCAAATAGTATTGGTGTAAAAGTTCTTGAATACAGTGGGAATAAAGTGATAAAATTGTGAATAAAATGTTTCAAAAGCTCAAATTATGTCATCAAAACATGTTTCAGTCACATTTTATGGACAGAAAATAGACAGGTTTATTGAGTATGAATAACTTGTGTAAATTTAACTTAAGTTGCGGCCAAAGCAAAACATCTGTATGTAACCAATGTCCACTATTAAATAAAGTAAGTCCAACATCTTCTTTTGTTCAGAGTACAGCTATCATTAGTGAAACTGGTTTTGAACACACCCGTTTTCTGTAGTAGAAGTGGAGAGGAGCAAGAAAAAGACCCTGAAAGAATGGAGTTCCTGATAAAGGTCTCTACAGTCAAATATCAGCGAAACACTGTGGCCAAGCAAGACCAAGAAACCACCAAACAACTGACATGGTTCATTTTCAAATTTATGACGACTGCTGAGCAAGCTCCTATTAAACCCGGTAAACACAGCAAATAAGAAGCTGCTTTAGGAAATCACATTGGACTTTGATCTTGATAAGGGAAAAATAGATTTAATTTCAGCTCCTAACGATGCGATTTGCCAATTTTGACTGGTTTCCTGTTAAATATGTGTGACTGATGGGCATCCTAACTGAAATGCTGCTGTCAATAATCAGTCAAAAGTGTGCAGCAAAGATGGGAATTAAGATGCATGCTGACTGCAGCTGCTCATCTCAATTTCTAAGTTAGATAACTTTCAATGAAGTCATGAGACAACATCATATCACTATTAATAAGCACACACACAAAATAAATAAATAAACAGCTAATAATAATGATAATAAGAAGAAAACAACTTGGAAACTTTGGAGACAGGATGTCTGTGCTTACATCAGTCAATCTTAATTTGCTGCTGTCAAGATTTTGAAATGCAGGCCTTTCATCGAAAAAAGTATTAAATGTCATTTGAAAGCCAGTTTTCATAATTACATCTGATTGTTCATATGCATATCAAGATTTAGGAAGTGAATTATGATACAGAATATTAGCTGTCATACAACTGACGGCATTAAAAATAGATTTTAAATATGAGAGTGGGGTGAAAAATAATGATATATAAATGCAATAATAACCTAATGAACTCAAATCTGTCACAACGGGCCTATGAGCCTTTGTTGCATAAATATATTTTAAGTGTTTTAATAATGCACTTGTGTTTTATATGAACTTTCAGTGAGCAGGATTTCTGCTTCACCAAACGCAAATAGCAGCACAAAAAATCTTGGAGTTAAAGGTTCTAGAACCCGAACCCCAACAATGTTGGGGCGCTCAGTAAACTTTAGATATAAACAAAATCTCATAAATGTATTCACAATAGAACATATTAAATGTTGAAAGTGAGACAGTTTATCATTTCATGTAAAAATAATTTATTTTGAATTGTAAGTGGAGCTAAAAAAAGGAAAACCTGGGAAAACATCTTGCAACCAATTGCATAGTTGTAGTAGTAACTGGCATAAGGTAAAAACTAATTGACACAGCTGGTGCACAAATGAGTGCAAAAAAATACAAGACTTTGGATATCTCCTCATCTACAGAACATTATTAAAAGACCTGGGGAATCTGGCAAAATTTCCACAGCATTAAAAACAGGCAGGATTCCAAGAAGGAAATTGTCGCATGGACCCAGGAACACTTCCAGAAATCCCTCCGTAGGAGTTTTTTGTGCCATCCGCAGTCATATGTGAAACACAACCTTCTTCTCTTGGCCAATGTTCATTCAAAATAGATAGAAAAGTGTCCCAAGGTCAGAGAAATTGAAATGTGAAATCATCTTTTTTTTTTTTTTTTTTTTGCAAGCATGAACAAAAGGTGCACCTTTCAAACTAAAGAGGGGCAGCATCCTTGCTCTGCTCAAAAGCCAGCATCTCTCATTGTATGGGTGATTATCAGTGCCTTTTGAATGGCGAGCTTACATGAAAACATCATAGACATATATAGGCATATGTAGGCATGGTTAGACATAGTTTGTAAACCAACCATCTCACCGACTGAACTACCTCCACTAGCAGCGGGTCTACAGCTGGTTAGAGATTTATTTACTGAAGCTGGAGCTTTAATGGTCTAATTTATGACTAAAGTTGTTTGAGTTTTGTTAAAGATGATGACGAATGTCAACAATTGGTCTGATTCTTAGAATCTCTCAGAGCTTAACAAGTTCTGCTGCACTTGAACCTGTGTCCTTCAAAATCTTTCATTTGGAGGTATATGAGAGGGCTTATTACACACTGTCAGGAAGACAAAGACACTTGACAAGTATTTCCACCATTGGCCAGCAGAAAAACACTTACCACAAGGCCTGCACCCACTCCAACAAAGACACACAGACCAGTTCAGCCTAAAAGCGTATCAGGTAACAAATGTGTGAAAGACGAGATAGATCTGGATCCATCGCATGACTAAATCACTCACGCTTAACAAAAAAGGTAACTACGCAATCACTCAAATGCTGCACAACTTTACTGTAATTTCACAGCGAAATGTGAAATAGCATAATAATTAGACAGTAACTGTCTTATTTTGTGGGACATTAGTTGAGATGAAAAATGTCACCCGGACAGCATCGGGGGGGAACTAAGGCTCTGCGACATGCAAAGTGTTGTGAAAGGATCAACGGACCCAAATGTAAACCTTATCAAGTCTGTTTGTTGAATCCACAACCCAAATGGATATTGAAAACCTGCTGGGGTCCTGCAATGTGTTGTTTTTTTTTTTTTAAAGAAAGAAAGGAGACTCCATTACACAGCAATGAGAGTGGTTAATATAATCTACTACTCTATTGTGGCAGTTTTCTTTTTTTTTTTCTTTTGTTAAGGACAATTTTTATTCATGATTTTACATGAGTCAGCTTCTCTTTTAAGAGACCCAGCAATCATCAAATAGGTCTACTAAAGAACACATTTCCACCTTCAGGGATCCCATCAGCACTCAGCACTCAAATTTGACACTTTCTAAAAGGCAATTTTCGGCCTCCAAATTTTTACATTTAATAAGTGCATGAAAGTGTGTGATTTCACAGAAAAAAAAAAAAAAATCCCACTACAAAGTTCTCATATAAGAGAGGATCAAGAAAAAGAAACAATACACGTGATTTAACGTTCTCGCTCGTATTCTTACTACGAAGACAATTACTGATACTGAGGAAAGCAATGTGAAAACACAGCAGAGGTTTACATCTTTCAGCACCATGAAGGAGATAAATACAGCTGAATATCTAAAACTGTCTCTTTTTAATTAGTTATTGTCCTGTTTTTTATAGACAACACTTGAGTCTAATAAAATAAAAAAATGTAAAAGCTCCATAATAACATTAAAATAAGAATGATAGTTCCAAAAAGAAATCTACATTGAATCTTAAAGAACTCTGCTGATGTTGTTTTAATTTACGTTATCTGCCAACCAGATGTGTGTCACATCCGTGTCCTTCCTCATTTACTCAGGCCTCAACTGTGTGCACGCAAGTCTGCGTCCGTGCATGTACATGTACCAGATAATATCTCTTCAAAAACGAAGTACACCTTGTGAGTTTTTATGTATCATGACAGATACACACACACACACACACACACACACACACACACATACACATACACATACACATACACATACACATACACACACACACACACACACACACACACACACACACACACACACAAAGCAGGGCTACACCTTCATTTGACACATCCTATTTTATTTTGATAGTCATTTTATCCATCTCATTTGTGGTCATTTCATTCCCTGCCTTTGCTGTCCCACCTGGTGTGATCGCCTAAATCCTCCTGATGTGTTTAATCCATATCTAATTGTCTGCCCGCCAGTTTTCCCTTGTATTTCCCTTTTGATCGTGCCAGATGTCTGTAGATTGTTTAGTTAAGATTAGTGTTTTTTTTCCTCTGTGTCAGCATGTTTGCTTTTTATTTTATTTTTTTTTACCGTCTGTTTTTTGCCTGCCAGATTTTTTCAATCCACCCTATTTATTGCTCAGTCTTGCTGGATGACTTTGAACCGTATCAGAGAATTACTTATTATTATTACTTACTTACCTGCTACACATGATATACAGTACTGTATTAAACTCTCTTTATTTATGAAAAAAAGTAAACTAAGCTACAGTAGCAGTATGTTTTCCCTTATTTTATTCAAGGTTTAAATTCTTGCTTTACTTTTTAGGTCTGTTCCAGCTGAAGAGCAGCATTGTTCAGAGGGTATGATGCGTATTTCTGAGACTGCAAAGGCCAAACCAGGCATCGGTGAACAAGGTCTAGGGTAAGGGGTAGGGTCTCGCTTTTTCACAACTTTGTGTTACCATCATCACCGGTTCTGTCTCCTGGAAACGCTGGTGGCAGCAGTTCCTCGCCTGTCTTTTTAGGGTGGAGGCAGAAACTCTCATTTTACTTTTTTTCTTTATTTTAAATGGCATAGTTTGCAATGAGAGGAAATGAAGACGCTTTAACGCTGGTGCTAGCTTGTGCATGTCCCGCAGTCCAGCGGCCACGGCTGAGAATAATCCAGCCACACAATGAATTTTGACTCTCGCCCCAGTTTCCTTTTCCTGCTATCTACATCTACTTTTGACAGGTTTGATGGAGAACAGTATAATGTTTGAGTAAAAAGGAAATCATGCTGTCTCTCTAAAAGGAAGAGGAAATAACTTTCCATGAACATGCATCCACTCCCACATCTGGTGCACTTTAGTCATTTTTAATTTTTCTGGTGGAGATCACATTTTACTCCACACCTTGTTGTATGAAATATATTCTTAAACCTTATTTCAAAAGGTAGTGACAATGCAATAGTAGCTGTATCGATATTGTATGTACTGTATCTAATATTGTGTACTTTGCTCGATGCATTATGTACTATACTATAAATTGGTCTGATGGTTACTGTCAGTACTGATCCACAGTTAAACAGATTATGCTACGGCTCAACTGGCTTCACACATAGTGGCACATTCCTCTAGTAGTCACATTTCATGGAGCACATTTTTCTTCCTTTAAATCTACAAGCATGAGCACACTGTTGTGATCTCAGTCGTTCTGCACTCCAACTGCTGGAAACCACAGTCTTCAAAAGTGAATGTATCTTGTTGGAAAATAAGAGGCTGGTGATGTAATTTCTGTACACACCGCACTTGTTATGAGAGCCAATGCGCAGAAAGAAATATCGACAGAGAGGCTTCAGCATCACTGAGTTGTTCAGGGTTTTAATATGTTTGTAAGACATAAGCGGTTTGCTCTATTTTTAGCATCACAGCAAATTACAGTCACATTAGAGAGCAATCAGAGACGTAGCCGCGGTTAACCTTATTTCATCAGAGGGTTGGCAAGTTCAGCAGTCAGATTTGTTTGTGTTAATTGGCTTAACTTAGACAAATAACCTTCATACTCCAAAAGTGCACTTTTCTTCTGAAGCTGTCATTTAAAGCAGAAAAATCACTTAGGTCTTGATCCTATAAAAATAGAATTTTTGTTCCTCAAATCATCCCTGATATACAAATGAACCCTGAAACCTGCTAGAATAACGTTTTTCTGATAATAATACTGAATTGCATCTACAGAGCTCAAATCCAAACATCAACAGCAGTAAAATGCAGCATAACAAAGCATTGGATGAATCCCGATGTTTTTCCCAACATAAATTCTGCAGGTTTTCACCACAGATGTGTTTGCACAACACATAATAAATAATTTTACAGGAACTGACAGCTCAGGAGTTTGCTGTAAGTCTTAAACATTCAGACCTTTATTTATTTGCATTAGTTGGCTAGAGTTAAATCTAAAACATGGAAAGGAAGGATAAAAAAAGGGTATGTGGTTAGCATTGTTGCTACTACTACTTCTCCTGTCATTCTGCGGATCTTTTAATCCAAAGCGACTTAAGGCTCAGTTATGCTTCTGCGTCAAAATGACGCTGTGCCTACGGCGTGTGGTTTGGATCGACGCAGAGGACACGCCGTCACCTGCGCCGTCACTGACGTGCACCTCCCGAAAATTGTAACTACGCGTCGAGGAGACGCCGTCCACTCGCAGACCGAGAGGGCTGTGATTGGTTCGTTTGAAAGCGAAGCATTTCCGGTTTCCGGTTTGAATCAGTAGTGAACTTCCAGGGCTCTTTTCTTCGTTTATGTGTGATTTTTTTTGTTTTTGTTTTTTGCACAATAGTTGTCCTTATTTCTTTGATTTACTGTGACCGGAAAAAGTCGGATAAACCATTCAGAAAAAGATCGCTAACTAGTGGCCGCGGGGGGTACTGCACTGCGACCAAATGGAGAGACGGAGAAGTCAGAAGGGTTCAGCACGGCGTCACGGCTGCGGCGTGTGCTCTGCGTCGGTGTGACGCAGAACCATACCTCAGCCTTTACTTACATCTAAGAGAACAGCACAAGCAAGAAATCACATAGGAGGGTCCAGCTGGATAAGTGCTGGTCAGACTGCTGTTAGTCCAGTTGGACACAGGTGCTGCCATGCTATTGCTAGAATCTTCTTTTTTTTTTTTTGTTGCTTCACAGCAAGAATGTTCCTGGTTTGACTCCCGGACCCCACCTTTGCATGTTCTCCCCTTGCATGCGTGGGTTCCCTCCGGGTACTCCGGCTTCCTCCCACAATTAAAAAACATGCATGCTACTGTAGGTTAATTGACGATTCTAAATTCCCCTTGAGGATGTCTGGTTGTTTGTCTGTTATGTGGCCCACTGATAAGACTGGCGACCTGTCCAGGGTGAACCCCTACCTGTCGCTTGTAACAGCTGGGAGAGGCTCCAGCAGAACCTCATGACCCTGCACAGGATACAACAGGTATAAAAAATTAAAATGGTGCTCAAATTTAGACAAGAGAACTGCTGACAGTCTGTCAAAATATTACATATGCCTGTTATTTTACAACTGCTGGCATGAGCTATGGTAGATTAAGTCGTTAAGAGATCAAATACTTCATAGATATCAAAACTGTAACATCAAAGATACGATTTTTGCAAAGCTTACTTTAATCAGGTGCTCTGAAAGTAGAGTACAATGACCTACTTTTAAGACTATTGAAAGATACTTGAAAAAATCTTTCAGCATCAGTTTATCATTTTTAACTGGGTGCAACATCAGACACCGAGATGTTGCGTCAGTCAGATTTTGGGGTTTCATGTGAAACTCTGAATGTACACTTGGATAGTAGATAGGGATGTTAATAATTAATCGATTTTCAATTAATTGCCGTTATGAAATTACCCGATTAAAATTAACGATTACAATTAATCTATTTATTTATTTATTTTTTTCGTTTAATTTCACCAGCTGGTATTACGCCCGGACCACATTTAATGCGACACAACGCGCCGCGGCGCGCACATAAAGTTAGAAGAAAGAGACGGATATGTTTGGTTTTAGTAACATCTTGCTCAGGCAATGAGTCTGCAACGGCCCAGACTGGAGACACATGTAGCTCTGTGCTTAACTTTTATTTTTAATCCACTCTATATTCTTCTGGTTGTTCTCCGATATGTTCCCCTAAAGCCTGAATTATGGTTCCGCCTTAAATCGACGCAGAGCCGCCGCCGTAGCCTACGGCGGCGTTGTTGTAACGCGGAACCATAAATCAGCCTTCACCCGGTACATACAAAGGTTTCTCTAAACATCTGTCCCCGCTACAGTTTTAACTAAAAGAAAATGTGCTCCAATACAGCAGGTCTCATAATTTTATTTTGAACACTGCCAAAACTCTAACTTAAAACGTAACTAGAACTTAAAATTTGCTTGACACAAATGACACTATTATGGCTGGATTAAGTGGATTAAGTGCACTTTATATTATATTCCTTGTGGTACAAAAATGTCTTTTTGTTACTTTTGTATCAAATAAATATTTGATTAAGGAATACATTAAAATGTCCTTTGTATTTTATATAAGCAAAAAAAATTATTTTTGTATCTCAGATGGGGGAAAAACGCCGCTTATCAACTAATCGATGATCGATCGATAAGGTTATCAACTATCAATTAATGAAATAATCGATAATTTGCATCCCTAATAGTAGATCATTTTTAAGGCATAAGCCACAGTGCATCCTGTAAGAAAGGTAGGCCATGTATTTTATGCTTTTGCTGTAGTTAAATTGGGATTAATGACATATGAAACACCATTGCATAATTTAGCTGACTGCCATTGCACACAAACTAACTTATGTATATATATAATTATTAAATCAAGATACTCTGCAAATTCAGTATTAGCTGGTATTTTTCTTCAGTATATTAATTTCAAAATAATTAAATAAATTAAACTGTCGCTGCTGATGTGAAGGCTCTTTTGGCAACTGCTGACTAATTCAGTACCCGGACACCATCACTATACGGTTTTTTGCATTAAAATAATTGAATCCCAATAAAGGATGCTGCCTGACCAATATGCTATTAAAGGTACCATCTTTGGCAGTAATCAGAAATCGGGAAACCTGCGTGTCGCATTACCACTTCCACACACAGCAATGACAAGTGTTCCTATAAGAATCCAAACTGCATTATTTTTTTATTCTGCACTCTTGGAGCCCCCGGTGACATGCTTATTCACTGGCTACTGGATTACTTTGTTTTGATGAAAATTATTATTCAGCCATACAGCAAAGGGTAACAGGCACCAGTGTGGAGTAGCATCTAGCCGTGGGCACACAAAGCCTGTAAATATTCAATATTCATTCATTTTTTTCCTAGTTCAATCTCTCAGCGGAGGTCACAGGCACAGTTTACAAATAAAACCAAAAATAACAGCAGGAAGACACATGAAATTAAGATAATAGAAAGGAAAAAGATTGTGATTGTTCTTTTCCTTTAAACCAGGGAGACAGCTTAACCTCACTCAAGTCCTCCCCGTTTTGTTCGGTTTAAGGAATTAATGTCAAGCAATGAGAAGTTTTTTCAAAGCATTGAAATGAACCATCTCTTTGTAACAGCTTATGATATTGCAGTCTGAAGTCATGTCTGTCCTTTTGAGGTAGCTTTCTTCTACAGGCACCCAAAGGAGTGCCCCCCCCAAAAAAAGGCCTTTGGGGACAGAGAAAATCTAATATCATCATGGCTGCTGATCTGTATCTAAGCAGGGCGGGAAAAGATAAGGATATAATTTAGCGCTGCCAAGGTTCGCATAATGACACTTGCATAGTGAGGAAGTTCGTGAATCTCAATGATCTGAAGTGAGCTTGATAAGTGAGTAATTTTATTTAATGTTTTAGCCCACTGCGCAGAGAAAATGGCAGACAAAGTGTTCATTTCACAGTTCATATGCCATATATTCTGATATCACTTTCACGCTAAGGTTCATCTGATGCAGACATAGCTGTTAGACTGCTAGAGATACTTTGATCTGCTTGCCCAAATTCTGCAGAGCCATTTATTAAGTCTGCATATTCAGTGGACTGTGAATTCAATTTATAACAGCTGTGTTTTATAGTTCAAAAAGCCAGAAGATGGAAAAAAGGTGAAAATGCCATCTTTATACAATGTTTAATAAATTATTCAATGAAAAACTGATCAATAGTAGCCTTGCTTCATTAACTTCAACAAGCCAATGGTCTTTCTGTGTAAACTACACAGACAGAACATTTTCTCAGCATGTATCTCTTCAAAAATAAACATGTCAATCCTGCACTTACAACTGGGACTTCCACTCAACTTCACAAGCTTTCAATGCCGAGCATTGAGGATCAAGCTGACGACGTCTCAGCAACCCGCTGTCTCAGTGGCACCCACCCACCCAGAAGAACCGCAGCGTCCGGTCAGTGCAGCACATAGAAGCCCTGCTTCTCATTTGGATTTAGACAGTATTGTAGCTGATCCACTTCAGAGAATACAGGAAACACAAAAGCCCCAACGGGACTTCACCTTTTGAGCTCCATCAATGACAGAGAGAATGCAGAGGGGATTTCACAGGGATGACTGCATCTTAAGAACTAGACTCATGTGAAGCTGGTCCAGCGGCCTGGACATGGAGAAATCAGCTGTCGACTGAAATACACGCCAACATAATTGCTTATTAACAAGGTGGGGCTATTGAACATCTATTGAAGGGAGTTGCAGTCCAAAAATCTAGGTAGTCAAGTTATTATTTCACACATGTATACATTATGAAAGGCTGCAGTGTCCAGAGGTAGCACAAATGTTGTTAAATGGAACAATGGCAACCTTATAAAATATTGAAGAAACCATCATGTGAAAGGGCATGGGGAGTTTATAGAGCCGAAGGGGGAGGACAGAGAAACTGCAATGGCCAACCCTGGAGTTTGCTTTTAAGGAATTCCTCAAAGAAAGCCTAAGTGCCACAACCATAATGTGCAAAATTGCAGAATGAATAATCTCGCATGGATGAATAGCGCCTAATGAGATTTTGCCAATTAACTGAAGGCCTTGGGTTGCGGTAGAGTCGGCAGGGACAGAGGTGAAAAGGCTCTGCCTAAACTGGCCATCTATCACTAAACATATTCCATGTAAACTACAAGAAGTGCAAGTAATCAGCTTTATGACAGACATTTGCACTTCTGACTGGTATGTTTGGGCTTTTGCTAACATGAATGTAAATGTTAGATAATAGTAAGCCTATTATTCTTTGGTGTGTGAACAAATGCATGTGTTATTTTGTTCCATTTTTGGTATATGCAATATGTTATTAGGATGCTAAATGCTGTTCTTTTTTTCTTTTGTCCTAAGAGTTTATCAGTACCAGCTGGCCTTTGAGATACAGTTTTCTGTTTTCAAAACCTGCCAAAGAATCTCAAGCTAGGAAGTAAAAATGATAAGTTCAATGGATATATTAATATTACAACTGCAGCAAGTTCATTTTATCACTTTTAGCTTGCCACTAACTTCACTGTGGGAGAAATAAATAAAAGTCTTACACAAGTTATGTAATAAATTAGATAAAAGGTTATCTCTAGCTTTTCTGGAAAGTATTTAGATGATGTATAGCTGCAACTTTATGATCACCAGATTCATGTAATAAATGTACCAGTTGTATATTAAACAAAGATCAGTTCTAAAAAAAAGAAAAGAAAATTACGAAAAAAAGACAGTAACCATCAAAACTCCTTTTACATTGTTAAGAGGAAAACCTTGTAATGTTCAAGCAAGTCCCGTGATTCACACATTAAAATGTGGTCTATGTTCTTCTTCTTGTTTATAAAGTGTTGATTTTTAATAACAAAATATGATTTGATTCTGTTACTTTAAATTACAACTTGGTTAAGTTTTAATGGATTAAACTAAGGTTAATTACAAAGGATACACCATCCATTAGCTTAGAAGCAAAACAAGATTTTCCCTTTCCAGATGAAGGGGAGGAAAAAAACCATAAAACCTTATAAAGTTATGTACACAAAAACAGTCTTTAACAATATACAGCATGATTTATTGAGTCCAGGAACAAGCTTACTTCTTAATGACTTTCACGTCATTCAAAAGACCTGACCTGACCTGAAAGAAAACTCTTTAGATTTGTACACGTTGACATTTAGTGGGGGATGTTTTGCAGCAGCAGAGAAGCTCGGACTAAATTATTAACACAAGTCACTTTAAATGAGCTTCAGTGATCATTCGCAGGTTGAGCATCAAACAATTGCAAACTTAAAGGGGACCTATTATGAAAAACAAGTTTTCTCTTGCTTTAACATCCAGTTTTAATACCTATTTTAAACAGGCCTTGAATGTCTTAAAAACAGGCTTTGATTGTTTTTGCTAAATAAATTAGAAATTAAGCCTCTGAGCCATGTCTTTATCCTCCCATTCTCTAACCTCCTTCTCTATGTGGGATTCTGAGTGGGCGGGGAGGCTATGATAATGAGGCTCTGTGCTGATTGGCTGCCTGAATGACGCGATACACCGCTACGAAAAAATGGCGGAAGCTCCGGCCGGGAGAGTTAGTTGTGGGCGTGGTTTCACGCATCGCTCCTGTCGTGACGTCACAACAGGTGCAGAATCTGAACGGCTCGTAGAAGTCACATGACACTGGACGGATCATCCGGGCGGCTGTACAGACACTGCAGAATTTGGTTGCTTTCCTCCTTCTCTGAGTTGGCAGGCTGAGGGGAGACCACTTTATATATGTTAAAGCAAGAGAAAACGTGTTTTTCATAATAGGTCCCATTTAAAATCAGGACATTACTATGACATGAACCTAGATGTGCCTTCGACAATTTTCTAAACGTGTAAAACACGTCTTTCAGGTCGAAATGACACTCCTTTTGTGCAGTCAGTGATGATTTATCTTGCCAGAAGGTACCTACTAGGGCTGGGCGATTTTGGACAAAAATAAAATCCCGATTTTTTTCTCTGAAAACCCGATTTTTGATTTCGATGTCGATTTTTTTGGTAAAACTACAAAAGACAATGGAATAAATTGTTTCAAATATTTTATCTTTATTTTTAAAGAAAAATAGCAAACAAATTTCCCTATTGGGAATGAAGTGCAATTGAAAGATACTGTAAATCCTCCTTGAGTTTAGTAAAGTGACAACATTTACAATTTTCTTGACCAAACAAAGATGACTAGACGAGATCTGTCTGTAATGCAGCCAGCTGCAAAAGAGGAAAATCGATTTTCCGATTTTCCTTTTTTAACATCGATTTTGATTAATAAATCCGATTTAGATTTAAAATCGATTAATCGCACAGCCCTAGTACCTACCTTTTCCAATTTGGAAAAAAATTTAAAAAAAACAAACAGCAAAAGCAAAATCACAACCCCAAGTTAAAAATAACACACTTAGGGCCCGATTTACTAAGATCCTAAATAAAGAGTACTAAATTGCGTGTGCACTGAAAAAGTTTGCACGTGCTGTTGTTGTGTGTTTTGCGGGTGATCAACTAAGAATGCTTGCGCAATTGATAACAGGCGCAAACCGCAGTATTTAAATGAGGTGTTGCGTGTCTTACGGTTTGCGCCATGGAGAGTCTGGATAGAAAGCAGGATAGTTGCAAGCGCAAAATGAAATTTGACGAGTTGGAGTTAGAGATATTAGTGGAAGAGGCAAATAAACACATTCATGAACTACAGCAAAGAAATTTAAACATTACCAAAAGAAACGCAATATGGGAGAAAATCTGCAATAGAATAAATGCAGTTGGTAAGACAAAAAGAACGGCAGATGAGGTTAAAAGAAGGTGGCAAGATATAAGGCAAAGAACTAAAGAAAAAGTGGCCTTTAATAAAACTTCGGCAAACAAGACAGGTGGAGGGCCTGCGGAAGAGATGCCTCTAACCAGCATTGAGCAGCAGGTGCAGCTCACCTTCTGCGAGGAGCAGATAACTGGGATACCAGGGTATGACACGCTAGAGCCAACTGCAGAACAAGGTAGGCGCACAATAAGAAACACTTTTTTCTCCATGAAAACACGTGATTTATTTATTATCACAAATGAAAAAATGAATGTGCCTCCTGTGGCAACCTTTTGCTGAATAATACTCGATTTAACATTCAAATAAAATATTTCTCCTTTTGCATGTGGAGAATCCTCACCACAAGTTACCTAGCTTATTCTATTTGTCTCATCACCTTTTAGTCTCTCTCGGTGCAAAATAACAGTAATTCCCCCCTTTTCTTTTTTACAATCTTCCCTACAAAGTACTGCTTCTTACCTGTATGTCATTCAATGTTATATGAGTTAAAAAAAGGTCTCAAATGTAAACAAGTGTAATGCTTTCTTGGAATAATGCCTTTTAGTTGACTGTATCAGCGAATCTGTACTGTCATGAAACTGTACCTGATCCTATGCAATTCTTCTAATACATTCTTCAATCAATCAATCAATCAAAGTTGAGCCATCCCCACCCCAGTCCTCAAATCAGCCCTTAACTCATTCAACAGCTCCAAGATGGAATCGCTAGATAGTCGATATGTTTCAACTGTCTGGTTTTCATTCATTCCAAACAAATTTACACGAGTCCGAAAGACTCTCTCTCTGCGTATTCTTTGATTTTGGCGATGTCGCCTCCTTGCCACAATAACAACAGCCATCGGTGCGTAATGCTGGGCAGATTAGCACCTTCCTTTCGAACGTATTAAATACAGACGCAATCACAATCCCTGCAATTACTTTCAGGCTTGGTAAATCTCATTGCGTGTGGTAAATGAACCTATTTCCATTTCCCCCCTCCCAGTATTTAGCGCTCTCTGGCGGGTACGCCCCATATTGATTATTTATCAGGGCAAAAGTACTAAATGAAAAGCGTGTGCTATTTTGCTCATTTGAGAGGCGCAGTCCTCTTTGCACGCTGTTAGTAGATCAGCTTGCACATTGGTTTGCGGGTGATGTCAAGTGTGCACACGTTTTTACGCACGCAAACCTTTAGTAAATCAGGCCCTTAGTTACTTAGCATGTTTTGTTTTGTTTTCCTTTCAACTTCTTGTGTTTTTTCCTCTTGATGTAGCTGTCACTTGGGATTGCTGTCTATCACTACTGATTTCTTCTAGTGTTTGCCGACCACCAAAAATGGCCGGTCGGTTATCACGAGTTTATCAGTCTGGAAGTCTCACAGGATGCTGCAGGTACGTACTACACATCACCAATGCCATGGTACCCCCCCACCCCCACCACCCCCCCAAAAAAAATGCAGAAAGGAGTTAAATGGAAAAAAAGGAAACAGGAGAATGTTTTCTTAGTTCTGAAGTAAAGTTTGCTTCATATCAGTGAAAAGACTTGTGAGCCAAAGCATTACTGTTATCTAAAACCATTTAAATATGTTCATGCTGAGCTGACAGCTACAGACCTGCTGGGTTATGTATAAATGACTGCATACATCATGCAATACTAAACTATTAACTAAAGTAATTACCCATTTCTTTATCCTCTGCTTTGACAAATTACAGATAATTTTCATCCACACAGCTTTTAAATGACCTGCGTGTGATGCCTCCTAATATTTTAATAATCATAATATATTGTTCACTGACTGAAAGATTTGAAGTTATACATTTTAAAATCAGTGTTTCAGACGTTTTACAAGCAGCAGGTATAACATATGTTTGTCTGTAGTCTCTTACCTGCACTATACCCTCCCTGGCACTTTAAATATGTGGGCAAATCATAGATCAATCAGTATTTGCATGGGGGTGGGAGACACCTTGACATTGTGGCTGTGGCAGTAAATGAAGACGGAGTGCAACGGAGAGTGGAACTATGCATCATGTTATTGTCTTTCCAAAGCAGGGAGGAGACTCTCTGCAGTCTGGTCGCATAAAAGCCTTGTTACCCATTCCTCTTCCACTTTTGTTGTCATTTTTCATTTGCCTTATACCTTGGAAGGCCAACGTCTTTTTTTTAGACTGCCAACACTTTTTACATTGGTCAACAAAAAAGGCCACACTTGAATGTCAATTTTGTGAGCCTATTCTTGCTCTGTGTTGCAATTCACCTTGTTCAAACCGGTAATGATGTCAATGATTACCTCACTCACTGCAGTTTACAAAACCGATTTGAATTAGAGGACTATGTTCTGCTTCATTGTTGTTCCCATCTTTTGCTGTGCTTCTTTCTTGCAATCTGCGGTCGGGAATGCAGTGTTCAGAGCTGCACACTTCAGCCTTTAGTTCTTTTATGATTATATTTTTGGCTTTTTATAATTATTTTTCTGTCTTAATAGACAAGCTCATAATTAGGTAATAGCAGTTTACAAGCTATAAATGTCATTAAACCTAGAACTATACAGAGTTTTATATGTCTGTGTTGTCAGTAGTGATAATGGAAATTTAAGAATTCACCATAAGCACGATAATCAAGGCATACTGAATATTTCCAAAGCTATTAGAACTGACACTCATGTCAAATTTTGGCTCAACCTTAAATGGTTTACAGCTCTGTCCTACTGTTTGTTTGACTATTTTCAGCCATTTAAAGTTCATTGAGTCTGTAGGCAAAGATAATTAGTGGTATGTAGTTCTTCCTTATAAGGGGATTCATCTAAAAAGTTTTACCTTATTTTCTGCACTATAAGGCGCACTTAAAATCCTTAATTTTTCTCAAAAACCAGCAGGTGCGCCTTATTTATGAACTTTGTTGTTCTTAATGACCTCAATTCAAGCAAGCTAAAACCAACAAAAAATCAAATCGATAGTAGTACTACTTTAGTTCAAGTAGACAGAGGGGATATTGCTCCTTAAACTCTACATTGTAGTTTACTGTTATTGACAGAAACCATAATGCCGTGTGACGCATGATTAAGCTGCCCAGAAACCATCTAACAAGTTATTTGCTGTAGAGTTGCTTACGTACCACTGTTTCCACCAAAAATACACAGGATGTTTATGCATTATTTTACACTACAAAGAGAAAGCTGGATACTTCAATGCTCAATAGGAAAAAAAAAAAAAAGGATTACGTCTTTAAAAGGAAAATCGGTTGTTTTTACTGAAAGTCACTTCTTTATTAAATGTTTACTGCAGCCTGTCAGCAAAACAGCAAACCAATCTACTTTGCAAATGGATGATTTAAGGGCCATAATTCCATTTTCAAAGAAAAAGTCCAAGTCTTTAACTGTCAAATGCCATATCCACTGTTTACATCCAGATTACAACATCATAGCTCTGCCTTCATTTTATTAGCTCACCAAGAGAGACTGTATAGAAGGATATACTTAGATTTGATTGACATTTAGACACAGTTAATGAGCTCCAAGGGATGGCTGCCAGATGCACCTGCAAACCGAACATGAATTTGCAAGCTGTACGTGCAGATTTCTAGGCTAGTTTGAATGCTGACTGTCAGAAACTACTAACTTACAGTATGCCAGTCAACCATAGAGAGCCCCCTGGTCTATGACAGCACAGTAGTGTTGACCTACTGCACAGAATAGGAAAAACCTGCAGCCTGTGGTTAGAGCAGCAGAGCAGGTCACTGTGACAACACTACGCTCCCTCAGATACATTTACACTAAAGGCTTGATGCATTTCAACAAACCCTACCCAACATATATATTCTTCAGCTATTAAACATGTCTTCGGTTTAAAACAGTGTTTTTTAAACAATGACAGATGTGTCCTTTCTAAGAATTTGACTTTAGTTTCACTTGACTTGTGACATCTGCTGAGGAGAACAGATAATTTGTAGTGTCTGCTTATCTGCATGATTGTGCAAACACTTCTGAGCTGACTTTCATTAACCTTGGTGGAGTGCTGCACTATGGACAAATAAATAACCCATTACAATTTGACACAGAAAATTGTCACTTTCATTGAAATTAAAAAATACTGCACTGACCCTGGCAGAGGGTAAAATGTGAGCAATGTAGTTGTCAATCCAAACCTTTTTCTGCAGGAATATTTGGCTGGAACTATGGTCTTTTGTAGGGGGTTGGTTCTTCAACCAAGTCTATTTCTACGACACAAATTAAGGCTAAAAAGAGACTGGTAGGAGAAAGCTTCCCAGCTGAAAACTTTAGATTGTGGTTTGCAAAATATTTTCCACCATCGACTATACATGGAAAGGTTATCAGTCTGAAAACTCAAAAAAAATAAAATAAAAAAATAAAATAAAAAATAAATCAATCAAAATATAATAATGGTAGAATTTGTAATTAACACATTTTAATGAATGCAGCTGAAGCACACGTCTTGGTTTTACTGCTGGGTAGACCAGCAGTAGCAGTTAATCATAGCAATAGGAATTCAATCTGTGATGGTTTTACAATTTGAAGCACAAATGAAAGTTGGTAGTACTTTGTAAAATGTGCAAGAGAGGTTGATTTCATACTACCTGGTTTAACTGTCTGTGTAGCTAGCTAACTTCAATACTAGCAAAGTTGCAAGCCACACTTCCGTGGGCTTCGGTACCTTATACCAAAGACATCAGTGAAATACAAAAGCACAGTGACTAAAAGTTTTCCTTGGCTCTTTTTAAAAACACATTATTGCTTTCACTTTGTGGGTGCTGGTGGTCAAAGTATGATTTAATTGAGTTGTAGGTTCTTGCTTGTTACACATCAACGTCCATACAGCCTGATGGCCCCATTTAAATAAAAATGCACAATATAATGGATACTTTGAAGGAGGCCCATCTTTGTGAGAAACCAATACTGCATACGGGTGAATGTAGTTCATGGTATTTAAGAAAGATTCATCTCTTGGTCACTCTCCGTTTCAAAAACGAAGCGAAGTGAAGTTACAAAGCTATATTTCAAAAACAAATAGAAGACACCTCAGTGAAAATCTTTTTTTTACCATGAGTTTGGGTTCCTTTTGGGATATATAGGACATGCACCCAAATTCTGGCAGACTCGCCTCAGTTAATAACATTGCTGTGATAAATAAGACATTAAGAATAGAAGAGTCTCATATTTATCTGTTGGTTAGTCATTTAAATCTGAAGGGAAACTAGCTATTGTTTGTCTCTCCCTGTCCTCTACTCAATCTTGTTTTTGAACATTGTATTTCTTGCTTCTTTTCCTCCTCTCCCATTTTCTTTAATCAAACTTTATCCCCCTTTCTCGCCACATTGTCTCCATCTACCTTCCCTCTGGCATCCTTTTATCAGGTCTAAACCACATTTCTACCTCACTTCTTATTCAGATAGATAATTTTCTCCTCAGATGCAAAGCTTTTGAGAAATAAAAGCACTGGTTCAAAATCAATTTACACTATGTACGGTGTTGATTCTTTTTCCTTCTAGTCCTTTCCATTCTTCCTGGGCCTTTCTCACTCTAAATTCATTGTTTTCTGCTCAGAGAGATAAGGAAACTAGATTCAACTCTGTCATTCAACACAGGAGATTGAACCAAGGACAGAATTTCTGTGCTATATCTGATGGGTATCTAAATAAAACATTATGCAAAGTATATAGAGTTACAGGTTGTTTTGTTTGATTCAATAACTGCTTATCACTATTTTAAAGAAGGGTTACTTCTTCAAATGATGAATAATTGGCTATTTAAATTTTTTATTTACCACATATAATTTGTGCTACAGTATCTGAAGAACATAATAGTTCTTCTGCAGTGGTTTTATTCATGTACTTCTTCCAAGTACAGACCATGCTACCGTGGACAGCTTTGTGTTGCAGTTTGTAAACGACCTGAAATATCCATTTATCAAAAAGTAGTTATCAGAAGGTTCCGGGCCCTTATGCGTCCTGAAAACTTCGCAAAACAAAACAGACAAAAATAAAAGACTATCATTTTGACTGATTTCAGAGCTTAATCACCAACTCATACTTCAACAGCTTTTATGGCTTAGACACCCATTAGCATTTCAGCTGCTTTCCACTATAATTCTTTCAACAGTTCATCTGTTCAAGCAGTTGCTCTTCAGTTATTTTCAGATCTTACAACCATTAGAAAAAAATAAAAGAATACTATTCATATATGAGAATGTTTTGTGGCCGTGATTTTACCCTCAGAAATCCTTGTTTTCTCTTTTTTTTTGGACAATCATGTTATATATGGGGTCCCTTCACATGTTGGAGACTGTGTGAATCCGTATGATGAAATGGTATCACCAGACACCAAATTGACTACCTCTAGCTCATCAGCTTCTTGTAAAAGCTGAGTCTTCCAGGGACTGATCTTTGCTGGGGATCACTTCAAGAACCGTCAAACTGGACAGCTAACTGATCGCTAGGCATGAACTACGACCAGCCTGCCTGTGCAGAGGTTGATGATGAGCCACTGTGGTGATGTAATCATCTGAATCAAGTGTGGTGAATCATGGAAACATCTACAACACGGAGAGGTGTGGGTCTTGGGTACCTTGGAAACACTTGCATACATTAAGACAGCCAAACTAAAAAAAAAAACTAAATAAAAAAAGAAAAAAAAACCTTCCAGTCACTGGGCTATGGTGGGGGGGTAGTTACTCTTGTTCTTCTCTGGTCTCCCAACATACCCCATAGTCATATAACTAGGTAGTTCCCTCTGCTGGTCACATTAGGTATCTCAGTTGATTAATTGCCTATCAACACACACAACACCCTGACAACGGCAGGTACAAGTAGCACACATGACGAAACGTCTACCTCTTGAAGCAACAGTTGAGCATCGTGTTTAGGACTTTTTCCATAGAGAAACCCAACAAAATATTGCTCTGTACGCTCAGTAAAATCAAAATAGCGTATCACAGCAGCACAACCACCATGCGCGAAAATCTCAAAAGAAAACATCCTGTGGTTCTCAAACCTTAAAGTGACGACACTACCACAAAGTAGGCATTTACCTAATTATTAAATGACAGTAAATACATTAGCTGAAATAAATGTAGTTTTTTTTTATAGTTTTCAGGTGTAACTCGTGTCTTGATCATTCTCTGGTGTAAAAAATAAAATGATGATGCTAAGGGCTTACCTGCTTCAAAGTGTTCCAGCCTATTTGGGTATTTTTTGAGCACTTAAAACTAAAAAAAATATTGATTTGTATTAATGTCATGTTTGTGCTGTCTGTCATATGTCAAAACGGTTGGTAAACGGGGTGCTATCACCTGGTAAAAGATCATTTAAGTTTAATACAGTAACATATTCAACGTGAATTGTGCAGCGATTAACCCTTGTGATGGAAACCATCCAGACTTACAACAATCAGCAGAATTTATGTTAGGATTATGGACTTCTGTTTGCACTTTTTGGGCTTTGAATGAGTTATTTTAGATTTTAGAGATTGTTCTGAATAAACCAAATGATGCCCTAAGACAATTTTGCTTTGGTTTATGTATGAAATGTATTTTTTTCCACAGAAAATGTATTATTTGTTGGCATTTAACAGAAAGATGTAAAAAGTGGAAAAAAAATCATCATAAGATTAATCTAAAATAAAATTATCATTTGATTATTAGTGGACGCCCTCGTTTGGTGACATCATCCCAACATGATGCAGATCAGCGAGATGAAAAAGAGACTTAAAAAGCATCCCTCTGAGAACCTGTGGGTGACATCACATGGGGTTTGTGCAGCTTTTATAAAATCTATGAAGAGAGCTCATAACGGGGCTTGTTTTGTCACCTAAAAAAAGGTGTTATTTTTTAGGTGGTCTCAAAACAAGACCAAAAGCCTATTATCACACAATTTGGGGTGTACATGATTATTTTTCTATTCCTCTTATAGGCTTTTTGAGGTTAAATCACAAAAAAGAGATTAAAAAGTTGATTTATTACCATAAAAACCTGGCATTTAAAAAAAGTATAAAGAATCACCAGAGTGGCATCAGTCCACGTTGTCCATGTCTAAAAACATTGAATGTAACAATATTTTCCAAAAAACATGATCTCCTTTTGGACAGACATCTGACCAACAATCGGTGAGCGGATTTCCCATATGGATTGAAACAACGTGTTTAGGCATGCTTACATTTTTCTCAGCATGACAAGCAACCAAATCAATTGCAAAATGCTGTGACATTTAGAAACTGATGATTCTGGCCAGGGCACGAAAAGTAAGACGTGAAAGAACCTACAAATAGCTGAAAGCACATTAATTTTGCAGTAGTTATAAGGAAAGCAGATTAAAATATCAGTTTTGTTATTCTTTTGTCACTACATTTTCTTTATTGTGGAACATTCGAATGGCAACACAGTCTTTGGTCCATGTTGCAAAAAGCACCTTCCAGAATGAGCCCAGTCCATGTGACTGTTTGTTGTAAAAGTGACAATGGTGTTTGAATTCATAATGTAGCATCTGTTTGAAATGTATGAAATGTGAGTTGTTCTAGCTTCTGTATGGTCCTGATTAGAGTAGTTGTTAGCTTAGCTCCTGGTCAGAATTGCTCCCAGATTCTCTAAACTGGGAGAACAGTTGTCCCTGCCTTCTGCAAATATGATGCTAACTAGGCAATTCTTGCCCCTCGAGCATGTAGTATATGCCCCTGTGGGAGACATTGAGGCAGCCAAGTCACCCGTGCACAAGCAGAGAATCAACTTCTGTCCTCAATCTAATCCAGACAGGTTACAGCATCAACACACACCATGACCACACACATGCCTCTTATCTCATATTTTCCCTCTGGAGAGTTGCTACTTTCACCTCATTCTGCCAGCGCTCATCGTCATCTCATTCCTTATGTCCCATGCGGTCTTCTATCAGTGGCAGCAACACTTCCCTGGTCATGCATCTAATCGTATTCTCCTTTTTTCTTAGCAAGAGTTTCACTTCAATGCCTCATTTACCAACAATGTTTTCTCTTTGTCATCAGCTGTTTTATATGCAACTGTCTCTACAATTTGTAATTAACACATTTTAATGAATGCAGCCAAAGCACACTTCCTGGTTTTACTGCTATGTTGACTGATACTAATGACAGACATTCACAGAGCGGCATGTAACATAATTTGTAAGTACCAGCAGATAAGACTGCAAGAACTTCAATTACTGCATCTAGCTGATGTTCTAATAGATCAGTTGCACAAAGATTATACAATACATTGTGGTCATGATCACATCTGAGATTGTTTTATTTTCCTTTTGAAGAAGCACTCATCTAATAAGTTATTTCCACCAACGGTACCTAGAAGGCCCAACCCCTAGATGGCTTATATTAAAGGTCTGCAAGATTTTTCCACCTCTGCCGTTTCCCATTCTCAACCTTCCTGCCATTTCTAGTCTTCACCTCTCCAAATGATACTTTGTCATTTCAATTCACATTATTCAAATGCTGTCATAAATATTTATAGTGAGTTCTGAGATAAGAAGTAAGGAGAGATGTGTGAGAGGCCAGCAGAGACTTTGTACTCCCACATCCCTGGTCATGGAAATTATTCGGCGCAACGACTGAATGGTAATCATTTGCTTCAAATGAGAGCACCTTAGTGACAGGTGGAGAGAAAGGAGCAGGAGGAGTTTTAATATCCCACATTTGTCCAAATAAATTCCAAACTCTAGGGATCCAAAGCTCTTCCTCCCACAATCATTTGAACCTTAATTCATGCTGACCAGGTAAACCATTTGGGCCGCTTTCACACTGCATGACTTTCCCTGTCTGCAGATTGCTGTGACATTCCAGCCCTGTCTTGAAACTGCTTATCAGTTCACACTAGAACCACACAACCAGTCTTCAAACCACAATTTGTCAACAAAACACGTGTTAGAAAATAGGCGTAACCAAAACTATTGAAAAAAATGAGTTGATTATTTTAAAAATGTCCAAGGGAATATCTGAGCAGTACAAGCTGATTTAGCAATGATTTATTCAGAACACAAATACAAAGAAAACACGCACTATATATATATATATATATATATATATATATATATATATATATATATATATATATATATATATATATATATATATCTGTAGCTTTCCCTGAAGGATTCAAGGGTTTCCCAGAGTCCTGAAGGCCTGTGCAGAACATTTTTGTAGGATTCTACAGCACAGATACCTCAACCAAAAGTGGAAGGTCTCATTGATCCGTTAGTGTGCTACTAATATCACACATCATGACCGTCCTGGAGAAGTTTTTATTGCCACAACTGAGAAAGAAAACAATCACGTTTCATGACCTATTGCACTTACTTATTATTGTGGGGATGGAATTGAAGATGTCATCATAAATCGTCTGAATTTAACACAATTCAGCCTGACACAGGTGGATGCCTCCACAATCCCCTCGATAACTGAATACCTGACAGACCGAATGGTTGTGTGTCTGATCGGGTTGCAAGCAGTACAGGTGCACCACAGGGGACTGTACACTCACCACTCCTCTTCACGTTATACAGCTCAGACTTCCAGCACTTGGTCTGGGAACAATCATTTTGAATGTTAAGACAAATAAAAATGATTTTTAGGAGGCCTAGGAATAAGTCAAACACTATTTTCATCATGGGAGAAGAGGTGGAGAAGTATGAATACCTCAGTGTTCATTAGAGCAATACACTGGAATCGGATGCTGTTTTGAGTGGAGACTGAGCACACTATTTCTTGAGGAAGTTTAGGTCCTTTAGTGTTTGCGGGAAGATTTGTGGAAAGTTCAAAACACATCTGCAGTCATCTGCTGGGGGAGCAGCATCAGAGCCAGTGACTTAATTTATTCTTTAACTGATAATAAAGGCTGGCTCTCCTGGAGTCTCTAGAGCTGATTGTGCAATAAGGATGCTTCATAAAATAAAACATAATGAACAACCCTGAGCATTTTCTTTACAATACAGTGAATCAGCAACGTATCTTCAGGCAAATGCATCTGCAGATTCCCTGCAACACAGAACACTCCAAAGAAATCCTTCCTGCCCAAAGCAATAACAATTTATAATGGCTGTAAAGAAAGTTAAATATTGAATGTTACTGCTGAATATAATTTCCCTTTAGTTATTAACACAGTATTATGGCATTGAACAGATTTTTTTCCCCAGGATTGGTAAACAGACATTTATTGACATCTTTGTCTGTACACCATATTAATGTAACACTTTTTAGTAATGTTTCTATCATACACTGATATATGTATGACAGAGTTTAATCTATTTCCCAAGGACACTGTGACACGAGAAATGCAGCCAACTTTGTGACTGTCAGAGAACTAGCTACTCTTATGGAGTAAAGAAGGGACTCAAAGCAGTAGTGAGCAGCGAGCTGTCTTGCAGACTAATAAAATGGACTTATCTGCGAAAAGGCCTCTTTTTTCCCATCAATGCCCCGTAATTTGTTAAGAGTAGCAGACAAAATATGTTCAGAAAAAAGGGCAGTGTCTAATTTTAGAGCTCAAAGCACAGCACTCTCATTGAAAATTAAAATAGATGTTTCTTTCCAATTCCTGCTGATCAGGGCAGGAAAGATAAATATCAGTGTGTACAGAAAAAAAAAAAAAAAGATTGAGACTGAAAGGTGGTCAAAGGCATTCATGGCACCCATTTCTTTTATTGTTGATAAAATCAGACCCCACATGTAAGCAGCAGTGAGCTGTCACTTATCTTTTGAGTAAGTGAGAAGTGAGAAACAACACCAAAGATGTAGATGTAGAACCTGGAGGAGATGGTGTATGTGCTGCTTGGTCTGTGACTTTTAATATTTTCTTAGCTTGTGTAACACACACTTCAATATAGAAGTGATTAATCGGGAACTTAGTTTAATATATTTAAAGATTAGGTTCGGCTACTGGAGCAGAAGAGATAATTAATGAGGCCACACAACAAACTTAGTTCAAGCACCTGTATTAAACAGTCCAAACAAAACAGTGGACAAGAAAACACAAATATGATCATCAAAATAAACACAGTGAAAGCTGGGCCCAGATCACTAAATAAATAATAAAAAAACAAAATACACCCCCGGGGGATTTTGAGTCAGTCACTGTGGTATAAATCCACACCACAGAAATGTGGGTTCTGATCAGAGATGGACAGAGTACTCGACCCCAGTACTTGAGTAAGAGTACAAATACTACTGGTCAAAATTTACTCCGTTACAAGTAAAAGTAGCTCAGTCATATTATTCACAATCACAATATTACTCGAGTAAGAGTAGAAAAGTACTTGCTTTTAAAGGTACTTAAGTATCCAAAAGTAAATGCTTTTAAATTTACTTTAAGTAAAAGTAAGAGTAAGAGTAAATTTCTTATTTTCCACATCAGTAAATTACTATATTTTTTCTAAATTAATTTAAGGATCTTTTAGCTCTTGTTTCTGAGAATTCGATGTTGAGTTGTTGAAAGCAGAGAGGTAGTTCTGCTTCGGCAGACACAATAAACATTTGAAAATAAATGTCTGTGCCCTCGTTTTTTACTCGGTCGAACTCAAACATTGAGTTAAGATACGGCCAAGGATTTTGTGAAAGTCCCTGCTACGAGTCCGGCTCTTTATCAGACTCAGACGACTCAGCGGATTGTCTTTCTTCTCCTGACGCAGGCGTAGCCATTGTTGCGGCTTTGTCTTGACAAACGCAGGCTACTTTGGCGGTATCGTTTTGAGGAGGCTTGACGTATTTCCTCTTTACGTACATCCCAGTGGAGAGCGTGCACTGTGATAGGTCTCCTCCTTTGACAAAAACCGCTTGTGTCCAATAGGATTTTAGGGAAGAAGAAAAAAGAGCAGACCTGAAAGTAACGAGTACTTTTCAGCCTTCCTAGAAATGTACTCGAGTAAAAGTAAAAATATTTGTCTTGGAAATGTATTCAAGTAAGAGTAATAAGTACCAAAGAAATCTAATACTCAAGTAAAGTACAAATCCTCTGGATATGTGCTTAAGTACAGTACTCAAGTAAATTTACTCCGTTACTGTCCACCACTGGTTCTGATGTCCTCCTCCCAGAGTATGCAGAAGAATGGTAAGTGCAGTTTTATCCTACCACCTAGCAGGATCAGCAAAGTTCAGGCAGTCCAGAGGAAATCAAACTCTCCCAATCAGCAGACATCCGAGGGTCCTGGTACAGTTGGCTCGGCACCTCTGGACTGGATCAGCACGCAGGATCATACATCCCAAAAAAAAAACCTGACCTGCATAACAGTCAGAGCAATTTTCAAAATACATCTAACTTTCCATCACAGTGGTTAACTCACGTTTTTACTGTTTGATTAACAGTGTAAACATAAAATAATAAAACAAACCAAAAGTGATGCAAAAGGTTTTCTTACCAAAGGAATAAGTAAACGGGCTCTCAAAATGGCGACGGCGCACCGCCGACACACTACAGAACAAAACGCCTTTTTTTCAGTGCATTGTATTGTGCATTTTAGTTTCATTTGGTGCACGAAGGCACATAAAAAAACACTCTACAACGTACATATAACCAGTGTCACTTAACCTTTGTATGGTGTTAGCTTTGCGTTACCATCTCCGATGTTAATGGGTCGGTTTTGACCCGTGTTTTAAATTATCTCTAAAATACACAATTATCCATCATCCAATTTGTTGCTCATCTCTTGGTTACATTGTTAGGCTTCCTTATCCATGAAAATATTGGTTTTAATATTTTTGGTATGGGACTCTGGGCCTTTTTTTGTCAGTATAGCCCTTCATTTCAATTTTAAAAACTGGTAAAATGAGCCTTAAGAGAATCATATGAATAAATAAAAGGTTGTTGTGTTACCTGGCTATTACGGAGAGGTATTAGAACACATAATCTTAAATACATTTGTTTCAGTTATTTTTTCATTTTAATTTTATTTTATTATATTATTATTATTGTATTATTAACTATAGTAACATCTATGGTGATATGGGTAAATTTCGACCCATTTACTTCAAGGAAATGGAAAAAAAGTAAAAGGTAACAATTTCAACCAGAGCATTTTATAATTTAGTGAAAAAAAAAATGTTGGATATTATTTTGTTGAAATAAAGGTTCCTGACAAAGTGGTTGTGGTTGTTTTATGAATTTAAAACCTTAGAACGGGTCGGTGGCGACCCTAACAACAGACGAAGGTTAAACAGCGTCACGTACATCTAATTAAGAGCACTGCTCACAACACAACGGCCGCCATTAAAGTTTTACAGCCATGAATTTCTCATTTACAAACAGTCAAACTCACCCAGAAGAGTCCAAATACACACAAAAACATCTTCACGGAACAGGGTTCGCTTCACTGGTGGTTATCCAGGTCTATCTGACAAGTTTCTGAACAAAGAAAAATGTCACCTCCGTGTTTCTCTTGTCTTTCTTTCCAAATCGTCTTTTTCCAACTCCGACACCAAATGGTGGCAGAGTTTTTTTTTTCTTCCACTTCCGGGAATTTCAAAATAAGATGCATGTTTCCTTTTAAATAAAACTCACATTACATTAATTTTTTCCACATACTCAAGAATATTTTTTATCTTAACAGTAAATATTTATATGAACTGGGTTACACATATAAATATTTATATGAACTGGGTTACACATATAAATATTCATATGAACTGGGTTACACCTGTGTCAACGCTGCTGAAAAATCAGTTGGTAGTCGTGAGCAGCTATTGACAGAAAAAGCTTCCGGTAGATCTTGTCGTTCCTTATTGCCCGTCTAGATCCCTTTGTAATCTCTCTTCAGCCACCAGGTTTATGAATCCTAGAGTTGGACCACGGAAAATACTTTATGCGCTGCCAATTGCTTGTCAAATAAAATTAATTAGAAGCCTCTGTTGCTCTTCAAACAATGTCCACATCCTGACTCAGAAGTCTGACTGGCCGACCAATCGGGGGCAGGTAGTGTGATGACGTCAGATCCAACCCGACTCAGCCCGCTTAGAACCTCGGCAGAGTAGTTACAGAAAAAATCTACTCGGCACGGGTAGACCCCTAGTGGGAAAGCGCCAAAACCCAGTCAAGTCGAGTAGATACTGGTGGAAAAGCGCCATAAGATTAAGTATGGTGATTTCTTAAAGGTTATATATAAATATCTTAGCATTTGAACAGCCAATCAGGTTGTGGATTATCCGTGCAGTAAATCTAAACAGATACAATTTTAACATCCTAATAGTGCCTGAAAAATTATCTCTGGGATGCAGCTAACCTCAGGATGAAAGGTTTATAATGTCTCAGATGTTGCGAGATCCATCAGCTTCGTGTGTTGACAGGCATGAATGTGGGATATTACAACTGCATTAGCTTGTTCTCTAAATTAATACTTATGTTGTGTCTCGTCAAAGGTGTTAGTGTCAGTCATGTCTGTGTTCATTTCATGTTTAGTCCTTTGGGTATTGTGTGCTTATGTCCAGTCTCATCACACGCTTCCTGTTTTATTTTGATACTCACCTTTTCCCTCTCGTTGCAGATCCTGACTTTCCCCCTTTGTGTGATTGTCAACCCCGCCCCTAATTGGTTCCACCTGTGTTCCCCTACCCCCTACCTCATGTAAATAGTCTGTGTCTCCCCTTGTCTTGTTGCCAGTTTGTTGCCTCACGTTAAGTATAGTCAAGTGTTGTCACGTCGCCATATTTTGTTCCTGAAGTTTGTGAAAGATTGATCCTCCCTGAGAGCGCTTTTTGTTCAGCCTTGGATTTTCCTCGTCAAGAGTGTTTTCTGTTGCTATGACTTTTTTTTACTGCTTTTTTGAATTAATACTCTTTTTGTTCCTGGAGTCGTGCATTTGAGTCAAGGTCCTTACAACTTAATGCTTCTGCACTACAGTTACAAAAAACAACTGTCTGTAACGTCAGTACTTTATAATAAAATCTATCAACTTAGCTTTTAAATTGATTGCTATGAACTACATTGAGGATTTAAACACAAATTCCTGAGACAGTGACAAAGTCTTATCCCTTTGAGAGAACAAGAGCAACGTTTTGAAAAAGACATTGTTAGTTCCAGTAAAATGTTTTATAATAATTTATTTGATCACAGAAGCTTGGTGCTGAGCGTTTTGTACTTCATTAAACTCCTAGATAACTGCAGTTGAAATGCAGTACAACAGATGTTCAAAGAGCTGCATATCAGGTTCGAGGGGAACAAACCTCATGAAAGTCAGGAGTAAAGGGACTCTTGGGAGATTGATTTTGTTCCATGGGTGATAAAAAATTGAGGAATACTGCCAAAACCCACCTAATTTTTCACTAGGAGGTTTTGCAAATGTGCGCTCACTGTGCCAACAGCCTAGCTGTATAGTTGACAGGAAATGGCCACACTATCAAAATGTAATCTGCAAATTTGAATACTTAGACCACAGCAGGGAGGTGAACATAAGATTTAAATCTAGAAAGCATGGTTCAGTTAAAATCAACTCTTCTCTCAATTAGTTTAGTTCATTTGAACTGATCTGAGATCTGTCAGCAGGTGCTTTCAAAGAACACACCCCAGCACCTCAGAGCAGAGCACACTGCTTATTTTCTTTTGATTGTTGAAACCTTCCTTCAATTAAAGCAAATACTAAATAATTAACAATCTTCTTAAATTAAATTCAGGCGTTTCTTTCATACTCATCTGCCATCTCCATGGTATAGGGGGCTGCAGCCACCTATCTGGAAAGCCTTAATGTTTCTCATCTCACAGTAAAGGACTTCTATAGTCAAATATGAAACTTCCCTTGACAACCAATTAGTTCTAACTAAACAGGGATAGGTGAATAGGATCTAAATATACTCATGACAGTGCTTAATTATGCAGTGAGTTATATTCAAAAAGGAAGATATCCAACCAGCAGACTGCAAGGCAGGAGTAGCAAATAAAACTCTTTTTTTACCCATAATAACCCAAAAACTTAAAACAAACTGGCCCTAGGAGAAATATCAGGAGAACAAGAAACACAGGAAGCATATACAACTGTATGGATTGCTGACAAACCAGCAGGGAAAGAAGGAAAAGGAGGATGATGTATAGACAAGAGAGACACAGATGTGAACAATCAAGACACATTTCAAAGCAGATGGCACACAAATGAACAGATACTGCAAAACTATGACTACACTGAAGAAAAAAGTCCTGAAAAGGGCAATAAAAGAAAACCAAGTCCTATATATTGAAAAATCTGGAAGAGCAAAGCAAAGCAAAGTCCATGAAACCATGGGGGTAAACCAAAAAATGACAAAACAAACATTAAAGCTGCAAGGAGCGATGAACGGGCCCTCGCACCCTTGTGCACGTTCAAGCGTGCTGCAGTGGAAGCGCTTGTATGACTTGCATGTAGATTCTTCAGGCCTGGACATTTAGTGGATGACACCGCACGACTCTCTATACCAAACCATTTGAAAGTTATGGCAGAAAGTAGGAACTATCAGATATCGACCAATCAGATGAAGGGGCGGGGCTAATTTGCACCAATTAAGGTGAATGAGTCAAAACCGAGTCCGATGACATTTTTCAGATTAACACCATCTGTTGTAGCAAGTTATACTTGTGGTATCCCTACCTAGCAGTTTTTTTGTTTAAATAAATTACTTTTTCAATTTCAGCTGATGCCTGCTCTCCCACCTTTGGGTCCTGCTACAATCGTCACAATCATCACGGTTATGATCGTGTTTTAGCCAATGCACAGTTAGCATATCCTGTGTGCTGTTTAATAACGTTCCATCCTCTGGCCCTAATGTATGTCAATCCACAGCCAATTGTGGTGGTCCCTTTGTACAATTAACACCACTACAAAATATAACATTTTTTTAAATATGATTATGTTCTTTTAGGAACTCTCAGAAGTTTTACTCACAGGTCAATACAGCACGTTTCAAGCTGTCAGTCAACAGACCGCACCCCTGGTAATTGAGATTGACTCGCTTTTGGAATCAGCTTGTGAGGTTGTTAGTCAATGACCTGCAGCTTTTCTCACTTCCATATCTGCTTCAACCGAGGAGTTGGAATGTTGCCATTTGGTCCCGACACAGCATTTCAACGAAGATAACGTCTGGACCTTGACAGTCCAATGTATCCCATTTAGTTTTTTTTCCCTTTTCATTGTATTGTAGCTGTTACTTAAAGCATTACAATGTAACTTTTCCACCTTAATATAATATTTCATCATCATCATTGTGATGGTACATCAACTTCCAACAGGTTTAATTACACCTCTGTCATGGTCTGAGGGGTCTGTATCGCCTTCACTGGCACTATGTAACTTTGAGGAGCATGGTAGTAATCCTTCCACACTACTGGTAAAGCACTACCGCTTTTGTCCAAAGGAGCCGCCAAACTCAACAAAAGCTGAAAGTTACATTGTGCTGCTTTAATTCATTTTGATAAACATTTAAGATTGTTCTGAGACCTGCTTAATTCTCTTTTCAGAGAGTTTAGATTTTACTCATATAATATAATTTTGAGCTAAATTTGAGTTTTTTTCATTTGTGGCCCTCCTTTTTGGTTCGCGGTGCTCACCACCCAGCAAGGAAAAACTTTGGGTCTAAACTCATTTGTTGCATTCAGAATTTTACAGGCCTGCTCATCTACCACTCGAAGGCAAGGCGATAGACTTATGCAGGCCGCATTCACCCGAAGGGAGCAGTCATCTATATATATATATATATATATATATATATATATATTTAAATATCTCAGTTCCTAACACAAACTGAGGCATGTTGATATAGCTCTTGGGTTTTATGTAATTTTTACATAGCAGACACAGATGATTTGGCATCCGTCTTGAATGTTTTCCACCTGTGAATAATCTTTCTCACTATATAGGATGATGGACTTCTAGTTGTTATGAAACAGTCATAAAACATTTCTGAAATTTTTGAGATGTGCGGGGTAACATCTCATCTCTTCCCATTGATATCTTTATTCTTTTGCATTGTATAAACATCCTCTCAAATAGTCTAGACCAGCACTGAAACATTTGCTTTAATATAGGCAGACACCCGTGCTAATCAATGACTCGGTGGTGATTTGATTATCACCACCTGGCTGCTACTTACTCTGTTCGTCCCCATTGAAGCAATTGGATTGTATTTCTTTTTTTACAAATCTGCTTCTGTTTTGTTACCGATCTTTGATCTTTTGCACGACCGTACCATCTCTGACACTCATTACACAATATTCCTCCAAAATATTCCCATGGCAATCATTATTCAAGTGAATAGGGAGATTACCACAATTCCAAATTGTGAAGTTGGTGGACATTCACCTTGACAGCAAATAGCCACATAATGGTCTGGTAATGAGTTGGATTTTTCACACCCACTCTCTATATCCTTGTGCAATCATCCAAATCCCCAGTCTTTCAGGTAGCTGTATGAATTTAGCCCTTCAGACTAACTTGGCATTGCTTTGGATTGTGTCAGGCATCTGCTATTATCTGGATTTCTTTTCTTTTTTTAAATCTGTTTTGCAGCCAACTCCTCTTAGTAGGTTTTTACATGTTATTCCGCTGCCATGGATACTTTGGATGTTAAGCTTTCTGCAGCTTAAATTACTCTGGACACAATGCTTTTGAGAAATCTGTTGTGGAATTAACTCTTGGTAGCAGAAGGCAGAGGTTAGAACAGCAGATGCAGTACAATACAATATACCACTGTACTTGCAGATTTATCCTTTACAACAGTCACAATGCACTGGACCTGTAGAGGTAGAGACAAGAAGAGTGTTGACTACATTAATTTAAGGTTGTATGCCTTTTTGCTTCATTTACTCACTGAAATAGTTCACTGCAAAGTCCATTAGGGTACTTCAGCTGATCCCTGCCACTGATTCATTTGTGTTTGCATTTCTGATACATTAGTCACATTATTTTCTAAAAAAAAGTGAAGAATCTCTCACAGCAGCTCAAAACAATCAATTATGAAATGGATGTAAAACACAAGAACCCGAAATGCATCAACAGGCAGTGCCATTGCCTAAAGTAACATTTTCAAGCACACCTCACTGACTGCTAATAATATTTTTTTTACTATTTTATATTGTTGTTGTTTGTTTTTTTGTTTTTTTCTATCACTAAGTATATGTAATGGAAAATTTTGGTATAACACTGTCTGTTGCCTGTTTTCATTCCTATGCCAAGGTCATGTTCCTTTGACACAGATCATGGCACGGTTGCCAGGGTGATGGGTGATGTTTTGTCTTTTCCTGCTCTCAACTATAAAATAACCTGTCGCTAATCTTCTTCAGCTCACTCAGGACTGTCGGTTCATGTGACCGGTTGGACTGTGTGGCTCCGTTCAATTGAATGTTTGTCCTCTTTCCATTAAATCTTCGAAAGACAGCTGAGGTGTCCTGACATTCTTTTGAACAACAATTTTTGCCACCACAATTTGGCGACCACGAAGGGACCTCATCTGTGCCGGATTTTTTCCTTCTCTCCTCCGGAATCGAAGGTGTTTTAAGCATGCAACAACCTCGTACTCCCCCATCAAGTGAAGGTCGAGTGAGGGCCTCTCGTCCGGAGGGGGGTTGGGAAGGTCCCCGCACCGACTGGGGTCGAACGAACCCGGTGGCTTCAGAAACGCCTCGCTGTTCTTTTGGGTGAGTTTTGGAAAGAAAACGGCCGAAATAAGGTGCGCGCTAACGTCTCCTCTCTGCCTAAACTGCTGATGTTGCCGGTAGTCCAAGTATTTGGAACCGGGGAGGGCTGGTCCAGCCAGGGTCTGAGGACCTTGGGCTGTTTTATTACTGACCTAGGAGTTAGTGATCGAAGGGCCAGATTTTGTCTGGGGGCGTGGTAGAATGCCTATCAATTCTAGTGGATGAAGGAATTTTGTTTGTTACTGACCTAGGAGTTAGTGATCGAAGGGCCAGATTTTGTCTGGGGGCGTGGTAGAATGCCTATCAATTCTAGTGGATGAAGGAATTTTGTTTAAGAGAAAAAGACTCGCCTTTCGGTACGACATCAGCAGTGGGTCGCCAGACGTGACGGATCACGAGTGCTCCTGTAGCCGTGGTTTGAGAGTGGAAGACTACTTCAAGTCGGGAACTTGAGGGCTCTGGATTCGGGGAATCCGAGTATGCCAGACGGGATCTGGGGGCGGCTAGGATGCCTCATTCAATCCTAGAAGGAGCGGAGGTTTTGTGTTTGTGCTCTGAGCTGTCTGTTAATGTCTGGCTAACAATCTTGACTGTCTGGAGGATAACAAATAATTTTGAGAAATAATTGGAGTTGGAATGTTTTCCTGTTGATTATGTCGTGGGCTTCTGCGTCTAGAATCCGGTTTGAGTTAAGTGGGTAATCCGAAGTATACCTGGTAGGATTTAAAAGATGCAGCATTTGGAAGCAAACGGGTAATCCGAAGTACTACTCTTCTGTAGGATTTAAAAGATGCAGGACTCCAGTCAAATCTGAACCGTGACTTTTTCTAATATATTTTTAATCCAACTTTCTCTGTGAAAGAGCTGCGCGAGTGTTTCCGGCTGTTGTGACGTCACAAACCCTGATAAGCGGAAGACCTTGGTTAGCCATGGTGTTGTTTTTTTTTGTGTTTTTTTTTTTTTTTTTTTTTTTTTTTTTTTTTTTTTTTCCTCTCTCCTTCTGAAAATTTAGACTCGCAACATGTCTGAGAGGATCAAATAATTAGTTGTGGAGGCCAGTTTTTCAACAAGCCTTCTGGGAGTAATTTTTCCGAAGGACCAGATTTTTCAGCACTAAATGTGAGATATATGATAGTTAATTATGGAAAAGAATAGAACCCACAACCTTTGTCGGAACTGTGGGTCAGACAACTTAAATTCCCAAAATAAAGAAAACACAAGAAACAGGAAGCCTGAGCGTTAAGCAGCTGGAGGCTTTGCAGGTTTAAGAGGCCAGTTATCACTCGCTAAAAAGAAAAATGAAAAACAAATTTAGATAGATTGGAATGTTGCTGAGTGAGGCAGACACCCAAACAGACTGTGCCCCGGTGTGTGAAGCTGGACCCGGTCTGGACTCTGCGCCCCCCGCCCCACCCGCCCCCCCAACTAGCGCCGGGACCTCAGGCAGAGCTCACCAGCGCCTGGACTTCAACCAGCTGCGTCCGTTTGCCCCCCACTGCCCCCAACTCCACCCGTGGGAGAACCCCTCCCCCATCTTCACCCGTTTCACCCATCGGACAGATGAGGAAAAGTGCTGGGAAGACTGGCTGTCTCAAGGACATTTTTGACTGGCAGAAAGCCTGCGTTTCGCCAGGAAAATTGTGAGACTATTGCTGCAAAAGGCTGAAAGAGTGCAACGGGGGGGCAGAACACATTGAGGGCCCACGCGAAAAGGGGGGCCGGACTGTCTAGGGGTGGCGAGGAGAGCCGGTGAGGTGTCCGGTGGAAACGCAGAGGCCGGCTGTGCTGTGAGGTCTGCAGAACACGTGAGCACCTGAATACTAAATACACATACACACAAGAACCTTGTTTTTCATTTAATAGGTCTGGATTTTATGTTTAATGTCCGAATGGAAGGGAAATCAGCACTTGTCTGTTTAAGATTAGGTTATGATTTAAGATTATAACGTAATTTATTAATAGACGTTGGAATTGAGTATTGTGTCAGGAGAGGTTATTCATGACGTGTGGGTACACACCCCAATGCTGTTGTAGCTGCTTTCCCGTGATTGGTATCGTCTCAGACGTGGTTATTGATAAATAAAAAACTTCAAGTTACGTGAAAACAATTGTAAAATTAAATAAGTATCGGTAATTTTACTCATGCCGAACTGTTAGTGAGTTAAAGGCTTCATTATAATACTTTCGGCTGTTAGAACATTGTTGCAGGGGACTTTTTGTTTATTCTGCAGCAGGAAAACTCCTGCATCACATGCCAGACTGGTACGCCTCATTCCCGGTTAATTAAAAATGAGGTACAAATAAGATGAGGTGATATAAATGGACTAGAAGTGAAATGGATTCGACCTGAATTCACACACTATTTTCTGTCAGGTTCCGGTAGAACGTTTTAGTTTTATTTATTTTTTGCTCGGCATTCCAGTCCATCCTAACAGTCAATTTTGTTTGCTGTTGTTTTGATGGTAAAATTTTGTTTGCTGTTGTTTTGATGCTAAAATTTTGTTTGCTGTTGTTTTGATGGTAAAATTTTGTTTGCTGTTGTTTTGATGCTAAAATTTTGTTTGCTGTTGTTTTGATGGTAAAATGTTACACTGTTGTTTTGATGGTAAAATGTTACACGTTTGTTTTGATGGTAATATGTTATACGTTCACTCGTGTGGGGTCGGCTCGACCGGGGGTCAAGAGACCCGGTGACCAGCAGGAGTCTGGGAGACCCGGTGACCAGCAAGGAGGAGGGGTAACTGATGTAAGAGACACTGACTGGAACTGTTTATTGAATTGGGATTCCTGTAAATGCATTAAAGTGGGTTTGAGTCCCGCTGAGGGGTTGAGTTGAAGGTCAGGGACCTTCGGGGGTCTGGGACCCCCCCCTTTTTTAGCTAGGGATTTAAATTGCCAGATAAACTTGGATGTTGATGGCGTGGCTTCGTGAAGATACTATGTTGATACTTTACTATGTTGACATGGGCCTGAAAAACATAAACAGAGATGTTGAGGTTGTGAAATGTATGTGAAATTCAGCATTACCTGCTGATGCGCCTGCGCTCTGTGTGTGCGTGTGTAAACGCGTGGGTGTGTGTGGGTGTGTAAGCTCCGTGTCGCTTGTCTGACTGCGCGTTCACGCAGGGAGCGTTCACGTGAGGCTGCGTGAATGGGAGAGAGATGTTGTCTCGTTTTCCTTTCTGTTGACATTTTTTTTTTTTTTTTGTTAAATTGATACAAGTAAAATAGTTTTTTACTCATTCTTTTCCCTGTGTGGGGAATTGATGATGTGGAATTGTCAGAATTGGGTTGATTTACCGTTCGAATGGTTGCAGGTCACTTTTGTGATACTGTATTTGAACCGGATTGTGGGTCAAGGACGTATAAGGCCTTTGAGTGGCCCATTTTTAAAATACTTAAAATATAGATATTTTTGGCCATTTTCCAAACATTTGAAATGTAGTGTACACGTACATGTATGTGGAAGCTTCAAACAAAGGTATTTTAGTGTTTTTAAACCTACATCTATAGGGCAACGACCCTGGTTTTTGTTGTATGGAAATTGGATTCTTGCCGTTGAGCTGTGTATGATTGTGAAAAGCGTGTTACATATCAATCATTTTCCTTTATTTTGTCTGTCGTGAAGTCACATACTGTTGATTGACGGTTTCGTCAGGAGTGGGTTTCGTCCCGTAAAATGAGTGCCCTGTGTTTTTTTTTGGATATGGGTCAATGACAAATAAGGCTTCCGCAGAAGGTATTTTTAAAAGAACTCTGTTGTATCTACAATATTTTAAGATTATTGCATTCCAGTGGCCAGGTATTTGGTATCTTTAGCGTCCAATTTTACATTTGAAGACGGAATAATAATTATACAGATATACAAATGAATGCATTTAATACAATATCTATTCACATCATAGTTGTCAACCATTCGTTCACTTTAACCTATTATTTATTGGTTTAAATGAATGTTTTATGTGGTCGCACCAACTGACATCAGTTGTGCCACCTGACTTTTACAGCTAATTTTAAATTAGACGGGCTTCTACTTGGACACCTGTATTGGCTACCTTGGCTGTCAAGTTCATACATATCATTTTTAAATAGAATAGAGAGTTTTATGATAAAATCACATTTTCCTAGTTTTACATTGGTTGTACCGTTTGACATTTTGGGGGTTTGAGATGCCAAAATGTAAAGTAACATATATTATCTGAATGTACCTGAGAGGTATTCAAACTAAATAGGTTTTATAGAATAAAGTGATATATGTCATAAATTGATTAAAATCATTTTAAAGGGAAATAATGCACCCGGACACCAAAATATGCATGCCATGTCGTTGACCCATATAGTGTTCATGAGCCTACTGTCATTGGCTCTGAGAGGCAGTTTGGAAGTGCTTATTGCAGTATGTTGTTGTTATCTTGGTTGCGAGTGAGTCCTGAGACGAATGCGTTAAAGCTTCTCTGGACCTGTTGACCCATTTTGGCTGAACAGGGGCATCAAGCCGGCCTGTCCGAACTGCAGTTTGTTGCCACAAGGGTTGCGTTTCTGGGTCATGTCATTTCGGGGGAGGGCAGATCCCTCTCACCTGGCAGAATTACGGCCATTCAAAAGGAGAAACGCCGGAACTGGTCGTTAAGAAACAAATTATGTAAATTCTGGGCTCCACCAGTTTTTGTCGACAGTGGGTCTCGCATTATGCGGAAATTGAGGCACCATTGGCAGCAATTGCCCATGGAGAAGGCCTACAAGGCAAGCATCAGACCCTGGTACCTGGACTGACGAGGCTGACGACGCCTTCACTGACCTGAAACTGACGTTACAGACGCCTCCACTACCTGGACTGCCTGACTGTTCACGACTTTTCGTCCAGACTGTGGACGGAAAGGGGGGTTACATGACTTCAAGTGCTACAGCAAGTTCTTAACCCTTACCCTTTTGCCAACAGCGGATGATGGAGAACCACTCGCAACGCTAACATCCATTTGTTCCCCAAGACCTGAATTTGAGTGATGTTGCAATTGACAATGCTGACTTTGATCTTTTTGTTGTTGGTTCTGCTTCCAGGGCTCCTGCTACGTGAGTTAACATTGCAGGTTTTGCTTTTGGGGCTTTTGTCCCCGATACGTTTTTTTTATTTTTTCCACAGGTAGACCCATAGCGCATCACGTGGATACAATGTTCCTGCCTACACAAATTGCTGTGTGTAAATGTGATGATCACACTAACAATCTGATTTTGTCTCTCAATGAAATGTTCAAGCTGACGCAGCTGCAAAAGAAACTGCGTCCAAACAACCTTTGTCTCTCAAAGTACGATCTGTCTCCCTGCTACTTCCGTCCTCGGCTGTGACCTCGGTTGAGATTGGTGAATTGTAACTAAGGGCTTTGCGCACTGAAATATGGTCCTGGGAGGATGCGGACTGCAGGGTAATTAACAGGGTGTGAATGGGGCCCGACGGCCGGCCATGTCTCCCCAAGAATTTTTTCCCTCACTTTGCTTAATTGACACAAGGTTTCATGTGTCAAGGGGTGGGGGATGGTGAGTGAAATACGCAATAGGAGTGAATATGAAGACACAACTCGCCCCCACCAGACAGACGTTTCAACATTTGCAGATGGATTTCATTGAACTTACACCCAGTGAAGGCAAAAGGTTTGTTTTTGGTTATCATTTGCATGTTTTCTAAATGGATTGAAGCTTTTCCCACAACAAGACAGGACTCCGCCGCAGTGGCCAAGGCTTTGATGCACCTGATAATTCCCAGGGATTCCCGGGGGATTCTGGCGAAAAATCAGTTCAGACAATGGCGCTCCGTTTGTGAGCGCGGCACTGAAACAGGTCGGTGAGTACATGGGCATGGATATAAGACAACATTGCTCCTACCACCCAGCTTAATGTGGTGCTAATGTGGCGCGCCAGAGAAGCAAAAAATGGCCTGAGCCCCTTTGAAATCCTGTTTCAAGAGACCTTTAAACAGGGATTGGGCCCGTTTAAGAGGCAGCAGCAGGAGACTGTCCTTTGTGAAGACGAAATGTTACGATATTGTGCAACCTTGTCGTCTGTTTTGTCTGATATTAACAAGCAGGTTAAGGCGACCCTCCCCAAACTGGCAGAGACGAAACTCCATGACCTCGGAGTGGAGACTACATCGTGGTGAAAGACTTCAGACGTAAACACTGGAAAGCTCGGAGGTGGAACAGACCGTTCCAAGTGCTTCTGGTGATGGAGACAGCAGTCGAGGTTGCAGAGGGACGTACCACGTGGATCCACGCCAGCCACTGCCGACGGGTTCCTGATCCACGCGCACGCCACGCACCTGATCGAGAGGCCACAGCCGATGGCATCCCCTTAGGCGGCTCGGATGCGGCCTAAGGGTGGCGACCAGCGTCCTGCTGGTCGTCTCCATAGGGGTGAGGTTGCTTCTGCTGCTGTTGGAGAGCCTGCACGATCACACGTCACAGACCAACTGCACGACAATCTCACCTCCCCCTGACCACGATTCTGAGGCGGCACCTACCCCTCTTTGGCTGGTGAGAAGGGCTGCTGTTAACACGACCAACATGACCAACACGGCGTTGCAGCTACAGGACAACATATGGTTCCGTACCATGACCACTGTGACGAGGCAGCTGACCAACGAGATCAATGTGACACATGTTGTCGGACACCTGAATGAATTGTTGCATTTGCAGAGGAGGTCCTGGTTTTCCATTTCAGGGTGGAAAACTGCACTGTTCAACCTCTTTGCCCCTGAACTGACTATTCTTTTGGGTTTGTGTGTTTTTCTGTATTTTATTGTGCCATGGGTGAAGAAACTAGTAGCTTCTGCCATTCCCACCGCACCTCGACGGTTTGCCCAGGAGATGGACCACAATCATGAGTGGGTTCCTCCTTCCATGGAGGATCCAGGGCTACTTTAATTTATATTCTGCATTAATCCTTCCTCAGGTTGATGATGTTTTTTTCATTTATGCTGTTTTGAACTGATTATGAGCTGTTATGTCCTGTTGACAGGTTGTGAGGGAATCAAGCATTAGCCCTGTGGTACGGTGGGTTAAACCATGGAGGGTTTTGCCAGGACATGTGGGGAATTTTGTCATTTTTTTATTATTATTATTATTATTATTATTATTATTATTATTATTATTATTTTACATGTTATCTCATTTTATCCTTGAACTGCATAGTCACACAGTGCCTTTGATTTTTTTTCTCTTCTCCTTTTCCCTTCATGGACTATTGTGCTGAATGTGATTTGTTTTGGTATTGTTTGAAGTAGATTAGTTTATATTCCATGATGGGTTTTTTCCCCTACGGGGGTTTTTTCCTTCCTTATCTATGATAGGGTAGCTAGACAGATTGAGTCTTTTGACTCTCCCCTTTTGCCTAGTGGAGGGAGAGGTTTTGGCTCTTCTGTACCCGTGACCTAAGATCCTCTGTCGGGGTTTTCTGTGACTCCCGCGTTGGAGAAGGGGTGTGCTAGCGTTTGGCTGGTGCGCGACAGAGCATATTGGTCGCGGGGTAGGTCAGTGCAAAATTTCCTATTTTATTATGGTTTAGCATACAATGCTAAAAGGGGTGGAATGTAATGGAAAATTTTGGTATAACACTGTCTGTTGCCTGTTTTCATTCCTATGCCAAGGTCATGTTCCTTTGACACAGATCATGGCACGGTTGCCAGGGTGATGGGTGATGTTTTGTCTTTTCCTGCTCTCAACTATAAAATAACCTGTCGCTAATCTTCTTCAGCTCACTCAGGACTGTCGGTTCATGTGACCGGTTGGACTGTGTGGCTCCGTTCAATTGAATGTTTGTCCTCTTTCCATTAAATCTTCGAAAGACAGCTGAGGTGTCCTGACATTCTTTTGAACAACAATTTTTGCCACCACATATAATTACGTAATAATGATGACATATATTGAAATTACCATATTTTTGTATGTTGCTGCTAAATTAGTGTTAACAAACCCAGTGCATATTTACATCAGCAATGCCATCAGCACAAAAGATAAATAGGCAGGAGGACAGAAAATAGACAGAAGAGGGGCAAGGAGCAGGATGAAAAAGCTGAAACAAAAACAAATGAGAAAAGTGTCCTTGCTTCACTACATCTTCCTCTAGAATACCAAGTTCTTTGTCCAATCAAGGCGTAAATCTTTGTCCTGACCTCAGATCTACCACAAACTCAAACATCACCTTTTAACCCACACATACATATTATTATTCCACAAACAAATACATAAATTACAAAAATGAGCCCTGTACAACCGTGAGAGTTTAACCAGCATTTTTTTCTTGTATGTCTAACACTGCAAGGAAAGACCTTAAGATTCAAGCCTCCGGTGACCTGTGGCTTCACTTGCTAATTGAGTTATGGCGGTGGGGATATTATGTACTTCACCTACTCATCAGCCACCATAGTGCATAAAAGAAACTGCACAAAGAACTACCATGCTCCAAGGTTTTCTCTGCCTTACAAGGTAAATTGCTCCATTGTGGCCATCTCAGCTGAACTTCCGGATAGGTTTAACTCACAGCTGCACTTGAAGTTGAATGTGTTTGCAGCAAGCACAGATTCAGCTGATTCCAGTTAAACTATCTGTAAGTTCGTTTTGAAAAGTTTTGAAAAAATTGCAGTTAGTCTGCTAATTTTAAATACGGCAGTAAACGAGAAGTCTAATGGTTTGTTGTGGTTTATTATGTGATATTTTTTTTGAAGACTTAGCAACAGAGACCCAACAAACATTTTAGAAGTTAAACCAAAGGCACTGAAGACAGAAAAAATGGGGTTTAAAAGAGAGATTTTTTTTTGCTGTTTCTGTTTTTGCTTGTTTTCATTTATGTTGCATAAGAATATACATACAGGTAAATATTTAATCAGATAAAACTCATCAATTAAGATAAGTTGGTGATGATGCAAGGAGCTACATCCCTGTTGTTAGTATCAATCAAACCCAGTAGTAAACAAAAAGTACTCTTCAAAAAATCCTACAGGTTTGTGCATTTTTATTTATAAATAATATCAGCGTACTGTATGCTGCCTTGTTAAGCATTCAGTTCAAACTTTTAAACTTAAAACCGTTTAGATTTATATTCAATAAATACGGCTTTCAGAGACTCAGATGTCAAAAGAGTCAACACATTATAGTCCTTAAACATAAATTACTCTCATAAAAAAACAAATCCAAAAAGGGACATTATAAAACCTCTCGAAACCTGATACCAACATCAAAGTTTATAGTACCTTAAATGAGTGGCTTACTCTTACTTTAAACTAATGTGACTTCTGTCTCCCCATGGATATTTTAGTTTATAATAAATGCACTCAATTTATTTTTTTTTCTCTCAATCTCTGTTGGATAAATCATTTAAAACACAAGATACAGCATGCAAGATGAATAACACAAGTACAGGTCTACAAAACATCCATCTAGTGTGCTTTTTTTTTGAACTTCTAACTACTCTCATTATGATCCCCGTCTACAAAAGGCGACTCATTTTGTAAAGTGGGTTGAATCAACAAACTGTATTGATTATCTGGGCTGCTGGCTTGCCTCATTTTATGTATAGATGGTCTAAAAAGCTTCTCTCTGCCCTTTTAACCTGGGAGAAGGACAGGGAGACAAAGGCAGCCCCGGGGCTGCAGTGATCGACTTTGTTTTGATCATTTAACACAGAGAGAGCAAAGTGCTCCACGCAGCCAGCATCAAAATCAGATGGGACCCATGTTTTCTGGTTCACTTATATATTTGTATATGTATATAAATCATCTTTTCAAAGATGCTAAAAATAGCGCATGTTTTGTTTGTTTTTTTTCCCAGCCATTATATCACCAGTAAGATCCCATTAAGAGGCAGAATTGTCATGTTTCTGAAACCACAGGAGATGACAAATGCTCAGTGACATGGCACAATGGTGGATTTAAAAAAAATGTCCTGCAACCAAAAAAGGTCTGTGACCATAATCTGTAATGGCATTACATAGAAATTGACTTGACTTATTTATACAATCTTGCTATGCTGCAGATGTTTTCTGCATTTCTCTCTCAACTGAATTTCTTTCTAACCCTTCTTCTGAGTGATGATTTTGGGTTTATGGTTAATGGAAGAAGCAATAATTTGCATCCATTTGTAATTACTTGAGCAGAGATGCAACATGGATTTTATGTTAAACTGTGTTTATTTAACAAACTAATCTCCAGAGGACTTAATAAGCAGATTCCGATGTGGACATTTTCTTAACCATTTAAAAGACTGTTTCATGACTAATAGTGATCAATAGTTAAAAGAAAATAAAAATTGAAATGGCATGAACCAATATTTGTTCACTCGAGTCTTCTATACCATGGAATATAAAGTCATGGTTACTTAAGTGCTCTCAGAAACATGTATGTAGCTGAGATTATAGTACATATGTGGTGGGCAAACTCACTTAACAGTAGAAGTCAACCAGTATGGATTTTTTCTATGACTGAAGCTAATGCAACTGAAGGAATTACAGCAAATGCTTACGTAGGGTACACAATAGTCAATAGTTCTCAGTGGTTAATGTGCAGGCATTTTTAAAGACAGTCCTATTACACACTGCTCCTCATATTGGCTTATAGATGGTGCAATTACTGGTCAAACTCTCTGAAATCGCCCACTGGTTTTCTTTTTTTTTTTTAGATTTTCTTTTTGGGCTCTAGTGGCCCTTTATTTAAGTTGCGGACATGAAGGGGGTAGAGAGAGAATGGGGATGACATACAATACAGCAAAGTTGCGCAGGCCGGGATTCAAACCTGCGACCACTGCAGGAGGACTGTAGCCTCAGTATATGAGCCGCTTGCTTAACCCACTGCGCCACCGAGCGGCCCACCCACTGGTTTTCTTAAGAGTAGTTGTGAAGCCTCATTTTCCATGTACTGTGCAGCGCCATGTTGCAAATGGGCAGAACAAACAGTCCCCAGAAGCTGACTGGAACGTTTGAACGCCAATCTTCAGCACTCGGAGTAAGCCCCAGCTCTTTCAACCGATCCACGCTGGAATAGCTGATGGGATGCCGGCAAACGCTTGCATATCCTGTTTCAAATGTCATTTTGCTGGTGACATCAGAAATGGCCAGTGCCATTAGCCGATGCACAAACTGCCAGCTTCTTACAGTAACTAGCCTATTATAGCCAAAGCAGAATTAAAAAAAAATACAGGTTGACAACTGACAACTGACTGCAATGTTTAAAATGTCCAAATTTATAGCAGAAATAAATATATTTAAAGGGAAAGTTCGGTTTTTTACAACCTGGACCTTATTTCTGGCATTTTTTATTGTTGTATACTCACCCAGAGGTGTTTGGTGTCATTTGGAGTCCTTCGGAAGATATTAGGAGTTTTTTGCGAGCCGCTTCTCCATATAATGGTAGTGAATGGGGCACCGCGGGACACAGACGATGCAGCGTCTAAATAACACATGATTGCCACGAAACTCTTCATTTCTTTTATGAATCACTAGATCTGCTTCCAGGACCTGTTGTTTTCATCCGGGGTTGTCTGTGTAACAAATAAATCAGTTTGTAAACAAGACCTCTGAACTCATGACGTCATCTCTGTGCGCGCACTCTGTCCTCCGTTCAGTGAGCTCTTCAGCCGTATACTCTGGCTCAAAACGGTAAGGACGTCCATCATATTCAAAGTCGTCGTCCACAACCTCAGAATTTGACAAATATTCAGACATGTTTCAAATAACTAACAGTAAACTAACAGTAGCGAACTCCAGCTGTACACAGAGCTGTGTCTGGGATGCGCGCACACAGATGACGTCATGAGTTCAGAGGTCTTGTTTACAAACTGATTTATTTAATACACAGACAGCCCCGGATGAAGACAACAGGTCCTGGAAGCAGATCTAGTGATTCATAAAAGAAATGAAGAGTTTCGCGGCAATCATGTGTTATTTAGACGCTGCATCGTCTGTGTCCCGCGGTGCCCCCATGCGCTACCATTATATGGAGAAGCAGCTCGCAAAAAACTCCTAATATCTTCCGAAGGACTCCAAATGACACCAAACACCTCTGGGTGAGTATACAACCATAAAAAATGCCAGAAATAAGGTCCAGGTTGTAAAAAAACGAACTTTCCCTTTAAAGTCTGGTTCAAAAAACATTTTGGTCTCAACTGTTTGGTTTCACATTCATAACTATTTTTTTTTTTACCAGATGAGTTGAATTTATGTAATGCAATATATGTATTTATTAATCTGTTGCAAATGCATAAAGGTGGATGCTTTGATTGACAGCTCAGCCAATTGTTAGCCATTATCACTTTATCATCAGTGATTTTCTGGCTGCGAAGCTTAGCGACGCAATCTGCAGTTTATCCTAACCCAGAGTGGTTCAAACACAACAATTTTTGATTTTGCCACCAAGACAACATCTGGAACAGGATATTCTGCTGTAAGCATCCGCCATCAGCTCTACATCTCTTTTGACATGGAAACTTTTGGTTTTTAATAATTTAGCATTGGAGCGCCATGTGGTTTTTAATACTAATTTCTACCTAGCCTTGAAAAATTGTTAGAAATATATTCCAAAATAACCTGAAGCTATTTCTTATTTTCTCTTTAAAGGTCACATTTCATAACTTAATAGTTATATGTATCAAGCTTTGCGAATTAAGAATTAAAACCATACAATTATCAAAGAAAGTTAGAGCCTGTTCTTTAAAAATGTAACGCTTAATAATAGCCAGTAGTCTGACAGAAGCCTGACAATCTGATTGACACATGGGGCAGTGTCATACGTTTCACATTTCTTTTCCATAACAACAACACTGTGTTAACTTATCATGTTCTCGCTTGGTAATCAGCAAAGCCGATGAATCAGTCTACTTCCTTGTTAAGAGATGGGCTGAACCCTTTAATCATTAATGCATAATAAAATATAAAATACTTGAGTGTTACAAAGCAGGGGTAGTCAATCGCTTGTAAGCAATTTAAAGCATAGTTTGCATTCGGGTGATTTTCTTCCCCCAACAAATCAAATTGGGACAGTTATTAATTGTCTCCATCTCCATACTTCATTACCTGAAGTATTCACCTCTCATCTGAAATATTCTTCAGGAACCAAGAAAACTCACCTTCTTTTCACACTTTTTAGAATTACCATGGTCTGTATGGCTGAGGATACACACCAGAATTCATGCCTCCATTTGTCTGACTTTTATTCAGCCCACAATATCGAGAAAATCTTAAACATTCAAGTACCATACAAACCCTGAAGCACTATTACACACATATATATATATATATATATATATATATATATATATATATATATATATATATATATATATATATATATATATATATATATATATATATATATATATATATATATATTTAAGTAAAAGGTTGATCTGTGTATTGAGGACAAGCATTCTCTTGCTGCCTCACAGACAAATGAGATCATTTGTCTTCACTTTTTTTTTTTTTTTAATACTCAGAGGTACTAGCAATAAGAGGCCAGAAGCCTATAAGCCAGTTTTCTCATCATTGTATGAAACCTTTTTTTTTCAATAATTAATAATTTAAAGGAGCTTGAGGCTCCTTTTAAGAAATGAGACTCTCTAGCGCCACCCTTCACCACGACGGCCGTTGGGGGTACTGCAGCCAACAGTGAAGCCGGCACGGGAGAACGGGGAGAACGCACATGCAGCGTCATGTGACGTCACATCCGCAGCCCAGCGCGGGAAATTCGGGACCGAATTGCAGCACATTTTGCAGCACACAGCCTGTTCAAGGCAAAGGAGAGATACACTAGAGGGCTCATTCTTTTGGGTTTGGAACGCTTCATCTGACATTATTACTAGAAAACTTAAAATGTATACAGATTTTTTTCATAAATCTTGCCATAATCCGGCCTCAAGCTCCTTTAAAAATTTGTCTTCACTTGAATGACAGTGGTTTTTTTTTCAACCTACATTGTTTATTCCCTAGTGATCGGATTTGTAAATGTCTACAGCTAAAATAAGCCAGCTAAGACAATAAATACTTTACATTTCTTCTGCAAATAAGGTCTAACAAATATGATGTTGTGGTGCCTTTATCATTCATAGTGATGTGTACATAATTCACCTGCATAGAGATTCTAGTCACAGCATTACCATACAGTGTTTATTCAGTTTATAATTTATGTTGTTACTAGTGTTTTGGTCTATGTGTTTAATGTGTTACGGTCCCTTTAAGTACGGTGACGTTTTTGGAGTCAGTTAGTTCTGTTATGGGGAGCGCGGGCTTCTTAACGTTTAGTTTCAGTTAACCAGTGGATTTAATAAAAGGACACACGCTTCTGTGTCCGCACCGTGAGAAGTTGTCAGCTCGTCTCTTTTCACGACTTCCACAATGTTTTCATTTTAGCATGTGGTTTGTCATGGTTCTTATTTTTTTCTTTCTCCAAATTGGGTTTTATATGGTGATGATAAAGAGAAAATAAATCAAAATAATTATGTCAATAAAATGTATTTTTGGATAAACCCATACATTTTCTAATCTACTGGTGTTTGTTGCACAATGAACAATTAATCTGCTACACAAACATAAATAGGTAGGGGTAGGGGTCTATGAACTGAGCTCACCAACAGAATATGTTTCCAGGTGCTACTAGTGTTATTTTGTCAGCGTTTCCATTGTCTCATTGACTTTGCACAGTTATTTGCTACGTTCTTAATCATTTCTGCAGACTGATCCCACCCTCCAAGACGATACCACCATTCCCCAACATAAGCTGCCTCCCACAGCCAGTGAGAAGTGGCCCTCACAACTGCTGGAGGATTGCAACAAATAATCTGTGGTGTTCAATTGGTGTCTGAACTCCACAGGTAGCAATCAGATGGGACCTACATGGGATCTGTGGGAAGCATTCCCAATCCAATCTGAGGTCTTTTGGGAATAAAAGACCTGCTTTCAATTTTTCATCAAGAGCATCGGTCCATCCATTACCTATACTCCTCCCTCCAGGTCAAAGGGACCTGCTAAAGCCCAGCTCAGCTTTCTTTGGGCAAAGGGCAGGGGGTGCACCATGAGCCAATCCATCACAGAGCGACATGTATTAACAAACAGCCACTCAATCTTTTATGGAAAATTAAGAATCACCAGTTGATCGACTGTGGATGTTTTTGCAAGAAGGAAGTGAGAACACCAGAAAAAACACATGCAAGCACGGGGAGAAAATGCAAATTTCCTAGAAAATCCCATCCTGGGATTCAAACCAGGAGCCCTCTTGCTGAGAGGCAACAGTGCTAACCAGCAAACCACCATGTTGCCCCACGAGGAGCTTACCTTTTCAATCTGAGAGAAGAATTCTGTGTTGTTATGCAGTGCATACACCGATCTCCGTCAAATCTCTGCCCTCACACTTAAAGTCTGTCAGGCATATTTGTTCCGCTTCAGCTCCACACTGTGATTCACCACTAAAACGTCTTCTGTAGAATCTCATTTGCTGATTTTTGTAGCGCCAATACTGTCCAAACTGTGACTACATTAATAACTGTGTTGTGTCTAAATATGTCTGTATGTGGATGTTTCATGTGGTGCACATGGTGCAACAAGACATACAGTAGGATCATATGAAGAAATTAAACATTTATATCTCTGCGTCTACTGCTAGTGAAAATGGTAATCTTGTGTGAGGTGATTAGTGTTTTGCATCACTTAGAAAAAGTGGTCTTAATCACTCATCCCAGGAAATGATTTATTACAGCTATCACAAATATAAAAACAGGATTCAAAATCATAAGACCATTAAAACAGTTCTTTCTGCTCAAGAGGGTCAAGAAGATTAATGACAAATGGCAGCCTTCTTTTCATCTGGAAGGAATCTGACCATTTCATGAGAGGATCCAATAATTCAAAGATTATGAAGGGAACTTTTTGTTCCATTATTGCAGTTTACTAGTTTTCCTGCAAATTAGAATCTGAATTTACTTCGACTCCTAAAATTGTCTATGCCGTGTGATGAAAATGATTCTCCTCTTTTGTGCAGACTGACAGTGACGTCACCATACATGTGGATTATGCGACCCTATCTTACATCCTCTCCCAAAGATATCAGATCGGCATCTTCAACTGTTTTTTTCCGCTACATTTGTATTAAAGTTATAGTATGCAATGTTTGAGAGCTAGCAAGATTTGAAAGTGGCACCTCCTCTAACCCCGGCCCCATCTCCCCCTCCCAGCTTAAATCATGTAAAAACTCTAACCAATCCGTTTCATTCAGTCCGAATGAAACGGATTGGTCCAGGACCAGAGGCTTGGCAGGGGGGGAAAGAACCAATCAGATGCCTTCATGCTGCCCACGCCACCACCCCCCCCGCAGCAGCTCCGGCTCGGAAGCAGTATGGAGGTCCGTGGGGATGAAGGCGTCTCCATCCCGGCGAGAGCGGAGAGCGCCGGTGCGGCTGGCGGAGCGCTGCGGTGCCGTGCCGGCTCTGTTGCCACAGCTACGCCGTAGGGCTACGCCGTAGCCTACGCCGTAGGGTACGCCGTAGCCTACGCCGTACCCTACGCTGTACCCTACGCCGTACCCTACGCCGTACGTACACCGTAGCCTACGGCATAGCTGTGGCTCTAGAGCCTGCAGCGCACCGCCACCCGCTCTCCGCTCTCTGCTCTCCACTCTCGCCGGGATGGAGAGGCCGGTGGGCAGGACGCACGTTTGGGTGGGCACAGCCCTCCCCTGCCCCCCCCTAAAACCGGCCTCGCTTACAGGTGAATGAGACATGGGGTAGTTTTGTTGAAAATGTGCTGTCCAAAATGTCCTGGAAAACTCGACTCCTGCAAATGCACGTTCCCCAAAGTTTGTGGGGGCGTGGCTTTGGATGGAGCGCTGACGGGAGGGGGAGGAGGGGGTGGGGCTTAGAGGAGGTGCCACTTTCAAATCTTGCTAGCTCTCCAAAATCATGGATAATACCTTTAAATCCCTTCTTTTTCAGGTTCATCAAGCTCTTCATCCGTATGGGTAAAAAGGGTGGGTTAAACTGGCTTTTGAATGCAGTTGTTCAATATTATGAGCCATTTCTTTCTAATCTATAATGAACACAAAAGGTCATAATGTCCATAGTTTACCGTAGTAGTTAACTAAAAAGTAACGGGTGATGAGAGTAGACTCACTTCATCCCATAATAGGACTTAAACAGCTTATCAAACCTGCCAGAAGAAATAATCGATTCATGTATTTGTTTAAATATCAAATAAACATGTTTATAAAAAGATTCTTATTTAATCATCACTACTTGACCTTGGGTAGATTTTGTGACTGCCACTGGGCATGACTTTATCAAGTTTCTGAAAAAAACAAAAAACAAAACATAACACAAAAAATATACCAACTTTCAATGTGTAAAATAAACCTTGTCTTATAACTTCTAATTAAATTGATGCTTGAGATGCTGCGTTGTCTTACAACCCATCAGTTAAGTCATTACAACCAGACACCAACAATGCATTCATTGTAAAATCAAGTGAAAAGTGCTTGTAGTTGTACAATAAAATCCAATTAAATAGAAAAATTATAAAATAAATAGAAAATTTAAATACATGTTATTAATGGACAACACATTTTCATCTATCTTCGTATATAGTGTATGTAAATATTGGTTTACAGATTTGGGAATATTTTTTCTGCAACTTCACATTCAGAACAAAAGGTGTGAAAATTTCCATTGCTTTTATCTATCTATCTATCTATCTATCTATCTATCTATCTATCTATCTATCTATCTATCTATCTATCTATCTATCTATCTATCTATCTATCTATCTATCTATCTATCTATCTATCCATCTATCCATCTATCCATCTATCCATCTATCCATCCATCCATCCATCCATCCATCCATCCATCCATCCGAGAGTGCTTTGAGTGTCTTTAAAAATCGCGATATAAATCTAATCCATTATTTTTATCTATACACACAACCATACACACTCGTGCAAATTTTAACATACAAGATAAAATTTCAGTTTTACAAGTTTAAAATTGTATTTTGCAACCTTTCAAAATCGATTGTACAGGCTTGTGCATTTTGATAAATATTTATCCTCATATCCGTGCCCCCTCCAGGACTGGTGAATGTAAAAAATGTTTATTCCTTTCTTGCATTGTTCCATCAGTATATATTCTTCATTCTCCTAATGTACAAATCTCTAAAATAGATTTGACTATCATAGATAGATGCAAGCCTCTAAGGCACAGACAGGAAATACAGCAACAATATTAAACTGTTTATTCAACTACCCTCTTAATCGTTTGGCTGAGCATTAGCCTTTTTTCCATTAATCAGGAGTAACTATAACCCACATAAGTCAACCTCAAGATAATATAAACACATAAAACCACCAACAAAGTCATTACTGTATGCAAGCAAATGTCAGTATTTAGAGTGATCTCCTTCAAAACTAAGATTTAACTCATCAAGGGGCCTGTCCCATAAAGAGTTTTACTAAATTAATTCTGTTCTGTATTCTGTTCAAGTTTGATGGCGACTGAGACTTTCACACATTTCCTTATGGGCTTCTCATCAATATATCTATTGCAACCTTCCACATAGTCAGCAAGCAGTTTAGACTAATCAAGGCAAACCAATACAATTTACATTCGAACAAGACTTTCCTTAAATGCAGTGGTGTGTAGATACAATCATCACTTTTTTCTATACCAACTGCTGTTTGGGTTTATACGGCCTATTAGTGAACTGTGGTGCAGTTTCAGATTTGGGGTTTGAACATTTTGGTGGTGGGGGGCGGGGTCGCATTACCTACCACTGACCCTAAAGTGCATTGTAATCAAATTGGCCCAGATACAGAATAATATAAATGGTTACATAAAAAAGCCACTTCCGCAATTGCTATCCCCTTGTATAAATTAAGCCATTGTATCAATTCACTATAATGAAAAACAAAAGCATTTAGAGAAGAACAAACCGGCCTCCTTTACTGTTGTGGATTGCATTCTCCAGATTACTTTCTACTAGGGCAGAATTTTCAAAAGAATATTTCCCTGATATCTTTCATTATAATGGGATATTTGTGGTGAGGTGCTTGCAAGATGTGTGCTGTCAATACTTTAATGTTCCTCAAGGAAATTTGCCGTTGTATATCTGGCGTCTTTTTGTTGTTTGAACCTGCAGTGCATCATAACGTACTTTCTCAGCAACTGTTTTCCCTTTTTTGCTCACATTTCATGAGCCCAGGATAGACTTTGTCTCAACATAATCAGGAGCATTACACTAACTGCATCCTGTTACTGACTGACAATCTGAGAGCTTCTCCAGCCAGTGCTTATCAGTATGAGAGCTGAATCTCAATTGCTTGCTCCTGCTCTTAGATTCAAAGAAACAAATACCTTGTTTTCACGTCTGCTTCCTGTCTTTCCATTTTTGCCTTTTTCTTTTTTCTACCTGTTGTAGAACCATTACAAGGCCATTTGGATGGTATAGAAGTCTGGCAGTGTTCCCCCAGTGCATTTAAACGGAGGGTTGTGAGCTCACAGATGAGTCTGTCTGTGAGGGCACCCAGTTACACCTACACATACACAAACACACACCACACTTTCTTTTATAGTCTGTAGCAAATTATGTTAAGGCCAGATATCTCAGGCATTCTGAAGAATAGAAACATCTCCAAGCCTGAAAAGTCGAAGAAAATAATTATTTGACTCTTTGATTTAGAAGTTGCATCTATACTAAAGTAGACTTCTTATAGTCGACTCCTTAGTAATAACCAAAACAAACAGGCACCACTTTTTGAACGCTGTTTTCATTATTATTATTAATATTTTATAGATGCGGTTAGGCATTTGTACAATTTGAAGCAAAAATATTTCAAAAAAATTCAATTGTTATTAAACATTGGAGTAAATATTGAGGGTTGGAATAGACAGCTACTCCATGGAATAACCAGAAATGTCAAAATGAAGGAAAATTTCGAAGCCCTTCTTTTTCTCGTTGCCGGTTTGCAGCTGCAGAGCAGCAGACTGGGTATTTTATTAGTTCTTATCCACTGTGACCCCTGCAGCAGAAGTCAAACATCATTTCGAAGATCTGATACTTATCCACGAAGAGTGGATGCACTGTGGATCAGCGTTGAGATCAGAGGCATTCTCTGAAGATTTGAGTGTTTGAAATGCATGACTTTTGGGTTTAACTTCCTCTCTGAAATCTGTGAGTGAATTGTTTAAAAGCAGAAAGCTTTAACTCGTGATTAATTTGAACAACCTGATGAAAGAATTTGAAGCTGCCGTTTGCTTCTTACAGATAGGCTTAATGATTCAAACACATTTGCCACCAATTTCATCACTCAACTAATATTGACATATAGTGCTGATGAAGATGTAAGTTAATCATAGAAGCAAATACATATTTCTAATTTATGATTTATGGTCTTTGAAAAAAGAAAAGAAAACCCTACAAGACACATTTGAGAGCTACAAAAAAATAAGGTTAAAAAAGTATTAAGTAAGGATGAACTAATAAATTGTTGGTCGAAATGGGAGGAAAATTAAGTCATATTTATCGGTACGATAAATAAACCCACTAAAAAGGAATGATAAATTAATTAAAATGTATTAAAATTGCATGAAATCACCTTTAAAACCATGTTGCGCTCATTACGTAATCTGCTGCACCTTGCAGGCAGGACCCCAGCATGGCCCATGTCTGCCTGAGGGGAAATGAGTGCCAAAAGCAAAACACCAGAGCTAATGCATCAGTCTGGTTAGTTTTCTTAATGGGAGCAGGTGACAACACCACTGCTGATTACAAAGCATATTCATCATTCATCAATGATGAGGAGAGGAGGAAAAGTTAACGGCAGGTTTTAACATAACTGCATTTATATCTCCTGGAAGGGTGATTGTCATCGTGGCAAAGCTGTATTAAAATAATATGAAGTGGCTAGCAGCGCTAAGGTTAAAGTCATAAATGACAATGTCAAGAAATTCATAGCACTTAGGGGTGATTGTGTATGATTAATAGTAATCCTTTGAATCCTTTTTGAGCCCGGAACACAGCAGGGTTTAGTGTGTTGTGACTGTTAAACATAAAACGGACACAGATGAGTACCACAGTCCATCAGTGCACTTATTCAGGAAAGGAAAAATGAATTAAAAAGATGGCAGAGAAATGTTATACAACAAAATCAGGAAACTGTAGCTGCTTCTGCTGAGGAATAATTCCAACTGGAGGCAGATCCGTAACACTGTATGTTATGCACGACAGGAGATATCTATAATAGAAGTGTTTACAAGTCACATCGCAAGAGATTATTAAAAAGGAAGCCACTTAGGAAAAATAAATAAATAAATGCCCATCACCATCAAAGTATTGGCAAGAGGGTTTCAATATGGGGACAGCCGTCGTTGGTAAGTCCCAAAGGAAGAGCAGCTCACCCACAGAACTCAGATGTGGAAGAGTAGTAGTAGTAGTAGTAGTAGTAGTAGTAGTAGTAGTAGTAGTAGTAGTAGTAGTAGTAGTAGTAGTAGTAGTAGTAGTAGTAGTAGTAGCAGGGCTTCAGACTGCGACCAATTGTTCAGATTTTTGCAACCTTTTCTGGAGGCCGCGTTTTTTACCTAGGAGCACCACCGCGACTTACAATCCACCCCTCTCCCCCATTTTCTTTCTCTTTTTTCATAATTTTGTGGAGGAGTGGAAGCAAGTGTCTGTGTGTGTGTATGTGCCTGTCATATGTGTCTGGATGCGCACTGCGAGGCGGGTGGCGGGGTTGGGGGGGGCGCCAGTAACCATAGCAACGCGCAGCATTTTTAGTACGTGTGCACTGTGCGCAAGATTAGGGGTCACAGGATTCAGGAGTTGGTGTCGAGTAGAAAGTGCTGTGTCATTTGACCATAAAGTGACGCTATGAAAGGAACTATAGATTTGTTTTTTCACAAAAAAAATAATCCAGAAGCTCCTGTCAGTCCTGTGCCAGTTTCCCAAACTTCCGACAACGATAGTTCAGAGGACGAGTCAGCAGGTGATTCAGAAAAACAGAGCAGTTTTTTTTTTTTCATTAGAACTTTTCTTGGAATTCTGAGATAATTATCTCGTTAATTCAGAAAAACAGAGCAGATTTTTTTTCTCAACTGAATGCAATGCAATACGTATTGCATTCACAAAATTCAGGATCCTGATTGAACTGTTAAAAAAAACAAATAAAAAAAAAATCAAATAAATCCCACTTACTGTAACGACTGCAATAACACCAATGAACTGCGCATGTGCGCAGTTCATTGGTGTTATTGCTGATGCAATGAAAAAGCAGTACATTGCTATTACTGTAAATTGTCCGTGTTTATTCCTAAATTATCAGTAATGCAGTTAATATAGACCAAATTATGAATATGTTGTGTCGATATAGATGCTCCTAAATTTTGTGCTGGTGCTCTTAACATTTTCAGTAAGGAGCACTTCCTAGTGGAAAAAGTTAGTCTGGAGCCCTGAGTAGTAGTAGTTGATGGATCTTACTGTAAAAATAATTTTCTTTTTCATTTTAATTGTGAACATATTTCACTGTAGTTCAAAAAAAGGTAAATTCACTGTGGTCCTGGATTCTAATACAAAAGGTTAGAGAGAGTCAGTGATGACCAAACTATTCTCAGATTAATGCATACTCTTTTATCGAAATACCTGCAAAATCTCAAGATTGGGGAAAAAAAGGAAAAAACAATAAAACAAAACATGGATTTTTAAAAATGATAATAAGATTTAAAAAAAATACTTGCATCATAGTGTGATATATTTGTATCAGTACACAAGCAAAAAGAAAAAGAAAAATGACACGAATCCTTTAAGAAGCAGCTGAAAAATGCCAAATGTCCGCACAGCTGACGGAGAGTGTAACATGATTCAACAATCACTTTACTGAATGGATACCTAAAGAACTGGAAATGTGATGGGATCATGCAAATCAATATTTATAATCTAATATACGTTTATAATAAATGGCAACTAGCCATTAGTGAGAAATAATAAGCTGCAAGTCAGACCACTGCGACTTCATTTTGTTGCTTAGCAACATACTTTGGAGTCTGCAAAAAAAACAAAAAACTTAGAGGGTGCTGTGTTGCAAATGGAAGAAACCCTTTTGGACAGAATCTTGGCATCCATTGCATCTACAAAGAGTGTACCCCATCTCTTGTGTGAATGCAGCTCATATATGATTCTATCCATTGTTAACCTGAACCTGGGTGTAAAAGTAAGATGGATGAACCTACATTGTATTAAATGCATTTTTTTGCCCCACAAGTCCTTGGGACAAGATGATTGTTCCTCTGAGATACCGTGCAGAAATGTTTGTATTTTTGCCAACTGGATGCTACAGAAACTTGATGGGACCAATAAGTTAGAAGTAACATCTGCATTTTGGGAGGTACAGTATCAGTAGTGGAGTATATACTGTAGTAGTTGTCAGGGTAACAGTAGGACATGTTGTTCTTTACTATCATTAGCACTTCATAATAATGTGGAGAACATTTTTACAGCGCATGAACAAAATTTGATAGAACGGGCTCCTTTTCTCACCTTGCTTCTCCCTGCATCTGTGAATTATGATGCTATTAATGTATGTGATTAGCATGCATAATTATAAAAATCAACACAAAAACACCAGTGTGTAAAGGATTTATGCATATCTGCTGTAAATCTGAGATGCAGACTCTTGTGAACGGTTATTTCTTACCTAATTCACCATAAGATTTAAATCCTTGTCTAAGCTGGAGAGACAAGAGCAGTAATTCCCCATCCCTCATGAGAAATTATCGAGCAGTTAAACACCACTAAAGAGGATAAGGAATATGTATCGTGAACCAAGAACATAAATACAGTATATGGACGGACAGTCAAACAACCGCCCTTTTTATGAAGCCTTGTTTTGAATACACTCTCCCAAGCCAACTAGTTTAGTCTCAGATAAACCATTTACAGGGTGTGGGGGGGTCGCTCAGGGATACACTAGTATCACTGTGATTAATATGGATATTTCATAATAGCTTCCTGCTGCCCAGTGAAGTGGATCTTTTCATAACAGCACAGCAGAGCAGTTTTGAGGTTCAGCAAGCTTTGATGCCTCTATGCACACGAGGACACCAGGGGAAAGGAAAAAAAAGCATTTTGTTAGATCTACTTCAGTTCAAGTCATATTTTTTTCTCCCTCTATTTACTTCAGGCATGATCAGTTGAACAACTAATTGGTTGGCCAATTACTGAACCTTTTTAGACATATCATCATCATCGCCCAGAGAACCTAACAAAACAACAAAGTAACTCTAAAAATAAAAAATAAAGTTTCTTTTCAGTGCAAACTGTTTCAGAACCAAGATTGAACTCTTATTAAGGACAAACAGCTGTTTTGGGATAATATCAATTAGAATTCCTTTCTATTTATGTTTGATAAGGATGGACCCATCATCATCAATAGAGTGCATCTTAATGAGAGTGGAAAATAATTATATAAGTCATTAAAACGTTGAGCAACCACACAGGGGGTACATGTCCAATACTGTACTTTTTCGTACTTTTTTCCTTTTTACATTAAAGAATTCAAATATATTTTGGCTGTTCTAGTAAAATTTAAATAAAAAGTTGAGAGGGAAGTTTGATGGTGATCTTCAGTTGAATGGGTATATAATATCCACATATCATACATAATACATGATATCTAATTAAAAAAAAATGATAAAAAAAATAAATGCACTTAGACTGAATACAAAAATAATACACATCAAAGCACATGCTTTTTGTCCTGGTGAACTTGGACTGTACAGCATTAGCAGTTGTGGTAACCAGTCTACCAGTGCGTGTCATCTGCAGTGTTACTGACTGCATGTGACAACTGCAGCAACCTTAGCTAACTGTGTTGGCAGCTAGTTTCTCATTTACACTACTGCCACAACTTACCCAGGGGTCCTGCATGTTTTAGATGTTTTCTAGCTTCATCACACCTGATTCTAATCAATGGTCCTCATTAGTTTGCATCAAGGTCTGTACAACTCTGTGGATGACACAGCTCCTTGTATCACGTTGTGCTGAAGCAGGGGAGCATCTGGCCCTTTTCCACTAGTATCTACCCGCCACGCCCCCGTCTTGCGCTTTTCCACAACGGGCCGAGGCGGGTGGAGCCGCGCCAAGCAGATACTTTTTCTGTATCTTTTTTGCAGAGGTTCTAAGGGTGCTGAGCCGGCACTATATCTGCTGTCATCACCCTCCACACCACTGATTGGTCGGGGGGCAGGGCCATCAGACGTTTGAATCAGGAAGCGGGAGTCAGCGCGAGATCGACTCGCGGCTAGCAGCGATTTTATTATACAGCGCAAACGTCTGTTTGGTGATCCAACTCTGAGGTGCAGATGTTCATAAACCTGGTGGCTGACCAGAGAATTAAAAAAGGGATGTAGACGGGCGATAAGGAACGATCAGATCTACCAGGAGCTGTGTTTTCTTCTCAGCCGCTTGCGGCTCCAGCTGATTTATCATCAGTGCAGACACAAACAAAGGGGTTGCGCAATCGAGTACGTCACAGCAGCTTCACCCCAACACGCCCACTTCTCACCTAACTGTGGAAAAACAAACGAGGCCAAAGCGGGTGGAGCCGGGACGAGGCGTGACGAGCCGTACCAAGGCGAGTCGGGCTGAGTAGGTACTAGTGGAAAAGCGCCACAAGACATGCAGGACTGTGGCACTCGAGGACCAGGGACTCTTGCAGTAAGTAGTCGAGTGAACTGAAGCAGTGAGACTGACCAGGTT